>NC_133769.1:290613339-290643318 GCF_003597395.2 Chelonoidis abingdonii | reverse complement strand
GAAGTGATTATTCCCCTCTATTTGGTACTGTTGAGGCCATATCTGGAGTATTGCATCCAGTTTTGGTCCCCCTACTACAGAAGGGATGTGGACAAATTGGAGAGAGTCCTTTGGAGGGCAACAACAATGATTAGGGAGCTGGGTCACATGACTTACGAGGAGCGGCTGAAGAAACTGGGGTTATTTAGTCTGCAGAAAAGAGGAGTGAGGGGGGATTTGATAGCAGCCTTCAGTTACCTGAACGGTAGTTCCAAAGAGGATGGAGTTAGGCTGTTCTCAGTGGTGGCAGATGACAGAACAAGGAGCAATGGTCTCAAGTTGCAGTGTGGGAGGTCTAGGCTGGATATTAGGAAACACTATTTCACTAGGAGGGTGGTGAAGCACTGGAATGGGTTACCTAGGGAGGCGGTGGAATCTCCATCCTTAGAGGTTTTTAAGATGAGGCTTGACAAAGCACTAGCTGGGATGATTTAGTTGATGTTGGTCCTGCTTTGAGCAGAGGATTGGACTAGATGACCTCCTGAGGTCTCTATGGTTCTATGAATACCATATCTAGCTAAGAAGGGGTGTGTTGGGGCAGCAACTTTGTCATGTCTCTCTTCCCCATTCCTGTAGTTTTCTATAGAACCTGTAAGATCCCCAGGGTAGGGGTTAGGTCTCTTTGCAGATCTGTAAAGCACCTAGAATATTATTGGAACAAATCATAACCAACTCCTGTTTATATGTGAAAACAAATATTACTTTGAAGAGTAAAATATGTTATATAGTATCTCCCACAATGTATATCCTTGTGTATGGGATATGTGTATTAACTCACAACAAGTTTTTTAAATGCGAAGTTTGAATGTCCTCTACTCCTAGGGAGGCGTCACTAAAAGTAAGTTGCTCCTACTGGTTACAGACATAGTGCCAGTCAGTATGGACATGGGACCTTGGGAAGCCTGAGAATTGCTCAAATGCAGTTTAAGGTTTCAGCTGCACTTTATGTGAGGACTCTTGCACCCAGAGAAGCACCATAGACTAGTGCTTCCAACCTCTTCAGCCTGAGGGCTGAATGTATTATTTCAAAAAGGTCCAGGGGTCACAATTAAGAGTATAGGAAAAGATACTCTGCCCTGTACCACTTCTTGTCTGCTGCTCATGTGGTACATGGGAAGTGGAAACTACTTACATGACCTCCTGGACTGGGGTAGCTCCCAATGGATGTAAGGCCAAAGTAGCCAGTTCTCACATGTCTCATGATAGGGAGTGGAGTAACTCGAGCACACTGTGCAAACATGATGTGAAGGACTCTCAAATACAAAAAAGTATATGGGGTGGGATGACATTCCATTGTGATGGCTTCCCCTTTAGATCCTATAAAATGTGATTTATCAAAATGCTGTAGAGAGTTGGACAGCAACAGTGTTAAGCTTTCGGAGCATGTATTGCTTATGAGTTCAGTGGGACTACTGACATGCTTAAATTTATGTATGCAGTGGTGGATTAGCCACTGGGCTGATGGGGGCCCATGCTCAGGGGCCCTGGCCAGGGCCTCACATCGCAACCCCACTCCATGGCAGAAGTCGCAGGACTGAGGAAGCCCATTCCTCCCACTGCCCTCCCCAGTAGAAGCCATGGGATGGGAGAAGCCCCCCAGCAGAAGCTATGGGATGGGCAAAGTCCTCCCCCCCCAGTGACCCCAGACCCCATCCCTGGCAGAAATGCTGGATGGGCAGGAGAAGCCCCCGCACCCGGACCCCCACTGTGGCCCTGAGACTGGAGGAGCTCTCATTCCCCGCTGTGGCCCTGGGGCCATGGCGTGGAGACAGAGCTTCTCTGGTCTTGGGGCTGCAGTGCAGGGGGAGGGGAGAAAGAATCAAAAGGGGTTGTGGGGCCGCAGTGGGGGGAACAAAGGCGTGACCTGGGGAAGGGAAAGAAAAGGGTGGGACCACAGGTGGAAGGGGTGGAGAGAGGCCCCCCCACTTGCTCTCACCCAGGGAACTTTAATCTGCCTCTGTATGTATGTAGTGATGGATCTTAGTGGATCAAGTCTAGGGTGCTCCCACAACTACTTCCCCTCAAAAACTAGACCTCCCTTATCTGCTTGGCAGCAGGTTAGGTCACGAAAACAAGCAAATAAACTCTCATTCCTGCAGCCCCCTCCTCCCGAAATCTGATGTGAAGTCTCCTACCTAATGCATATCCTTAATGAAAAAGAGCCACCATGATTCTCTTTACATGCTACAGTATCCTTTGAGCAGAGGGAAGGGAAGCAAGTTTAAATGGTAATTTAAGCTTCTCAGATTTTTTAGTAGGGTTTTTTAAAGGGAACTGTATATGAACTGCTGATAGAAGTGATCTTGCTTAATGGGAACTCTGCTTTTGCCCCTGTGGAAGTGGGAGGGAGGGGAGAGATCATTCAAAATGACAACTGATTCTTAGAGTCTCTTGTTAATGATTCCCTTGGAGATTCCTGAAAGCTTTTTTTTTTTTTTCCTATCCTCAAAGATTTTTCTCTGGGAGGGGGAAAGTAATCAAAGATTATTGTTACAAAATTTCAGGCCATCGTTGCTGTGGGAAGTATAAACCTTAAAGATCTAAAACTTTTTTTCATATTGCTTGCAAACACTGGCAATCCCTCTCCTTAGAGGATGATGAACTAAGTGCTGAAAGGTCAGAAGTGTAAGTAAGTGATGTGAATCCAGCTCCCCCATACACTGAGCTCATCTGTTGTCAGTGACTTCATTGCTAATCTATTAATTCTTAAAAGATGAATGACATAATATGGAAGATGCTGCATCTGCAAGTTCGTCTCTCTTGGTTTGCTCAAGCTAGAGTTTAAATGTTGAGGTGTCCTTGAAAGGGTGTTTGGCTCTCAGGATACAAAGAGTGCACTCTATCTGGTACAAGTGGAAAGACCAGGGATTTTCCCCACTCAAGGATCTTTTACAAAATAGTACTCTTAAAATGTTCCTTAACCTCAGTTGGCTTTTGCCCTGCCGATAGACCACAACACATGTCTGTGTAAAAAGGGGAATGAAGAGAGTAGTAGGCATCCCTTCAATCCATCCACTCTTCAGTTTTATCACTTGGAACAAAGTCAAAACATGCAGCCCCCAATTGCTAGAATTCTTCCAAAGAACAAAACAGCCACTGACTGCAGCTAGGAGGAAACTTTCCTATAGACAGATTGTTCCATAATTGTCCATTAAAAGGCTTCTTGCACCTTCCTCTGGCACAGGCCACTGTCAGAGTCTGAATACTAGCTAAGTGGACCATTAGTCTAATGCACTCAGCAGTCTTATGCTCCTCTGGGCATTGTGAAAGAGAGCGTCCTTAAAGTTCATACATTTTGGGGGGCAATTTGTTCTGGAGGAACGGTCACAGAATTGGGATATGATTTTTTAATTTTTCAGTGGGTGGGTGGGGAGAACACCCTGACAATGACACCTCAGTTTAAAAAAACTGAAATCTACCCCCATTGTATGCTTTGTATGGCTGTTCTGGGACAAACGTGTGCACTTTGCTGATGTCCTTACTGCACACTCTATAAACTTGTCTGTGCCCAGGTCAACAGGAATGGTGTGTGTGCAATTGATGGGATAATCTGACTTCTGATAGATTTTCTGTTTGTAAAATTGTCTTTAATAAAGAATTGATTTCCCACAAAGAGCCAGTTCAGCCAAATTAACTTATAAGTAGAACAGAAAAAGCATGGACTAAATGGAGAGAAGTGAGTGGAGTGGTCTGTGATAGTCATTCTCCTATCAAATTTAAAAGTAAAATCAACAAGCTTGCACTTCCGTATGGCTCTGAATACTGAGCACTGAGGAAGAGACAGAAGCAGATCCTGAATACAGTGAAAATGAAAATGTTAAGATGGATGCTTGGCATTACAAGGATTGATCATACTCAGAATGAACAAGTTAGGGGAAATGTGAAGGTGGGGCTAATTCTAGAAAAGCGGAGGGAATCCAGGTTTAGATGGTTTGGGCATGTGGAACGAAAACTGGAAGAATATATCAAACAGGGTGTCAGACTTAGAAGTGGAGGGTAATAGAAGGTTTGGAAGACCCAAAACTAGATGGATAGATGTTGTAAAAAAGGATTTGATTAGCTGCTGGATCTAAGGAATGGCTTCAAGACAGACTGGAATGGAGAAGGACTTGAAGTGCTGACTAAAGACAGAAGCAGGCTGGGAGAGGGGAAGAAAAAAGAAGGGGGGCTGCGAAGGCAGAAACACTGAACCCCATCATAGTTAATAAGGATTTTTCCTGAGTGAGAATTGGAGGACTAAGTTAGACACATAAATAGATCAGACATTAAAACACGTGATTGCCCAGGTACTTTCTTTGGAGTCAGGTTGGGTCATACAGCCTCCCCACGGAGAGGCAGTTGTGAACATGTTCCTCACCAATATCCCAGATCACATAAGCAATAAACTCTAATACATGCCGCCCTGTGGCGACCAGAGAAACACAGTGTCCAGATAGCCAAGACTTATTGTATCTACTTTGTGGCCTGCTTTTAAACATGCCATCTGCTTGGACTCACTAGCTGAGATACTTGGAGCCAGGTCCTCAGCTGGTTTTGAGGATTGAATGGGAAGTCAGGGTCTTTTCCCAGTTAAAACAAAAGGAGTTAATGTTTTACTTGAAAGGAGCTAATTTATTTAAAGGAAATACAGATTTTTGCCGGTGCAAGGAATGAAGGATTGGTTTCTAAACTAGACAGATAACACAGCCTAATCTGTTTATCTGTCTGTCAAGTTTGGAACCCCATCCTTCAGTCTGCAATGAGCAAAACCTTCATGAAATTTAGTGGTGGCCTTGCCTGAGCAAGGAGTGCAGGATTTGGCTTTTCAGTGGTAAAGTTCCTGGAGCATGGATAAACTCAAAGTTTTGTGCAGAACTAGGAACTTTACCACCCAAATTATTTAGTATTTTTATTGCAATAGTGCCCAAAGAAGGCAAGTCAGGAACATGGTCTCACTATAAAAATACTTGTTGGCTGACTTTTTGCAGGTATCGCATTCAGACTAGACTAGGTATTGAGGTGGGAATTGAAGAAGTGGTTAATAGAGCTAACTGGAAATTTTCCGATCAATGTTTGTCCATCAAAAGATGCTACTTTGTCAAAAACTACATGCTTTGTGGAAACATGTCAATTTGAATTAAATTTCATTTTGAAAGAAAATAGTTCTAAATGTTCCGATTTCACCTTTTATTTTCTGCATAAAACGCTTATTCCAATTCTGGCTTTTTTATATATTGTGTAACATAAAAATTCCAAAATTGAAAAGAAGTTGTTTAACTATTAGAGTGAAATATTTTTATTTCAATTTGCAGGAAATTCTGAATTCTTGTTTTTTGTTTTCCTTCAGAATGAAGGAAATAGTCAAAATGGCAGAATTTCCCACAAGACAAAAATCAGATTCCTGCACTGCTAGCAGCCTTTAAGAGTTCTTGGTGTGGGTAGGAGGAAAAGAGTGTTCTATCATAAGTAGCAGTGGGGAGAACCTAGTCCTCTTGTGGAGAAACAGACACATGGGCTTTTAAGACTGCCTTCATTGACAGAGCAGCAGAGGTGTTAAATGTGAAATGCTGTACAGAGAGAAGAGCAGATAAGCAGTTGTGCAGAGTTGTGAAGGACACAATATGGTAGTTGTACTCTTATATCTTTGTAAACCTACCCACTACTTTTGACACTATGATCTATGATAAGGTGTCTTATTGGATGCTTTTGCTATTTACTGGGGCCAGGACTGGGCCCTGAATGATTGGGAACCTATGTGAGGAAAGTCAGAAAATATACACTGGAGTTCCTCTTGTCCTAGGGCGACGTTTACTTTAACTTTTAAAAATAACAAATAGCTGGGGTGTAAAAACTGAACAAGACAGAAATTAATTCCCCACTACTCCTATGAGGAGGCTATTCTAGACTTAGACTATTCCTGTGATGGTTGGGAACCTAAGTTCCCTCTAAGCTGCATGGCTGCCCAGCATCTATCAAGTGCCACGCACTTCAGGTGCCCCTCTTCCCACTGCCATGCTGCTCCTGCCTTCCGCCTTGGAGACCCTGGCCAGCTGCTCCTGGGAGTTTCCTGCTGGCTGTGCAGAACGGGGGGAGGGGAGGGTGCAAATGTCAGGGTGTCCCCCTCCTCCCACCCCTGTAGCCTGTCTCCCTAGAGCAGGGGGAAACACAATAGGGCTCTGGAGTGGGATGGAGGGAGCTTGCTGATGGCTGCTGCTGTGTCGGAACAAGCAGATTTCAGACTGGTGAGTGCCGATCTCCTTAAAAGGGCAGCATACTTAAAGGGGCAATGCGCGCACATGAGCATACACATTTCTCTGTCACTCACCTCCCAGCACATACTAGTTGTTGTTGTTGTTACTTATTGATAAGTCTGTCAAAATGTGTTTTAGTTTTTTGACTGGTCTACACATTTCATAATTTGTATTTCTCTTACGCTTAAATGTAATTCTTTGAGTAGAGAGTTCTAAAATGCCTAACCTGTTCTGGCTGGAGTAATTATCCCTATAGTAACTTTTAAAAAATATATATATTATATCTAGGTTTTTTGTTTCTACTAGTGGCGCACACCCGCACATTACCTCGGTGTGATGTACTTAACAAAATTCATTGCACACATGGATGGAAAAAATTAGAGGGAACATTGTTGGGAACCCTCTAATTTCCAGCTGAAATTTATTAATGCCTAGTTTATACCCATTTGTTCATGTGCCAATACAGTCTTTTTAGCTTAAATTGGTCTTTGTCCTCCTTGGTCCTATGCCCCTGCTGTATTTATAGAGAGCAGCCACAACCCCTCAAAGCTTTTGTTTTGCTAGGCTAAACAAACCAAACTATTTCAGTGCCTTATCAAAAGAGTGGCTCTCTATTCCCCTGATCATCCTAATAGCCCTTCTTGGCACCTATTCCCATTTGAACTAATCTTTCTTGAAAGTACGTGACCTGAATTGCACACAGTATTTCAAATGAGGTCTTACGAGTGCCTTGTACATTATCATTAATACTTTCCTATCTCTGTTAGAAACATCTCTCCTGATAGAATTGTGGATTCTTTTTTTATAGCACATTACACGGGTAGCTCATAGTCATCCTGTGATCACTGAGGTCTCTTTCTGTTTCCACCTCATGAGTCTCTAGGTCATGTCAGAAATTCTTCTTTTTCCCTAAGTGCATGACTTTGCATCTTATCTCATTTCTATTGCTCCAGTCCTCTATAATCCAATCTTCCTCCTGTACTGATGATGCCTCCCAACTTTGTCATTAGCATATTCCAAATTTTTGTGCTAAGATCACTAATAAAAATATTAAGATTAGTCCCAATGCGGGTCCTTGAGGAGCTCCACTAGTAATTTGTCATCTTTCTTACCCACTTTACAATTTCTGTACTAATCCCTATCTTTGCCAGTTTAACTATTCATTTCCTATGTGGTACCATGTCAAATGTTTTACTGAAGTGCAGATAAAACTATGGCATCTTTCTTGTCTAATTAATAATTTAGCTTATCAAAGAGAAATCGGGCTAGTCTGGCATGACCTACCTTTGATAAACCCATGTTGCCTTTTATCCTATTTTCTATTTACCTCATCTCTTTAATTATACTTTCCTTCAAAATTTGTTCTAAAGCCTTGTTTACTACTGAGGTCAGACTAATGGATCTGTTGTTGCCTGGATCACATTTTTTCTCTCTTGTAAGTATAGTTACTAGGTTTGCTGTTCTCCAATCATGTGATACTGCCCCCAAGTTGATATTTATTAAACTATAATTAAGTTATAAATATTTCTTAATTTACACTTAAGTTATAAATATTTCTTAATTTACACTTAATTTACACTCACCACGCTGGGCGTGGGTGAGGCTCAGCTTATAAAACTTCTGAATTACTTTCAGAAGCTTTCTAGTACTTACAGCCACTTTGCTGTGTCTGTCCTTTTTGACAAAGAGCAAAACGTTCACTGTTTGGGTCCTTAACTTAAGATACCTTGGGCCAGGTTTCCATAAGTGAGGAGCTGCAGCTCTTTTAGAAAGTGAGCAGATGGGTTCCGTGCAGACCTAGAATTTTATTTAGACAGGGTCTTATCTTAACATGAGATCATTTGCTACTTACACCCCTAAAAATAGAGGTTCTTACACAGTGGTCTACATAGAGCTTTCCCTGGACCCACAGCGAGCTTGCTGGTCTTGATTTCTCTTTTCATTGATTTCAATAGGCATGGATGGGCCTGGCTTCTTCTCCAAATTTTCAGATGGCAAACTGCATTAAACAGCTAAAAAGTAAAAACATTCCTAATATTTTGTTTGTAGGCAATCTCTGCAATTGATACAGAGATGTTATGAGATCACAACCTGGTGGACCCCTTGCCTCCCATTTGTGAAGAATAGTGTCCATAGACTCTGTATTAAAATACAGGTCACATTAGGACAAAGATTTAGGAACCTCTGCCTTTAAAATGTAAATGATCATTTCTGAGCTGTAATTGAACAGATTACTATAGCTTCATAGGGCTTGAGGTTGCAGTAAATTTAAAATATACCTTGAAGATGTTAAGAACTGAACTGGCTTGGAGTTTTGATACTATGACCCAACCTATTAAAACTAAAAAGGCAAGCTTATCAAACATTTTGTTTTAGACCCATGAATATATTCAGAGACCAAATTCATGTTTATGAAGCAACAATGCGTGAAAGGAGATTGTTTGCAATCACTGAAGTTGGAGGAAAATATTGACTACATAGCATTTATATTTATAATTGGTACAAAGTAATTTAATAGGTAGTAGCAAGCTGGCTCTAAATATTTCCTTACATTTTAATAGCACATATCTTCCAAAACTGAATGAACCACTTGATCCTTGTTTGCTTTCTTAACAGAAAGAATTGAACCTGCAACAGTTTGAAGTATCAGTGAACAGAAGAACGGCCATATTGGGTCAGACCAACGGTTCGTCTGGCCCAGTATCCTGTGGCCTGTGCCAGATGCTTCAGAAGGAGTGAACAGAACAGGGCAATTATTGAGTGATACATCCCTTATTGTCAAGTCCCAGTTTTTGGCAGTCTCAGGTTTTAGGGATACCCAGAGCATGGGTTTGCATCCCTGACCATCTTGGCTAATAGCCATTGATGGACCTATGACTTTATCTAGTTCTTTTGTGAACCCTGTAATACTTTTGGCCTTCACAACATCCCCTGGCAATGGGTTCCACAAGTTGACTTTGTTTTTAAACCTGCTGCCTATTAATTTCACTGGGTGACCCCTGGTTCTTGTGTATGTGAAGGGGTAAATAACACTTCCCTAGTCACTTTCTCCAGACTTCTGTCACATCCTCCTAGTTATCTGTTTTCTACAATGCATAGTCCCAATCTTTCTAATCTCTCCTCATATGGAAGACGTTCCATACTCCTAATCATTTTTGTTGCTCTTGTCTTACTTTTTCCGATTCTAATTTCTCTGTTTGAGATGAGGTGACCAGAACTGCATGCAATATTCAAGTGAGTGTACCATAAATTTTATATAGTGCCATTATGATATTTTATGTCTTATTATCTGTCCCTTTCAGGGTGGTTCCTAAAATTCTGTTAGCTTTTTTGATTGTTGCTGTATATTGAGCAGATGTTTTTGAAAAACTATCAGTGATGACTTCTAGATCTTTCTTGAGTTGTAACAGCTAATATAGACTCCATTGTTTTATATGTATTGTTGGCATTGTTTTGTAATGTGCATTACTTTGCATTTATCAACATTGAATTTCATATGCCACTTTGTTGCCCAGTCATCCTGTTTTGTGAGCTCCCATTGTAACATAGTTAAATCCAAAGACAACTGCTATCATGAGTCATTTTGTATCCTCTGCCAACTTTGCCACCTCACTGTTTACCTCTTTTTCTAGATCATGGAGGAACATGTCGAACAGGACTGGTCCCAGTACAGATCCTCTCTCCATTGTGAAAACTGGCCATTTATTCCTACCCTCTATTTCCTTTCTCTTACCCAGTTACTGATAGGTGGGGCAGAAGGTGATGGGGGGAAGAGGAAAGCTGAAAGGGGGTTGCCAGTGGGTGCTCAGCCCCCACCACTTTTCCCCCCCTCAGTGCTCCAGCCCCAGAGCATCCACGGAGTTGGCGCCTATGCTGGGAACTTCACTACACAATACCTACCATGGAACCATAACCATGGTTAATCTTGCTGGCACAGTGGTCCTTAGCAGACTGTGTGCTGATATTTTGCAGGCAATTAAAAGGACCGAACTTGGCTCTTTTCTACATGTTATACACTTCCAGGACACTGTAAACCACATCTCAGTGTTAGAGGAAAGTGCAGTCGCACTCTGCTTTCAGAACTAGTAGGCAGTTGGACTAAACACATACAGTTGGGAACCACAGCATTTTCCACAAGGGCAGAGTTGTGCTGCTCCATACAATGTGTGTTTTGTTTTTGTTTTTTAATCATGATCCTAAAACTATTTGAAAATAGAATAGGAAATAAGTGAAAGGGTTAATAGCCAATCTTACTATGTGTTTCACTGCTATATTCCTCTGTACTGCAGATATTTGAACAAATGTCAAAATGATATGCTGGTTTGCAGAGCAGCACTGGACTTTAGTCTTTCCCCTTGTATGAAAAATGTTCAGCACCAATTGTGTTTTGTTTCTTTTTAAAGAATACCACTTGATTGAAAGCCCTGGTGCCTGAAATCCTTGATTCTACTACATAAGTAGGCTTGGAAGGATTTGGTGATTATTTTTTAATGGTAAGTATTAAAGTTCGCCATGCATGCATAAACCAAAAACAAATTTTCTGTAACAATCAAAATTTACAGTCAGGCACGTAAGAAAAATGCTGCTTGAGAACTTAGTTTGATTTAAAGATATTTACTTTGTATATTTTGACTTGTCAACATCGCAGCTTGTATTTTTAAGTCTTATAAAGCTTTAACTTTTTTAAATGAACATCTACTGTCATTAAGACTGACCCCTCCCATGATCTCACACAACTGTGAATTTAAACTGATAGTAGCTATTAGTTATTTTTAAGCATTTTTCTATCAAGGTCTATTAAAACAAAACAAAACAAAAAAAACTAACTCTGCCAAGCCAAACAATAAGCAGAAGCAATTCCAGCTTCCCCACCCTACCAATGTGTCTCAATCCTTTCCTGGAGGGACTGCCTCTTATGGTGAAAGGAAGAAACACATTCTTTTTATTTTTTTTATTCCGATCATAGTAATCCTAGGTGTCTCTGAAAAGTTTACTAACAAAGGATTTGGGTATGTGATTAACGTATCCATCAAGAACTGAACTGAGTCGGTCATAAATTTTTCACAGTGGTCATCAAAAACCATCATATGGTGACAACTTTAGCCACTAACTGTCAAGGTACTGATCCAGCAATGAGCTCTGTGGGTGCACCCCTGCACATGTGTGATGTTCCAGTGAAGTTAATCTCCTACAGGTGTGACACTTTGAGCTTGTCTACACTTCTAGATAAATCAGCACTGCTTTGATCTCTGCAGCAGTGTCAATTTAGTGCGTCTGGTAAAGGCAAGCTAAGTCGATGGCAGAATGCTCTCCCATTGACATCTGCATTTAACATCACAGGTGTGGATGCTCTGGGACTGGAGCACCCACGGGGAAAAATTGGTGGATGCTTAGCACCCACTGGCAGCTCCCTGCCCCAGCTCACATCCACCTCCGCCTCCTCCCATGAGCATGCCGCATTCCCACTTTTTCCCCCTAGCTCCCAGCGCTTGCACTACGAAACAGCTGTTTCGCGTGGCTGGGAGGGAGGGGTGAGGAGGAGGAATGTGGTTCTCAGGGAAGAGGCGGGCCAAGCCGGGGATTTGGGGAAGGGGTCTAATAGGGCTGGAGTTGGGGAGGGGACTTTGGGGAAGAGGTTGGAATGAGGGTGGGGAAAGGGTGGAGTTGTGGCGGGGCTGGGTGTGTTGGGGTGGCACGAGCACACACTGGCACCAGGGAACATTGGCACCCATGTTCTGCCTCCCCAGGAGGCGGAAGGTAAGTTGGCAGGAGAGTGTATCCCATCGACATAGCATGGTGTAGACTCCGCTGTAAGTTGACCTAAATTACGCTGACTTCAGTTCAGTAACTTTAGTGTAACTTAGGTCAATTTACAGCATTGGTGTAGTCCAGCCCACAACGTCATTACCAATCCCCTGCGCTGTACAGTGCCTTCAACACACCAGTGATTAAACTAGCTATTAAATTTATCTAATTTTTAAATATCCTATTTAATGTACAATACATTTTAATTAAACTATTGCACTAATACATAGAAAAAAATTTTAAATGTCAAGTTGTACAAATGTAGTAAGACTGCACCAGAGCCTCATTCCTTAAAAAAAATAATGATTTGAGGCATGGTGGGATCCCATCATGACACACTGTACTTTTGTTACTGCACTTGTGAGCTTTCATCTACTCCTAAGGCGACCAGATGTCCCAATTTTATAGGGACAGCCCCGATTTTGGGTACTTTTTCTTATATAGGCTCCTATTACCCCCCACCCCTGTCCCAATTTTTCACACTTGCTGTCTGGTCACCCTGTCTACTCCCTAACCCATACATGTGGATCATCACTGTTCAGTCAAATCAGTTCTCTTGAACAGTGAAAGCTGAAGCTTCTTTTGTACTTGAAGCCATTTTTATGAATCAGTTAATATGTCAAATATCTTTTTGGAGTCCATATAGACTAAATCTACCTCTTTACCTTGGATTTCTCCAGATTTGTAGATAAAATTCTTTACAAAACTAAGCCAGCTGTATTTTACCTTGTGGTTGTCATTTTTTTCTAGAACGTTTGTAGTTTTAATCTTTAACTTTGCCAGGATCTTGCTTACCACCAAGTCAGACTCAGTGGATTATAATGTCCAAGTTCTTTTTTAGTCCTTTTTCTCTCAATTTGGTAGATTGCAACTTTTAGGGAGAGGCGAGGAACAGCCAACCTCTCTCTACTGCCTGGGGTAGGGCAAGGCATGAATAGTTCTAAAGAACAATTGTCAGTCAATAGGGTTGCTTGTCAATAGTGGCAAGTGAGAAAGCTGAGGTCTTAAAAGACATGGGCTGAGGTCTTGAGATATTCAGATAAGCACCTAAATGTTTAGGCCCTCACCCTAAAAAATGAAGCTAATTTGAAGTAGCCAGATCCTTGCATGTGCTGATTTCATTGACTTCTGTGGGGCCTGTGGTAAAGCCTCCTGACCCAGATCTGGACTTTAGCGTCCAAAATCTGGGTGCTTACCTGAAACTCCCCCAAGCTCACTACCTGCTTGGATATTTTCTCGCTGCCACCAACTAGGACTATTGGGGTTCCTAGTACCCCCCCCGAGTCACCCCAACCTTCCCCTGGGGGACCCCCAAGACCCAGAGCCCTGGGTCTCCCTCTCTTCTCTCCCAGCTTCCCCCCCTTCCCTGGGTTAGCCGGTGCGAGACTAGACTTCACTCTTTGAATACAACCGGAGAGGCAATCTAGCGTCCCCGAGGCTATGCATTCACAGCTAATCACAGCTAGCACACAAGGAGATTCCCCCTCCCTGGTCTCGTAGCAGTAACTAGAGAAAAACTTCAAACACAAGAGAACAGAGATGATTCTTTTTCTCTTTCCCCGTAGCCTGCTCTTTCCCTGGAAACAATAGGAAAATAGCCCACAGCCTGGCTTTTCCCTTCCCTTTGCCTCACTAGGAAAAGAAACTCCCACCAGTTTTCAAAAGAACTTTATATAAAAAGAAAGAAAATACAAAACAATAATCTTGCATTAAGAAACTCAATACAGGCTCTTGCTTATAAGAAAATAAGAATAAACAGTCTGATTTAAAAGATAGCCCGATTAAACCAGTCCAGCAAATCAACATACATGTAAATACAACACAAAGCTCATCATAGCCGAATTACTTTGCTTTCCTTTGTACTCACAGATGTTTAGGAGAAACTTTGAGATAAGATGGAGTTAGAAGAAAACTTGTTTACCCATAGCCGAGGAAACAACAAAGACCCCGAGTATACAAATTCCCGCCCCTGACTTTAAACAATCCAGTTCTCTGATTGGTCCTCTGGTCAGGTGTTTGGTTCTCTTTGTTCCCCCTTTACAGGAAAAAGAAAATTAACCCTTACTGTACCTATCTGCTTATGACAGGGCCTATGCATGCAGATCCAGTTACAAGGCTGAGGCCTGAGATACTTTTTGGGGTTAAGCTCTCAGTTTCAGTTAAGGTTAGTTATGCAAGATTTACTACTTCAAATTAGCTTCATTTTTTCACCATCTCCCGGTCCTTTCAGTGATGTGGAATTTCATCTAGTTTCGCCTTATTGACCTCTGGATTATGGGCCCAGCATGCTTACAATCCACAACTCGGAGTATGTTATGTTGTGAGTCAAGCCCTGAACCCAGTGTCTTGTGGCTGAACTAGAGCATATTTAGATATTTAGTTTCAGTTGAAAGACTCTAAACAATGGAGAATGTATTATATCCTCTGGTAAACTGTTCCTATAGCTAATTACCTTCCCTTAAAACTTGGATCTTTTGCCTAGTCTGAATTTTTCTAATTTCAACTTCTAACCATTGGATCTAGTTATGGCTTAGTTTAGGAGAGCGAGGCACCCACCAATATCATTTTCCCTCTCACAATGCACCTCAGTAATTCTCAGTGTCAACTACTAGAAATTAGGGCTGTTAAGTGATTTAAAAAAGTAATCATGATTAATTGTGAAATTAAAGTAATTAATCACAATTGATTGCATGATTAATCACACCCTTAAACAAAAATAGAATACCAGTGATTTAAATATTTTGTATGTTTTCTATATTTTCAAATATTGGTTTCAGCTAGAACACAGAATATAAAGTGTATAGTGCTCACTGTATATTTATTTTTTGATAAACATTTGCACTGTAAACAACAAAAGAAATAGTATTTTTTCAATTCACCTAATACAAGTACTGTAGTGCAATCTCTTTATCATGAAAATTGAATTTACAAATGTAGAATTATGTACAAAAAATAACTGCATTCAAAAATAAAACAATGTAAACTTTAGTGCCTACAAGTCCACTCGGTCCTATTTCTTGGTCAGCCAATCACTCAAACAAACAAGTTTGTTTCTATTTCCAGGAGATAAAGCTTCCCGCTTCTTGTTCAGTGTCACCTGAAAGTGAGAACAGGTGTTCTCATGGTACTACTGTAGCTGGCATTGCAAGATATTTACATGCCAGATGTGCTAAAGATTTATATGTCTCTTCATGCTTCAACCACCATTCCAGAGGACATGGGTCCATGCTGATGACGGGTTCTGCTCGATAACAGTCCAAAGCAGTGTGGACTGACACATGTTCATTTTCATTATCTGAGTCAGATGCCACCAGCAGAAGGTTGATTTTCTTTTTAGGTGGTTTGGGTTCTGTAATTTCCTCATTGGAGTGTTGCTCTTTTAAGACTTCTGAAAGCATGCTCCACACCTCATCCGTCTCAGATTTTGGAAGGCACTTCAGATTCTTAAACTTGGGTTGAGTGTTGTAGCTATCTTTAGAAATCTCACACTGGTATCAGTGTTCCCTCTAATTTTTCCCACTCATGTGCAGAATGGATTATGTAAACGAATAGGGAGGTGATGTGAGTGTGGGGAGCTCAGGGTTGGGGAGCAGAAGTGTGAGGTCTCTGGCTGGGAGTGTGGGCTCTGGGGTGGGGCTGGGAATGAGGGATTTGGGGTGCAGGAGAGTGCTCTGGTGCTACGGTGGGGAGAGAGGACTCCCCACAGCTCTCTCTCCCTGCAACAGCACCTGGGCTGGTGGGGAGAGGTGCCTCTCCCCACCGTGACAGCTCCGGGGCTAGGGCTGTGGAATAGGTGCCTCTCACCCATCTGCAGCAGGTCCAGGCCGGGGCTGGTTTGGGCTGCTCCTCCCTCGGCAGGTCCGAGGCTGAGTTGGAGCCTGGGGAATGGGGCCCTTCCCTTGGCCATGGCAGGTCCCAGCTGGGCAGGCTCCCCGGGTGCCTGTGCGGTGCTACATAGACTGCTGCATGGTCATTCAGCTTAAAGGGAACTTTGATTGGTACTCTCTGCATTTTGTCAAATCTGCAGCGAAAGTGTTCTTAAAATGAACATGTGCTGAATCATCATCCAAGATTACTATATCACAAAATATATGGCGGAATGCAGGTAAAATAGAGCCAGAGACGTACAATTCTCCCCCAAGGAGTTCAGTTACAAATCTAATTAATGCATTTTTTTTTTAACGAGAGTCATCAGCATGGAAGCATGTCCTCTGGAACGGTAGCTGAAGCATGAACGGGCATAGGAATGTTTAGCATATCTGGCACATTAATACCTTGCAATGCTGGCTACAAAAGTGCCATGCGACTGCCTGTTCTCACTTTCTGGTGACACTGTAAATAAGAAGTGGGCAGCATTATCTCCCATAAATGTAAACAAACTTGTTTGTATTAGAGATTGGCTGAACAAGAAGTAAGACTGAGTAGACTTATAGGCTTTAAAGCAGGGGTCGGCAACCTCTGGCACACAGCTTGCCAGAATAAGCACCCTGGTGCACCAGGCCAGTTTGTTTACCTGCTGCGTCCACAGGTTCGGCCAACTGTGGCTCCCACTGGATGCAGTTTGCCATTCCAGGCCAATGGGGGCTGTGGGAAGCGATGTGGGCTGAGGGATGTGCTGGCTGCGGCTTCCTGACACTCCCATTGGCTTGGAGAGGTGAACTGCAGCCACTGGGAGCTGTGATCAGCCAAACCTGTCAACGTGGCAGGTAAACAAGCTGGCCTGGCCATGTGCCAGAGGTTGCCGACCCCTGCTTTAAAACCTACAAGTCTACTCAGTCCTACTTCTTGTTCAGCCAATCTCTAATACAACGGGGAGATTTACACAACACAGAAGAGGAGAATCAGGCTCCAAGTTTAAGGAGAAGGTCCTGACATCAAATCTTACCTTTGGTGTTGCAAACCACTGTAGCCAGGGAGAATGACACCTGTCCCATCCAAGCACCTGTTGGATATAGTGGGTATCTGTACTGTCTCTTGAAAAATGAAAATTTTGGTTTCTTTACTTTGGGCTCTTCTTTTGTCATATTTTCTTTTCCTCTTTCTGTAACTTAAATTTTCAAAAAATTGCATCATTTTGAACTGACAGTTTTCCTTTAAATTAAATGACTTCTTGCAGTGAACTTCTATTGTGAAATGGCAGCAGAATATGGCCTATAGTCTTTTGTCATTCAAAAATATGCTTTCATTATATAAGATGCATTTTTATTCATCAGGGTCTTTCTTCACAGACACAAATCACAATCATAGAGCAGATGCTATTCTGCAAAACTAGGAGATATATAATGATTTAAGTGACAGCCACCCATTTATTGTTCCTATAATCTAATCACTATGATAGAAGATTCCAGTTGTACAGAATAGAACCAGTTTAAAAAGACCATATTTTTCACTTACTCTATTCCTAATATATTTGTATAATTGGCAAAGCAATATATTCTCTGCTGATTAAAATAGATATTTTATTATATTCCCTACATCTTAATATTCTTGTTGCCAGTGGCAACCACAAAAGGAATAAATGCAAACAGCCAATAAAGTTCCTGTTTGTTTTCTAACTGTGAGTACAAAACAGTTGAGCTCAGCACCTGGGGAGAGGCAAAGGTGGCTTTATTGCCATTTGGTCATTGAGGCTGGGGCTTAGTTCACATCCTGTTTATGGCAGCCTGTAAAATGTCAGGGTACAGTATGTTCTGGCCACTTAGTGGCATGACCCTATAGGGGAATGTTGGAGTGAGGCAGATGGCATAAAACTGATTACACCAACTTTTCACCATCCCAAAAATTTCCCTGCACCAGCTGGCCACTTAGGCCAAGTTTAAAAGTATTTTGTGCAGCCAGAGTGCTGTGAAGGACCCTCATTAGGGCCAAGAATTTGGCCCCAGATTTTCTGTAATTACAAAAATTCTAATAGATTGGCAAGGCAAGATTTCCCTTTACAGAAGTCATATTGACACTTCCCCAACATACTGTATTTATCTGTGTCTGATCATTCTGTTCTTTATTATAGTTTCAACAAATTTGCCTGGTACTAAAGTTAAGCTTACTGGCTTATAAGCACCACGATCACTTCTGGAGTCTTTCTTAAAAATTGGCATCATATTAGCTGCCCCCCAGTCATCAGATACAGTGGAAGATTTAAGCAATAGGTTACATATCACAGGAGCCCTGGGGGAATTCTGTGCCCAAAAAAATAAAAACTATGCGCACAATGTTTTCAAATTCTGCAGAATTTTGCAGATTTTATTTGTCAAAATAACGCAATATAATCACACCACAGAGACAACAAAAAAAGATTCAGGAAATGTTTTTTGACAAATTCTTTTATAGGCATATTAATACAGCACTCTGAGTAATAATTTATTTAAACTACAATACAGAACCATATTTCCTGCACTCCTCAGAAGCAGTGCAAAGGCTTGGAGGAATCAGGGGTAATGGAGGAGCTGAGGGAGAGGGAAATAATTGCTGGGAAGGAGCCTGAGTGTGAACTTGGAGAGTTGTTGGGTGTGGATGGGAAAAGTATGGAATAGGTTTTTGGGGGGGGGGACAGGTTGTTGGGGAGCTTCCTTCATGCAGACATTGGCTGAGCCCTAGCCTCTCCCATTCAGTCAGGCACATCTGCCCCTGTCCCCACAGCCCTGTGTGTCCTTGCACCCCCTATCCACATGTATTCCTCCACCCCCACTCAGCCACGCCCCTGTCCCTATGTGGCGCTGTACCCCCTTTCCTGTCATCGTATGGTCCTGTACCTCCCTCCCCCCTGTGGTCCTGCACCTCCACTCCCATTAAGCCCCTACCCCAGTCTGTCCTCCCCCATTATCTCTTATAAGCCCCTGTCTGACCCCACAGCAGCCCCATGCTGTTTGTCTTCCCTTAGCCCCTGTCTCCTGACCTGGTCTGACAGGTGCTGTGAAGAAGGCAGGCTCTTTCTCTTCCCTAGCAGGCAGTGAGCTGCTGCTCTCTTCTACTGCCACAGCACCATCTGGTGGGCAAAAGGCAGAACTACAGCAACTTTCCAGCAGACGCTTTTTACTGCATAAAAATTAATATGCATAGCTCATTAATTATGCACATGCAGTGGTGCAGAATTCCCCCAGGAGTAATACCACAGTTAATCCTGTGGCACCTTATAGACTAACAGATATACTGGAGCATGAGCTTTCATGGGTGAATACCCACTTCATCGGATGCATGTAGTGGAAATTTCCAGAGGCAGATATATATATATATATGCAAGCGAGAATAGCCAACTACAAAAGCAGTTTCTCCTCTCTTGGTGTTCACACCTCAACTGCTAGAACAGGGCCTCATCCTCCCTGATTGAACTAACCTCATTATCTCCAGCCTGATTCTCGCTTGCATATATATATATATATATCTCTGGAAATTTCCACTACATGCATCCGACGAAGTGGGTATTCACCCACGAAAGCTCATGCTCCAATAGGTCTGTTAGTCTATAAGGTGCCACAGGACTCTTTGCTGCTTTTACAGATCCAGACTAACACGGCTACTCCTCTGATACTTGATACCACAGTTAGTAGTTCTGCAATTTCATATTTGAGTCCTTGAGCTTTTGGGTGAATACCATCTGGTCCTGGTGATTTACTACTGTTTGTTCCAAAGCCTCCTCTACCAACACCTCAATTTGGGACAGTTCTCAGATTTGTCACCTAAAAATGGCTTGGGGGTCGGGATCTCCCCCATACCTCTACAGTGAAGAATGATACAAAGAATTCATTTAGCTTCTTCACAATGGCCTTGTCTGTCTTGAGTGATCGTTTAGCACCTTGATTATCCAGTGACCCCTCTGACTGTTTGGCAGACTTCCTGCTTCTGATGTACTTTTAAAGAATATTTGCCTTTTTTGTGTTTAGGTAGTTGTTCTTCAAATTGTTTCTAGGCCTGCCTTCTTATACTTTTACACTTGCCAGAGTTTATGCTCCTTTCTATTTTCTCAATAGGATTTGACTTTTTGCCTCTAACAGCCTTTTTTTACTCTGCTTTTTAGTCATGATGGCATTTTTTGTCCATTTTTTTTATTTGGGGTGTACATTTAGTTTGAGCCTTTATGGTTTTAAATAATCTCCATGCAGTTTGCAGGCATTTCATTTTTGTCTGTTACATTAACAAATTAAAAAGTATCTGCCTTGTTATTTGTGTAGTTCCCTCTTTTTGAAGTTTCTTTGGCATTTCCCACTTTCAAGGATGTTAGATTTATTACATTATGGTCCAAGTGGTTCAGCTATATGCATCTCCTGGGATCAGATCCTGTGCTCCACTTAGGACTACATCAAGAATTGCCTCTCCCTTTATGAGTTCCAGGACAAGTTGCTCCAAGAAGCAGCCATGCATGGTGTCTAATATATTGCAGTATTCCCTATCTACAATATGAGAAAATACTGCCATGTCTCATCCCATCTTTTGGGTAGGACTGCTTGGCATCTGGAATTCCCATTCTGTGAGAAATTCCAAAATTTTAAAAAGTTCATTCAACCTATCTCACCTACATACTGGGGAATTCCCAGTAACTGTAGCACATGGAGTAACAACCATTAAGAGCAAAGAGATCCAGCAGATCAAAGATGGCTTTGTGGACTTTGGGAGATAACTGAAGACTAACTGGATATTAATGTTCTTTTCTGAAGTTTTTATGGTGCCAACCACATGCTGAGAGTCTGACTGCAAAGAGGGTTTCATGGAATGCTGGAATATTTTCAGCAATGATGTAATATTTTTTGGGTGAAAGGGTCCTCACTTATGCAGAAGGGCCTCTGATAGCTTGGTTCTACCATGTCAGGTTTAACTAGGTAGAAAGTAGTGACTGAGTAGCTTTTGCTTAACTAAAAAAATAAGATATATACTTCCATCATACAAAATAAGGCAGTAGATGCAGTTGCTAGGAAACAGAAGGCAAATACCAAGTGGAATATTAATGTACTATAATTTCTACACACAAAAAGCAAAGAATATGGTGAAATAAGCAGGAGCCACAGATTTCACCCTTAAAATTGTTTCTATTGCACACGAACCTTTGTGGTAATGTTAAGACTTTAATAGTAATAACTCTAAAAGTGATGCTACGCGATGGTCTGTGACTCATTGGATTTTTGTAATATAAATATCATTATAGATGGGCTATATAGTGGATAGACAAAAATGGTGGCACTTTCAAAAGCATCTGCAGTACTTGTGGAGCATGGCTGTGAAATTCTCTAAAAAAGGATGAAAAGAGTGAGAAAAATGAGAGAAGTCCAAGTGGGCATTAACTATGTAACACCAGGACCTAGAGAGAACGAATGACACACTTGTAGATCAGTTCTTGAGGTACTTGAAAGCCTAGACTACTGTCCTGCTGAGGGAATCTAAACTTCAATGACCTCCACTGGGTAACAAATACAAGGAGTAAGATGCATCATGCATGAGCCTCTTAAGTGACACAAGACAAAAGAAAGAATCCAACCAGAGTTAGCCTGCTTATACTTACTGCTAATGTTGAGACTGAGAAGAACAAGGAATCATGGAATCAGCAACTATGAGCTACTCTAGTTTAATACAGTATGGAAAGGGTTTGCAGACTGCATTACTACCTGGGTCTCAATGTGCAATGGGAGGAATTATTCAACCTCATGCAGTGGAAGAAGACTGGAGGATAGAAGAGGATGTTTCAATAAAGGGAAAAAAATAACTGAAAAAGAAAATAAACAATATCCAATCTGGCTAAATGAAGGACTGTTCAAAGATCTGATGATTAAAAGAACCAAACAAAATAAAAACCAACACATGAAAGGGACAATGGCAGAAGCAATTGAACAAGATTATGAAGAATTGTTTGAGGCTTAAAAGAAAAGCTAAGAGCAGAAACAAAATAAAAACGAACTACAGTTATTCTAGTCAGAGATCTTTAGAATAAATGCTTTCATATACTCTAAGAACCAGGAAACGAAATGCAAGAAAAAGTAGACTGAGTGATCAGAAATCACTGATTTTTCTAAATGGGGTAGCAGGGGGATGCGGGCGGGGGGGGAGGGGGAGATTACGAATTTAAACAACCATGCTCCACAAGTACTGCAAATGCACCTCTGAACTCTGGGTCTGCATTGACCAAGGACAGCAAATGTGAGTGGGGTGCAGGGAAGGGTCGGGAACATGAAAGGGATTTCTGGGTTGCTGGACTTAAGAAACTGAGGGGAAAAAGACACTGCCCAACCTACTTGGGGGTGGGTCTTTTGCTCATGGTTTATGTTTATGAACCCTGTTTGTGGTGTTTTCCCAAATTAACACCCAGTTACTTCCCTCCTTTTATTAAAATTTCTTTTCTACATTCAGACTTTATGCTTGAGAGTGGGGAAGTATTGCCTCTCAGAGGTGCCTAGGGGTGGTGTGTCATTTTCCCAAGTTACTGAGTGGAGGCTAGAGCTGGTTTTGTGTTGTATCGATGGAAAGGAACCCCTACTTATTGAACCTGGCTATGGTTGGTGCTGGCTCCACCTGGCAGAAGGGTTACATAAGTAATTTTTGTGGATTATAGTAAAGTTTTTGAGTAATTATCTCAGGAATCCTTTAATAGTTGATTCAAATTGGCTTGGCTACAAAGCTTGTCACACAGGTTGAAAAACGCCCGATGAGCTAAAAAGAATGATAGATGACAATGCATTAATTGTGAGAAGTATCTAGTGGGTTTCTGCAGGGGTCAGTGTAAGGACAGGCCTTATTTATCATTAATAAGATATGTTCATGGCTTTGTTAGGAGGTGTTGCAAATATCGATGAGCACAAAGTAGTAATACAAAAGAACAGAGCTGAGAAATCTGTGAAGAAAAGCTTATGATGAGTTCAGTGAAAATACAAGGAATTCCACACTGGGAGAAAAATAATCCAACATACTTTAAGTCATTGGTGTAGCGAAGCAAACACTTGGATGATAATGGGCAACAAATTAGATATGAGTTTACAGTGCAGTATGGTAGCAAAAAACTAGGCCAATGCAATTTAGGATTGAATATACAGACCTCAAGTCATGGAGCAGTGAAGTGAATAAACCATTCCATGCGGGCTTTGGTTAACAAATCTGGACTGTTGCATTCAGCTCTGGGTATCTTAATATCAGAAAGCTATTGAAAAATTGAAGGGAGCTTAAAGGCTTGAAGGTTTCACTTATCAGCAGAAGAGTAAATGAGCTATGTAGCTTGATATCATCATCATCATCATGTTCCTATTACGCCTCTGGCGTTTAGGGCAGTGATGAAGCTCCTCCACTCCTGTCTGTTTCTGGCAAGTCTTTCAATGGTTCCGCAGCTGTGCCACAGGTTTTTCAACTTGGCTTCCACAGCTCTTCGTCATGCTGTTTTTGGGCAGCCTCTTTTCAGTTGCCTTCAGGTGTCCATCTTACTGCTACTCTGGTGATGAAATCAGTTTCCATCTGAAGCTCATCACTGATCCATCTCCAATGCCTCATGGAAATGATGGTGCTCAGATCCTCTGGGCTGCCCTGTGCCAATAGATCTGGGTTTGAGGTTGTTCTGGGCCAAAGGATACAGAGGATTTTTCTGAGACAGGTTGTATGGGATGAAGGCAGTTTGGATATGTCATACTTTCTCATTCCCCAGCATTTTTTTTATCAGAACTGCGTACTTTCAAAACATTTATGAGGGTACATAAATATCTACAGTGTGTATGTACACATGTAGACACCATAGTTGGAAAGAGAGAACAGTGAGACCTATTTACGTGATTAACTGGCACAATAAAAATAAATAGAAAGTAATAATGGGAGAAATTCTAGTCTTATTGAATTCAGTGGAAATACTCCCTTTGTGTCAAATCCCAACCCCATTGAAATCAGTCATTTAAATATAAAAAGGAAAATGTAAGCTGAATAGCAGGAAAGATCTCTTAACAGTGGACTAGATTGTGACTTTGCCATAAGCCCTATGAGCAGTTTGCAGACTTATTGGCGGTGCAGGAATGGAACTGAAGTTCTGCCCATTTCTTGCTACTCCTCACCACCTGTATTGAGGCAGTAGAAGAGAAACAGGAGGGGAGCAAAAGTAGTGGACCCAAGTATCATCTTACCCTTGTGCCCTTGGACCTGGAGTTCTTACTGTGATAAACGTCTTGTCTCAAATCTGGACTTTAGCGTCCAAAAATCTGAGTGCTTACATAAAACTCTCCCCAAGCTTATACCCAGCTTGGCTCTGATCTCGCTGCCACCAACCAGGATTTTAGGGCTCCTGGTCACCCCGAGTCACCCCAACCTTTCCCTGGGGAAAACCCCCCAAAAGACCCAAAAACCCCTGGTCCCAATGCTCAAGGGGAAAGACAAGCTCTCCCCTGCCTCTCGTATCTGACTCCCCAGCTCCCTCCTCTGGTGAGACTGACGATGCAGTACTATAACTCCTTGAAGGAGCAAAACAAAGAGGGAAATACACCCACCCCTGAGCGATGCATTCAAACTAGTAAAGTCTAATATAAAGAGATTTCCACCCCCCTTCACTGTAGACCTCAACAAGAGAAGAAACCAAAAACCCTCAACCAGGTTTAAAAAAGAAAATTTATATAAAGAAAGAAAACAGAATATAACACCACAGAGCATTAAAGATTCAATTACAGCTCTTGCTTATAAGAAAATGATATAACCAGTCTGATCAAAAGATAGCCAATATAAACCAGTCACATTCAGTATACAACGACACATGTAAAACAACACAAGCATATAACACCTAATGCCTGTCCTTGACCACTACTGGTGTAGGAAGAATGTATATGATAAGAATTGGGAGTAGCAAGAAAGCTTTCCTCCAACCGGAGAACAAAAGACAAACATAGTACATCACAAATCCCAGCACCCTTACTTAAAAAATCCAGTTCTCTGATTGGTCCTCTGGTCAGGTGTTTGGTTCCCTTTGTTCACCCTTTACAGGTAAAAGAAAATTAACCCTTACCTATCTACTTATGACACTTACTTACTCTTATAACCCTGCATCAGTGCACATTTTCAAATTAGACTGCTGAATTTGATTTATGCTGGATAGTAGCCTACCAAAGGAAGTGATGGAGCTGCATTGGTTGCGGCATTTAAAACAAAACTGGACATTGCACCACTGTAGGGTCAAGTATATGTGGCATTAATAAATTGGGTAGGTACATTATGGAGTTCTTCTCTTTCTGTAATGTCAGGTACTGGCTACTGATGGAGAAAGAAGGTCCAGTTAGACAGATCAACTATCTGTTTGGTATGGCAAAGCTAACATTCCTTCATTTTGTGCTTCATTTCTTTTGCAGGGTCTTTTTTTTGTATTCTCTGCAGAATTAACAGTAACAGTAGTTTCAGTGAAGTTTAAAGAAAACAGTCTGGAGTAACACCATATAATGACAATTTGATATAATTCTGATAATATAAATTCTGGTAGCCTCATTAGTTCTCTTGATAAGAATTCTCATAGTCTCAATTGTGTGATGTTTAGCAACTTATTTAGGTTCACTTATCATTTTGAGCCTTAAAAATTAATTGTTCATGAATGTCAATTAACTTCCAAGCTTGAAGCAGTTGGTTGGCCAGAGTTCACATCTTTGAAGAAAAATGTATTACAATTAATTTTTACAGGATGAAACTTTAAGATCGCTTCTTTAATTCCCAGAATTTTAGCTGAAATGTAGCTCTTTGATAAAAAGGAAACATTTTTGGATTTCTCTCCAGTTCAGAGATGTTATGAAAAAGAAACCAGTTGTATTTTCACAGTGAAGCATCAATAATATTTGGATACCAGCAAAATAATTCAGAGAAGGGAAAAAAATCTTAGAAATTATAGTTGAAGTTCTCTACTCGCCCAGGTTAAATTAAAAAACAACTAACTAACTTGGAAGCTTGGCTGATGACTTTTGCAGACATTCTCATTTCTAATTTATAAAAAAAAACCTAGTAAATAATTTTTGTTCTTTCATCGTTAGCCTACCTGACAATATCTTAAGTACTGACTGACGGAACCCTTCTGAGGCTGCCTGCAGTTTAATGTACAGAAAAGTGAAGAAAATAGAGGTCCTTGTGTTCATATTGCAACATGGATCCAGAAGAACTGGACCCCAATTTATCTGTATGTACATATAACCATCTAAATAAAACTTATAGATGCCCAGAATGACTGATTAACTGTACCTCAATACTTGCCAAGTATCAGAGGGGTAGCCGTGTTAGTCTGGATCTGTAAAAGCAGCAAAGAAGCCTGTGGCACCTTATAGACTAACAGACATTTTGGAGCATGAGCTTTCATGGGTGAATACCCACTTCGTCGGATGCATGTAGAGGAAATTTCCAGGGGCAGGTATATATAATTGCAAGCAATACTTGCAGCATTCAAGGTATTTCCTAAAGTAAGTACTAGGAACGGACATACAAGAGAATACAGATACAGTGATAACTGTACCTATTTAGCTAGAAGTAAAACTGGCTAATGTTTTAAGTTTGATGTATCTCTTCATATACATACATGCATATCTGGATGTGTGACTAAATCTTCAGCCATACGACAACTTGGGTTGTTATCTCATGAAATCATCAGCTTTCTCAAAGTAAGCAGGGTTGGGCCTGCTCAAGGCTTCAGTGGAAAACCTCCAAGCAAACACTCAAAATCCACGGGAGCTATCATGACTCATTCGTAAAACAAAGGATGCTGCAACAAGTGGCACCAGTGATTCAGTATGCAGCTCTTTTCCAGCTGAGTCAGTACTAAACCAATGCCCAAGCAGTGGGTGAGGGGATGTGGTGGTGCAGAAAGTGCCACCCTGCAGGTAAGATGGAACTGACAATCTAATCATCAAGCCCTGATGTCTTGGCCAAATTTCAGTTTGGATAAATACATGCTGGTTATGGAACATGTGTTTTCTTGTGCTTCCAACTGGATACACTATTCTTGTCCCAAAGTTGCTGTGAATTGTTACTCAGCTGTTGCATTCTTAATCAAATATGTTGCATTTCAGTGGTACATTAAGAGATTCCTGGATCTTGCCACATGAAGTGTTTTAGATCCCTTATCCTTCATTGAAATGCAGTCAATCTCCAGGGTGAAATCCAAGATATGATCTATTAGTGTCAGCACCACTGCAGAACAGGTTTGGACAAAAGTGAAGCACGATATCCAATTGAAACCACAGGGAAAACATAAGTAGGGTGAAATCAGCATTTAATTTCACTCAGCACATTTTTAAAAAATACCCAGGTCATGCCTGGTGAAAAGGTATAGACAACTTTTTTTTATTAATGTTAAAAATTGTAGTAGTAGGCATCCTTCAGTCTTGAGAGACCCTGGGTATGCGCCCCTGAGAGGTAAAGAACGTACTCAGTTGTTTTTATGGCAGCTGCAGATGTGGCTGAAGAGCTCCACTTGAGAGAGACCATCTCTACCACATCTGTTACATTTAAAGGTGATGTTTCGACCCTTTGGGCTCTGCCTTCTGCAAGCTCTTTTCTCCTCTGCCAAGTTGGACTGCTTCCTCTTGTAACTCTGGAGAGCTTTGTTAATCTCTTGTTTCCAAAGGCTGCAGTCTTGGGTGTGATTTTTTCCATTTGTCCACATCCATTTCTCTTAGGTCTTGCTTGCACACATCCTTGAAACACAATTTTGGGTGTCTTTTGGATCTTTTTCCACATGCCAGTTCGCTGTAGAGGATGTCCTTTGGTATGCTCTCATCATTCATTCAGCACACAAGCCCAAGCCAGCAGAGGTGCTTCTGTCTGAGAAATGTTGGCATGCTGGATATGCTTGAGCACCTCAGTGTTGGTGACTGTCCCTCCAGGAGTCTCACAGCTATGTTAAAAATAACATAGTTGTGATAGTGCTCAAATAAGTAGTTTTGCACCACAGCAAAATTTGTCCACTTCTACTAAAATGAGATAAATGAACTTCTGTTCCAAACTCAGTGTTTTCTTTTTTTGTTATTGTAATATATTCACTTTTGGAAGGGGAAAGGGAGCTAAAGCCCTTCATGGTTCACAAGGAGGAGAGCAAGTGTAAAACCAATGAATCTAAGGGTACATCTACACTACGGGATAATTTCGAATTAACATAAATCTGTTTTATAAAACAGATAGTATAAAGTTGATTGCACGCGGCCACACTAGGCACATTAATTCGGCGGTGTGCGTCCATGGTCCGAGGCTAGCGTCGATTTCTGGAGCATTGCACTGTGGGTAAGCTATTCGGTAGCTATCCATAAGTTCGCAGCATCTACCCCTGCCCCTTTGAATTCTAGGTTGAGAGCCCAGTGGGCTGTGGGGCAAAAATCATGTGTGGGTGGTTCTGGGTGCAGCCTCACCCCTCACTTCGTGAAGAGGCAGACAACCATTTTGGTCCTTTTTTCCTGGGTGAATCCTGGGGGGTGCAAACGCCAATAGCACAGCAAGCTCAGATCAAATACGCGGCATTGTGGAATGTTGTAAACACCTCGCGGCATTCTTGTGGCAGTCTATGGTGAACCATGAACTGCTAAGGCAGGTGAACAGGAGGAAGCTATGGCCAGAGCAAGAGACGAGAGTGAATGAGGACAGGACACCTGATTCCCCCCTAATATTGCCAGGGCCCCTGCGGCTTTGAGAGCTCCTGCTGGATGGGGAAGGTTTCTACCCATTGAACAGCCGATTTTGGGCCGGGGAAACAAGCATAGACTGGTGGACCGCATAGTTTTGCAGGTGTGGGACAATTCGCAGTGGCTGCGAAACTTTCACATGCGTAAAGCCTTTCTTGAAACTTTGTGACTTGCTTCACCGCCCTGAACGCCAATATACCAGATGAGAGCAGCCCTCACAGTGGGAGAAGCAACGGTCAATAATCCCTCTGGAAGCTTGCAACACCTAGACACCTACTGGTCAGTCGGGAATCAATTTGGAGGGGAAAAATCTACTGTAAGGGCGATGTGATGCAAGAGACAAAGGCAATCATAAGCTGCCTGCTACGAAAGGTTGTGACTCTTGGAAACGTGCAAGGTCATAGTTTGGATTGCATTGCTGGGCTAATGGGATTCCCTAATGTAAACGGGGCCGATAAGAATTGAACTCATAATCCCTGTCTGGCCCAGAGCACCAGAGCACCCAGTAAATAAACGCGGGCAAGGGAAGTAATTTTCAATGGGGGCGGCCAGCACTGGGGGATCACAAAGGGACTTTCAACCAACATCCAACATGGGATAGGCCATGAAGGGTTCATCGACGAATCGCGTCTATCAGAATGACCACTCTGTTAAACGGCTGAGCAAAAGAATTACTTCCGAGACCAGAAAATAACAGTCTGGGAGTGAAAGCATGTCATGTATCCTGGGTGACCCAGCCACCCTTAATGCCCATGGCTCATGAAAGCAATACACAGGCAGCCTGGACAGTTGGTTCCAGGAGTCTGTTCAACTACAAGGCTGAGCAAGTGCCGATGGTGGTAGAATGTGCATTTGGCCGTTTAAACGGTGCTGCTGGCGCACATTACTCACTCGGCTCATGACCCTCAGCCAAACCAATGTCCCCTTTGTTATTGCTGCTTGCTGTGGTGCTCCAGCAATCTCTGTGAGAGTAAAGGGGGAGACCTTTATGGTGGGGTGGGAGGCTGAGGAATCACCTGGCCGCGATTACCCACACAGCCAGACACCAGGGGCGATTAGAAGAGCACAATTCAGAAGCGGTTCGCATTTCAGAAACGAAGCTTTGAAAACGAGTTTCATCAACCGGCCAGGGGGTATGTGGTGACTGCTGGTGTTTGTTTCCCTCCCCTCATGAACCTCCTCCCCCTCTATTGACTCGCCTCGGCCTGTAAATATCACCGCCTCACCGCTTTGATTAAAAAAGCGTGCCCCTTACAAAAGAAAAAAATAAAGCACTATCGTTTAAAAAATCATGTATTCTATAAAAGTCATTCCTGTAAGCAACC
>NC_133769.1:290572853-290607571 GCF_003597395.2 Chelonoidis abingdonii | reverse complement strand
CTGGTCACTGCATCCAAGTTCAGATTGCTGTCCAGAGCGGTCACAGTGGTGCACAGTGGGATACCGCCTGGAGGCCAATACCATCAATTTGCGGGCACACTAACCCTAATCCGATATGGTAATACCGATTTTAGTGCCACTCCTCTTGTTGGGGAGGAGTACAGAGACCGATTTAAAGAGCCCTTTATATCGATATAAAGAGCCTCGTAGTGTGGATAGATACAGCGTTAAATTGGTTTAATGCTGCTAAAATTGGTTTAAACGCATAGTCTATACCAGGCCTAAATGAAGTGCTGCCTGATGGAGAAGGGCTGCCAGCTCTGCTCCCTTGGGGTTGGATGGATGAGATGGCCATGTCTAAACTTGAGAGGTGCAGAGCTGTGTGGTTGGAGCAAGCAGAGCTTGGTGGTCAGGATCAGGGGGAGCTGCATTTGCCTGAGATGGAAGCACAGTTGCAGAGGTGTGTGTGTGTATGTGTGTGTGTGGTTGTGGTGACTGGCCAAGAAAGTCCCAATGGCAAGGGGTGAGGGGCTGGGTATGAGCTGATGGCCTATAGGGTGTGGGGAGGATGTTTGGGGCAGTGGCCAGCAGGGCTGAAGTGGTTGGCTGCAGTGAGTAGGATGTATGTTAGGACTGCTGGGATGTGTGCTGAGGACTGGTGGAGGGTTGTTGGGGGTTGTGTGTCATGAAGAAAGGGGCAGTCGGGGGGAGTGTCAGTGTGTGGGGCGGGGGTGCTTTGCTGTCTAGATTACAGAAGTTGGTACTCCCAGTTTCTACAGTGCATGGGGCTCCATCGTTCTTTAATCTGGGCCTGAACACCAGTTAATACTACCCCTCCTCTGCCACTTAAATTAATGTTGTTGTCCCTTAGTGACCCTCAGAATATAAACTCATTCTGCCCCCTTATACACAGATTCCAACCCTTTTCTACCTCACTCCACATACACCCCTAGTAAGTTAGTATGGCCCCTGCTCCTCAGCACACAAATTAATATGGCCCTATTCCCAAATACCCCTGATTCTGCTGCTTCTGGTCATGCTCTCCTCTTGGACCAGTGCCAGCAATTCTTCAGGCCTAGGAGGAGTGAGGGCATCTCCAACAGGGGCCTGTTCATCACACCTCCCAGATCAGGTAGAGGGTTAGCTCAAGTGGAGGCATGGGGTGGGGCCCCCACTAGCAGCCAGAGCTTCTGGTCCTGCAGGAACTTGCTGCTCTGAGCACACAGAGTTAAAATAATATAAGAATAGTATAAGTAAACCCCTGAGTGTGCAGCAGGAGGCAGTGCTTGCTGCTCTGTATTGATGAATTAGGCATATGCAGCAGCTCTGAGTGGCTGCCCTTCCTAAGGAAGTGGAGGAATTGAGGAAGGGGAGGAGAAGCAACCAGTCCGATGGGATTTGTCTGTAGACTGAGAATTTTTCCCTCTAGACACATAGGAGAGTCTGAAGACTCCCAGTCTATAGAGAAAACTGTATTGTTTGCAGATTAAAATCAAACATTTCTTCCTTGTAAAGTGATAAAAATGTGTACTTCAAAAGAAAAACGTTAAAAGGCCAGTCTTTCAAACCCAACTTAAAGCAGTAGCTGTCTGAGATTAGATTGATGTTCTCCCACGTTCCACACAAACCTGATATTTCACTATTTCTGTGCAGTTGCCAAAAGTGTGAAAATCACAAAGCCGAGGTTATAAAAAAAACTTTATAAAAGGTTTAAGAAATTAACTTGCATCAGTTCAAGCTTCCAATGTTACTTTTTTATTATAAGCCTCATTTTTAGGTCTTGATGCTCAGTAAGGCAGCCAGGGTCATACACTTGAATCTTGTGATGACATATATTAATAGGTTCAATCCCAAAGAGATGAGGGGGAAGAAAGCAATGTGTTTTTTGGCTCCCTCAGAATGTATTTTTTTCTGTTCTTTCTTAAAATGAAATACATTATATACCTGTTTATAATTTGAGTCTATGGAATAAACAACTCTGGATACATAAAGGCATGGACTGTAGCATTTATGCCAAAGTCTGACACTGGAGACAGGATGGAGCCACATTTGTTCAGGATCAGAGGGGTAGCCGTGTTAGTCTGGATCTGTGAAAGCAGCAAAGAATCCTGTGGCACCTTATAGACTAACAACGTTTTGGAGCATGAGCTTTCGTGGGTGAATACGACGAAGTGGGTATTCACCCACGAAAGCTCATGCTCTAAAACGTCTGTTAGTCTATAAGGTGCCACAAGATTCTTTGCTGCTTTTACATTTGTTCAGGAGGAATTCCGGGGACTACAATCTGAAATAAGCCTCTTACAGCACCTGATGTGTGAGCAAATACAAAAGCTACTACAACCCTTTAAGGTATGCAGCATACTCCCCCATTGAATGGCTGGCAATTCCCTGGCCAGTAGTATATGTGTGTGGAGGCCTTTCCTATCCCTTTTTGGGGTACTGTCTACCCTGAGTAGTAAGGAGGGAGCAACCTTTGTATTGACTTGAGAACAAGGATAGCAATTTTGCCTGGCCCATACACGTACAGTGCAAGGGGATTGGGAGGGGTTTCTTCCTCTCTCCCATAATGAGGACTAAGCAGCATCTAGTCACAAGTCAAGATTTCATAGGTGCTGTTCTACAAATCCATTTGGTTTTAACAGACTGTGTGAGATTCTTTACTTCTTTCCTTGAAACATTTTTCAGTTGCATTTTCTTTTAATTTTGTTGTTTGTATGCTAAACTGAGACTTGGTAATTGTTTAGTGAAACATAACATTTGACATATCAGATCATTAGGATGCATTTTATACCTTGTGATTCAGAGACACAAAAGGAAAATGCACATGACAGCACCTATAAGTACAGCATTGTACAACCAGATAGCAGGAAATCCCTTCAATCTAGATGATCAGTTTGTCTTGAAATGAGATAATCTGATCATTCCTAGCTTGCATCAATACACTATAAAGTCATCCATTTTTTAAAAAATCCTGTCTGCAGTATTTATAGGAAAATATGAATGAAACTTGTCATAGAATATTTCTCCTGTTATTGTAACATGCACAAAGCTCAATTTTTTTAAGCTAAATTGCATTCTTCCACAGGGGTAAGGAATCTCATCTAGTGAGTAGGACACAGAACTGGAACTCAAAACACCTGGGTTCCATTTGCAGCACTGACATTGAACTGCTGTGTGACATGGAACAAGTAACATCTGTCTGTTGCCCTTTTCTGTAATGGGGTTAATAATTACTCACCTTTAGAAAGTCCTTTAAGAGCCACAGCTGAAAACTATTAAGTATGAAGTCTGCTAGAGTTTCTGTAGGTGGAATCCAGAAGCACTTAGAGAATGACAGACTGGGATTAATTCATTCTTTGATTAATTAGAGTTCCAGCTTTCCCAATGACAAGAGTACAATGTAATCTCTTACCTTGGTGAGTGCTAGGACACAACTTCAAATCTGTTAGTGTTAAGTAACAGTACTACTCACACCAGCTGTAATTTAAAGGTTGCACAGTTTTGCATCATCTTTGAAATATAACACCAGAGATGCCTAGTTTTCCAGTGCAGTATTTTGCAAAGGTCAGGGTCAGATCCTGAGTTCTTTACTCATTCTTTTCGATGGGAATCTCTCTAGATGACTGGAGTGGAAACTTGAATAAAGCCAAATATAAAAAACTAAGGATTCAATCCTATTGTTGTTATGTGCTTGCAAACAGTTGCCTTCACTTACTAAAATGTCAATAGAAAATTTATACTTGGGGCAAAAATCACTCCCCATTTTATTTTTAATGTTTCAAACTTGTGTTTAAACAGACCCATAACCAGTACTGATTATATCTGCTTTTTCAATAACGGTGCAGCTATGTAGTGCTATTTTACTGTGTGTGCATGAACCTAATCAGCTCTGTGTTTATACAAGAGATGAGATATATCCGAACTCTGAACCCCTGTATAGTAAGGTGTGTTTCATTTTGGTGTTTTGATTTAAAACCATTGGAGAAATTCAGCTTCAGAGCAACGTTCATTGTGGGGCTTGGCTTGAACTCATATATAATATATACTACACTAAATGTCATTCTGGCTAATTTCATTTAACGACATACAGTGTAATTAGCTGTGATTTTTGCATTATCTAGATCAGTGGTTCTCAAACTAGGGCCGCCGCTCGTGCAGAGATGGCTAGCACGTCCCTCAGCCTGCGCCGCTTCCTGCAGCCCCCATTGGCCTGGAGCGGTGAACCGCAGCCCGTGGGAGCCGCGATCGGCCGAACCTGTGGCTGCGGCAGGTAAACAAAGCAGCCCGGCCTGCCAGTGGCTTTCCCTGAACAAGAGATGGCCCTAGTTTGAGAACCAGTGATCTAGATACCTGCCATAGGAAACTTCATATGAAAGAGGACTTCAAAATAGAAATGCATTTTAGGCCTGATCCAGTGCCCACTGATGTCTGCAGCATGGCCGTGCTATAACAAGGAAACCTGACATGCCAAACACTCCAAAAAAAAAAATGCATAAATTGGGGTTGTTTTTGGCTTAATTTGCTTGTGAGTTGCTTGTTGGCTAGTTTTTAGCTTGTTGCATGTTTGGCTTGTTGCTTCCTTTTTTTTATCGGCTCCTGGCAAGCAGGGGCAAGGAGCGGGGAGAGTGTCAGGGGCGCACAGAGGGCCCCCACAGTCCAAGACCTCACGCCGAGGGGATCTAGTCACATAGAAAAAGTGTTGAGGTTCTTAGGAACCAGCTTGTTTTGAAATGAGATTAGCTTGATTTTTGGCTTATTGTGAAATTTAGGGTGCTTATTTACCACGTGAAAGTTGGCAACTGTGAAGAGAACTTGCACCTCAGAGCACTCTCTTATATCAACAGTGACATTACTCTGCCTGCCCTGGGTGTGTTCCTGCTTCACTTTCCTCTTTTGGATATCTGTAAGTTCAATCAGTCTTGTATATCATGACCTGTGCCTCTTCAGGAGTCTATTTATTTAAATATCAAAGGCTGAACAGATATGCAAGCACTTCTTTACCTCAGTGTCCTAATTAAGAGTGGAGGCAAGTTAGTATTAGATTATCTTCCTCAAGTGCGACCAATGATTCAGATTCTTCACCAGTAGGGCTTTCTCATTGCAGGGCACTCTTCTGGGCTCAGTCCTCCTGCCATCACCTGGGGTTCCTTCTGTGGAAAGGAGTCAGGGCCCCTGAAGAGATCAAGGCACTGCAGTTCTTCTCTAGAGCAGCATGTAATTTCCCCCAACAACCTGGACCTCTTGGTGCTGTCTGGAAAGGTCCTTTTGTTGGGACCCAGTCTTTCTAGGGCTCTGTCACTCATAGCCCTTTCAGTGCCTGCTTCGTCCAGGAGAACCTTTCCTGCATCTCCCTTTTCTGGTGAGGTCTCTAACCCGCACCACTGCAAAATCCCTTTCCTCAAGAATTTCCTCTCTGTAGTCTGGACCTTTGCGATTGACCATCATAAGCCCTCTATTAGGCCCAGGTGTTTCTTAACTATTTAACTACCACTTAGCCAGCTAGGTGATGGACTACTCACAAGTTGTTCTGGGTTAGAGCATTTCCTTAGGAGAGCCTGTCGCAGGGAGGCAGGTCACTGTGAGAGGCTGTCTGTTTCAGTGGGTACTGGATAAGGCCCTGTTCTCTCTGTTATGCTGAGAAAAGATGGCCAACATTTTCAAACGCTTATGCTTAAAACTTGACACCTTACTCCATACTTGGGCACCTACCAATGTGGCCTGACTTTCACATGTGAGTGCCTGTGGTTGCCATTGACTGCCGTAGAAGCTGCAACAGCTCAAAGTCTCTGAAAATCAGGCTGCTCTGACTTGGGTGCCAGGCTTGAGTTACCCAGGCTTGAACTGTATTTTACGACCTGAATGTTTAAATAAGAGCTTACTTTCTTCTATCTCAGCATCTCTTTTCGCCTCATGCTGCCATGAAGTCATGGTTGTGTTTGCTAGTCTGTTGCCATGGATTGTAGGAGCCAAGAGAAGGACTAGCCAACATAAAAGTTTGCTTGCATCTCTAATTTCTTTGGTTCTGTGCAATGACTAATGCTATTTCAATGACTTAAATGAAGGACTAAGAAGATGATCTGTAACTGGCTCTCCTGTTAGCATAAACATCTGAGATTTACGCTATGTCTACACTAAAAACTTACGGTGGCACAGTGGTACTGCTGCAGCTGCGCCACTGTATGGTCTCGCCTGTAGACGCTCTATGCTAAAGCATCTCCCGCCGACATTGCGCTGTTCATGCTAGCACTTCTATCAATGAAACTAATGTTGGTCGGAGTGTGGGTTTTTTTTTCACACCCTTGACTGACAAACATTTTACTAACAAAAGTGCTAGTGTAGACATAGTTTTAGTAAAAAGAGGCAAGAAGGCCTTATTAGAGGCGAATGGAATTACATTTAATTTTGTTTTCTTTTCCACATGACATTCTGGGTTGCATACATGTGATGTGGGCACTCTGGATAAGGGTGAACTTCACGGTTTACGCAAAAGTAATTTACTTAGGCCAAGGGTCGGCAACCTCTGGCAACGTGGCTTGCCAGGGTAAGTACCTTGGCGGGTTGGGCCAGTTTGTTTACCTGTCGCTTTGGCAGGTTCAGCCAATTGTGGCTCCCACTGGCCGTGGTTTGCCGTCCCAGGCCAATGGGGGTGCTGGAAAGCGGCGCGGGTGAGGGATGTGCTGGCCGCGGCTTCCCGCCACCCCCACTGGCCTGGGATAGTGAACCACAGCCAGTGGGAGCCGTGATCGGCCAAACCTGCCGAACCTGCCAACATGGCAGGTAAACAAACTGGCCCAGCCGCATGCCAAAGGTTGCTGACCCCTGACTTAGGCTATGTCTACACTACCACTTATGTTGGCAACACTTGCTTGGGGTGTGAATATTCCACACACCTGTGTGACATAAGTGCTAGTGTGGACAGCATTATGTTGGTGGGAGAAACTCATTGGGGTGGATTAATTATATCAGTGAGAGAGCTCTCTCCTGTCGGCATAGAGCAGCTACACTAGAGATCTTATGGCTGTATTGCTGTAAACTCTCTAGTGTAGGTATAGCCTTAGAAAAATGTTCATACTGCAGCACATTTGTGTTTTCGTTATAATGATCCATGATCTCACTTAGGCAGTCTGTCATCAGAAATCTGGGCCAAAAGAAATCTGATGAGGTTCAACAAGGACAAGTGCAGAGTTCTGCACCTAGGAAGGAAGAATCCCATGCTCCATTACAGGCTGGGGACCGACTGGCTAAGCAGCAGCTCTGCAGAAAAGGATCTGGGATTACAATGGACGAGAAGCTGGATATGAGTCAGCAGTGTGCCCTTTTTGCCAAGAAGGCCAAGAGCATATTGGGCTGTATTAGTAGGAGTATTGCCAGCAGATCGAGGGAAGTGATTATTCCCCTCTATTCAGCACTGGTGAGGAGACACCTGGAGTATTGTGTCCAGTTTTGGGCCCCCCACTACAGAAGGTATGTGGACAAATTGGAGAGAGTCCAGCGGAGGGCAACGAAACTGATTAGGGGGCTGGGGCACATGACTTACAAGGAGAGGCTGAGGGAACTGGGGGTTATTTAGTCTGCAGAAGAGAAGAGTGAGGGGGGATTTGATAGCAGCCTTCAATACCTGAAGGGGGGTTCCAAAGAGGATGGAGCTAGGCTGTTCTCAGTGGTGGCAGATGACAGAACAAGAAGCAATGTTCTCAAGTTGCAGTGGGGGAGGTCTAGGTTGAATATTAGGAAACACTATTTTACTAGGCAGGTGTTGAAGCATTGGAATTGGTTACCTAGGGAGGTGGTGGAATCTCCATCCTTAGAGGTTTTTAAGGCCCGGCTTGACAAAGCCCTTGCTGGGATGATTTAGTTGGTGTGGTCCTGCTTTGAGCAGGGGATTGGACTAGATGACCTCCTGAGGTCCAATCCAACCTTAATATTCTATGATTCTATGATCAGTTGATACTGACCGGCCTTAAAATAACTCTCATAAACATGATACTTCCAATTGAGGGCTCTTCTGGGCTGATCATGAGAAAGTGATCAGCTCTGTTTTTGGTTCAAGGCATAGATATCTAAGGTATCTTATTAACTGAACCATCAATGCTTGTGTATGGTTTGGCAGAACAACATGGCTGACTCATGCTGAATTGTCAGCCCAGCCCTAACGGCTATGTCAAAGGCACTTGGCGGGAACAGAAGGCCTGAGGAATGAGGGAGCTCATTTCTTGGAATATGGATTTTTAACATAACTAACATCCATCAAAAACATATTCAGAAAAATGTGAATACTGCACACTGTGCATGAAGGGAGACTTTGCATGTGACCATAATTCTTTTTGGACCACTGCATTTTAACTGGGCAGTTTTGCTGGACATCCCTCAACATATTGATATGAGCTGTTCTGCTTCACCATTGTTTTTGTGTATTGGTTTTAGCCTCCTCTGTGGAATGGGGAAATTAATGTCATTTTAACAGAAGCCTTTGCTTACCGGAAAAAAAAAAAAAGGATGTTATATGCCAAACTTAGATCCTGTCATGTGGAATTGCTGGCTAGCTCTGATAAAGCCTTTTTCTTTACTCACAAGAAAGAAAAGAATTTACAAAACCTGAACCCCCACCCTTTCCCCTTCGCACAGAAAGGAACAAATTAAATTTAGAAACGTAACACAGTAGAACACATTCAACTGAGTTTAGTTTTTTTATTGATACAATAGAGCTGTGTGAACCATTTATATTAACCAATTCATCTAATTTAGCCCTGTCTTTGGTTATGAATTGTCAATGAACTGATCAGTGTTTCCACACATCTGTTTGTCAAGCTCATTTATTCACTTTTGGTTTTGGGTGAACTTATTTCACACTGTGTATTTCGTATGAACTGTTTTTGGAGAGTTTCTGATATTTGCACATCAAGATTCATGCTGAGTGATTTGTCAGTCTAAGTGGTGGCATCCCCACCCCAAGCAAAACTTCATAGCTTGATGACGAATGTACATATCTCTATTATTAAAGTCTAGTATTTAGCACTTACATATCAGTATAGAAGAAATTCTCACAACAAACCCCCTTGATAGGTGCAGTTACTAAGTATCATTAATTCCATTTTACAGCTGGTAAAATGGAGAGGCAGAGATATTAAAGCAGTTGCTGAAGGCCACACAGCAAGGCAGTGGTAGAACTGGTATTAGAATCTACATGTTCTGGATTCCTACCTGCATGCCAATTGACTAGACAAGGGAGTTTTCAGCATCTAACCTGTCCCACTGATACATACCTCATATGAAATTACTCCTGTCTCTTCTAATGCAATCATAAAACCTCAGTTACACTGTAAAATTTGTCCTGTCCTAAAATGGCTTTCAGAACTGATCTTGAAGGTGATTTCAGGATATACATTTCCCAACACAGTGCTGGCTACAGTGGTCAGGGGAATGGTTTGTTAAAATCAACAATTGAGACTAGTTCATTACATGCTCTTGAGCTGGTTTCAATAACCATTCCAAAAAACAAACAGGCCAGTAGGCCTGTGTTGCCAAGACTGGTTTAAGACTGGCTCTTTGAAATCGTTTCAGGACAAAGGCAAATTTCACACTGTGAACAGCCCTAAAGCAGTGGTGGACAACCTGCAGCCCACTGGCCACACATGGCCCATCAGAGTAATCTGCTGGCGAGTTGCCAGACAGTTTGTTTACCTTTCCTGGTCGCCCACAGCTCCCAGTGGCCATGGTTTGCCATTCCTGGCCAATGAGAACTGCGGGAAATGGTGGCCAGTACATCCCTGTGGCCCACACCACTTCCCGCGGCTTCCATTGACTGGGAATGGCAAACTGCGGCCACTAGGAGCTGCGGGCAGCCATGCAAAGGTAAACAAACTGTCTGGCTGCCCACCAGCAGATTACTCTGATGCCACATGCAGCCCACTGGCCACAGGTTGCCCACCACTGCCCTAAAGGAACTCCTGTCATAAATAGATAGCTAAGGGTTAATGTTTCTTTCACCTGTAAAGGATTAACAAAGAGAACCAAACACCTGACCAGAGGACCAATCAGGAAACCGAATTTTTCAAAGCTCAGGGACGGAATGTTTGGGTCTGTGTCTTTTGTCTGGCTCTCAGATATGAGAGGGGTCTTTCTATCTTTCGAGCTTCTAATCTTCAGTTTTCAAAGTTGTGAGTACAAAGGTAGAAAAACAATAGGCTGTTATTGGTTTTTTTTTGTATTTACATGTGTGTAGTTGCTGAATGTTTAATTGTATCTCTTTTTGAATAAGGCTGTTTATTCATTTTTTCTTTTAAGCAATTGATCCTATATTATTATCACCTTGATACAGAGAATATTTTTATGTCTTTTTTCTTTTCTTTTTATATAAAGCTTCTTTTTAAACCTGTGTTGAGTTTTTCTCTGGTTAAGGCTAGGAACGAAGGGAGGGGGAATCTCTTTGTGTTAGCTTGACTAGGTTGAATCTGCATAGGCTCAAGGGGAAGAAGGAGGGGGAAGGTAAATTGCCCCTTTCTGTTTTGCATTCAAGGAGTTTAAGTACAGTATCTCCCAGGATAACCCAGGGAGGGGGAGCTAGGGATGAGATAAAGAGGAGACAAGGGGAGGAGATTGTTTTCCTTGTGGTGTGAGACTCAGGGCTTCTGAGTCTTGGGGTCCCCAGAGAAGTTTTGGTTGACCAGAGAGGGAGTCAGGCCCTGGAAATTCCTGGTGGTGCAGCGATATCAGATCTAACTGGTAATTAAGCTTAGAGGGTCACGCTAGCTTCCCAGTTTATGAACGCTAAGGTTCAAATCTGAGTAGGAAGCTACGACAACTCCTTACTCCTAGTCCGTGGGGAAGAGGCTCACCCCTCACTACCTGCATACTAGCACTACCTACCCAGTAGGTAGGGCTTAAATGTCCCTTACTGTTTCTCCTTTCCATCCTGATGGATTTTTCCACTGTCTTGTTGTGTAGGTTTCTGCCTGTCTGTCTTTAAGTCAAAGATACGGTAAAACATTAACATACTACATTGTACATTACAGATACAGGACCAGTTTAATATTCAAAGAACCTGGCTCTAGATTCTGGCTTGCTGGCTGGGGAAACCTCCTCCTCCGAGTATGCTAAAAAGAGAGACCACATTTCTAAATACCCATCCTAAGATCTGCATTTCCCTTGTGTGCATACGTGAGGTTAAGCTTTTGCATTACAAGAAAAGTCCATATTATACTCTACCACAGTTCTACAGGAGGAGGGGTCAATCCTTTCCTATAATGTGCTATACAAAGTTTTGTTGCTAACACAATTTTTTTTGTCGTTCTGTTTAAAATATAGATATTTTAATCTAGCACTAAGAGTATATCTACACTGCAACTAAAAACCAACAGCAGGTCTATGCCAGCTGATTATGGGCTTGGGCTAAGGGACTATTTAACTGTGGTGTAGATGTCTGGGCTTGGGCTGCAGCCTGAGCTCTGGGATGCTCCCACCTTGCAGGGTCCTAGAGCCCAGTCAGTAGCCCAAGCCCAGAAGTCTACACGACAATTAAATAGCCCAAGTCAGCTGTCACAGGCCAACTCCAGGTTTTTAATTGCAGCGTAGTCATACCCTCAGTAAGCAAGCCAGAAGCGCTCTAGGAAGCTGGCATTTTTTTCATAAGATGAATCTCTTTAATTCCTGGACAAAACTTGTGTAGGTTTCTTAACTATGAGCCTAAACTATTTGATGATGTCCCTTGTAAAGGATGAACATAACAAAAACACTAACAATGTACATTTTGATAGTTCCTTCTACCATAGGACCTCTATTTATTTTACAGATGTTAAGGAATGAAGGCTTACCAGCACCTTGATCAGGTAGGTATTATCCTTAATTTGAATATGGAGAACTGATGCACAGAGAGTAGGTGACCTTCCCAGACTCACAGTGGAAGCATGCAGATGAGAAATCTGTACCTTCCCTGGCAGCATGCAGATGAGAAATCTGTACCTTCTGCATCCCAGTTCTATACTTCAATCACAAGCCCCTCCTCTCTACCCTCATTATGAGTAAATTTCTGTTCCAACTGGTATCTGCTTTTGCTTCTGACATTTTGCCTAGAGCAGGAGAATAAATAAAGAATAAATCATTTCTTTAATCGAAAGTGCAGAATCTTTTTTTTTTCTCCAATAACAAGAACCTTTCTTCTGGGGCTGCATGACTGCACCATTGAAGCATCCATCTTGTGATCTGGCACACATGAAAGATGATCAAAACAACTGCTTTGGTTGGTTTAAAGCAATTTTATGGAAACAGCAAGCCGGACAAAGCAGCTGAAAAACAGCAAGGATTGCAGAGGAATTGGGTATACTGGAACAAAGCAGGGCAGAATTAATAGATCCTAAACTTTAAGGGTTTTTCTGCAGTCCCTCCGTGAGCTAAATAACCTATTTAATTAGAGCTTGTGAAGTAATCACAAATAGCTTATTCCACAAATGATTTCCCTCCCTCAATTGTATTCACATACACTTTTCCCAGTATCCTACCAGTTCTATAGATGGCCAGCCTACACTCATCAGATAAGTTATTTGCGACTTGAGGTGATTTTCCAACCATTGACAAATTTATTTGAAAAATTTCCCCCTGCTATTTGACCAGCTCCAAACTCAGTACGGTTTCTCTTTTGAACACCGAACAAACCAAGAGGCTTAACAGTCACAAATGGATATATTTGTCAAAAGCCTCCAAATGCTATTGGAACAGTCGATATATAGCATATATTTTAACATAAATAGAATAGTGATTCAGGACATATGTACAGTACATTAATTGGGTGTCATTGCATTAAAGCAATACAGAGAAGGCAAACAGTTTTAATCCAGAACAAGTAATTTTAATGAAATGTTTTCTCAGGCACCTATTTCTTTCGAAGGGATGTAAACCATTTGTCCCATTTATTAATCCTTATCAGTATTTGACACATGATTTATTAATGACCTGCTAAAAAGCCTTGATGTAACTGTCCAGCTTTTCCCCCCCCCCTTATGGGGGAAGAGGAAGACAAGCACTGTCATCAGCAATTGGCTCTCCTCCAATAATTCTAAACAGCACTATGTAAAATTAATTTGAAAGGCCAAGAGCTAAGCATAAACATCCCTTGTGTGGCAAGATATATGTTTTAACTGATTGGTTTTACTTTTATTATCTAATCTGTCCTCTGCTTTGCAATACTGGGAGGGAGAAGTGAGCTCCCCAATCTTGCAAAGCCACCTGACTTCTTTGTCTGCTAGTGTGCACGTTGTCTGCTACAGAACAAACCATGAAACATGTTTTCAGTGTTAATAAACTGCTCACATGTAGTCTAGACTGCAGTATGAAATGAAGCAAGACAGTGACGTAATCCAGATGGAAACGCTTTCTGTGCTTGAGAGCCTTTTCAACCCCTCTGCATCATGCCTTTGGAAAAAGGCAGATTCATTTAAATTTTACAATTATGATTAACAATTTGAGCCAGGTCTTTGAGAACAAGAAGTGGTCATATTATATCACCTTGCACTGTGCATATGCCATTCCACATCTTCCATTGTTGTTTGCAATATTGTTGTAGCTGTGTTTGGTCCCAGGATATTAGAGAGCCAAGGGTGGGTGAGGTAATATCTTTTATTGGACCATCTTCTGTTGGCGAAAGATGAGCTTTCGTGTTTACAGAGCTGCTCTTCAGATCTGGGAAAGTGTCACAGCTAACTACAAGGTGGAATAGATACTTTAGCATAAGTAGTTAACACATATTCTAAGGGCTCATTCAAGATGAAATGGCCAATTAACACCTCTGCAGTCATAAGACAAAAAAAAGGGCTAGCAGGTTACATATTGTTATTATAAACCATAAATTCAGTCTTTGTTAAAACCATGATTTTTAGTGTCTAGCAAAGTTATGAATTTAAACTCCCAGGCTTGTCTTTTGAAGGTGTTGTGCAAGTTTCCTTTGAGGATAGGGACTGAGAGGTCCAGATATGGAGTGATCGTTTTGTGAAAAGTGATCATCCAGAGGTGATAGAGTGTTTTTATCTTTTATCATTTTTCTGTGTGGGTTCATTCAGGAGCATAGTGATTGTCTGGTTTCACCTTCATAGTCAGAGGTGCAAGTAGAAATAATTTCTTGCTGGTACTGCACTCATGGGAGGGACACGGGGGCGGGGGGTGGGCAGAGCCGGCTTTAGGAAGTGCAGAGCCTGATTTGAATAGTTTCAACGGGGCCCTGGCAGGGATGACTCACCCAGCGGTGCTCCTGGTCTTTGCTCCAGGTCTTCCGTGGCACTGAAGGACCCGCCGCTGAAGATCCAAACGAGTGAAGGACCCGCCGCCGAAGTGCTGCTGAAGACCCGGAGTGACACCGGGTGAGTAAAAATTAAAAAGGTGCCTAAGTTAGGTGCTCTTCTTTAGGGCGCGGGGCCCTCTTATGCGCAGGGCCTGATTCGAAGGAATTGGCCTAAAGCCGGCCCTGGGGGCACGTGACCTCCCCAGCCGCCTCCAGCTTCCCACACGTTCTCCCTGTCCCCTCCGGCACTCCCCTTACCTGTCTAAAATTTTACCTGTAAAATGATGCTTTGGGCCCCTGGTGCCATCTGTACTTCCAGGTGTCATTGAGGATCCTGGGGCAGCACTTTAACGTGGCTGTGTAGTCTCAGCACTAGCTCTCCCAGCGCTGTAAAAAAACCATCTACCAGCGCTGGTGCACTGTCTACACTGCCACTTTACAGCGTTGAAACTTGCAGTGCTCAGAGGGGTATTTTTTCACACACCTAAGCAAGAAAGTTTCAGCGCTGTAAAGTGGCAATGTAGACAAGGCCTAAGTATTGCTCTCCATCAGGCACTAGGAAAGCAAAGCTGCTGTGCCATCTGGGTTTGATGGAAAAGAGGCTTAGAACTGTATGTGCCATGTGCATCTTGATAGAACTACAGCCCGAATTGTTTTATTATTTTCCTCAGCATGACATACAGGGAGGAGCAATCAAAACCAGCCTGGCAGAACATGCATGAGAACTGTTTCTGATCAAGATAAGCAATTGATCAAAATCATATTTTTTGATCTTTTGGGGCCAAATCCTGGTCCCATTGAAATCAAAAGAAGATTTGCTGTTGAATTCAATGGGAACAGGCTTTGACATTTGGAGAGGAAAGAATAAAACCCCTCAACTAAGGGTTGCTTATACCACAGGTATCAAAGGCTGCTGACTCGTGAGAAAGTCAGCAGACATCTGATCTTTGTTCATTGCAAGGGAGAAATCGGGAATGGATGAGGCTAGAACAGTCTTTGCACCATATACAACTCATAAGTCTGCAAGGATCAAGGAAATATGAGAGCTCCAGATTACTTTAAAGTCCTCAGTCCTTTGGTTAGAATGCTTCCATCAGTATATCTTCATAGTCCTGAGGCTGGAGCAGGAATCAAAAACACTGTTTAAACACCTTCCGTCCCCCCACCCTTCCCCATTTTGAGGACTTCTGACCAACTTACCAACACAATACATATGCTAACAAACTTAAACAAAGGCATATGTATTGTGCTGTTAAACCCATATAAAGAACAAATGCCCCCACCCCTTCCTGCAGAGAGCAGCTCCACACCCCTTCCAGAGATGGGGGGGCCTAGCCTCCCCAAGTCTTTCTGGTACCCCATTCCCACTAAAAATCTCTTCCTAGTACTGTGTACTGGAGCATACTACCCTACTTGCACTCCTGCTCATAGTTGTTATTGGGGCATTATTGCCCAGGATAAGGTATATGTTAATTACTTAAGCTGAACAATCCCTTCTGCCTTCATTTAGCTATGACACTCTTCAAACCTGTCCCAGACCTGAAGAAGAGCTCTGTGTAGCTCGAAAGCTCGTCTCTCTCACCAACAGAAATTGGTCCAATAAAAGATATTACCTCACCCATATTGTCTTTCTCAGTCCCACATGATATTCTTATATGCAAACTAAGGAAATGTAATCTAGATGAAGTTACTATATGATGAGTGCAAAAATAGTTGAAAGACTATAATCACAGAGTAGGTATCAATGGTTCACCATCAAACTGGGAGGGCATATCAAATGGGGACCCACAATGGTCAGTCCTAGGTCTGGAACTATTTTCACTAATGATTTGGATAATGGAGTGGAGAGTGTGCTTATAAAATTTGCAGATGACACCAAGCTGGGAGCTGTTACAAGCACTTTGCAGGACAGGACAATTCAAAACAACCTTAACAAACTGGAGAACTGGTCTGAAATCAACAAGATGAAATTCAATAAAGACAAGTGCAAAGTACATCACCTAGGAAGGACAACTCAAATGCACAACTACCAGATGGGAATAACTGGCTAGATAGTAGTACTGCTGAAAAGGATCTGGGGTTTATAACGGATCACAAATTGAATATGAGTCAACAGTGTGATGCAGCTGTGAAAAAAAAAAGCTATTATAATTCTGGAGTGTACTACATATGACATTTCAGTAAAGACATGGGATGTAATTGTCGGCAGTACTCAGGACTGGTAAGGCCTCAGCTGGAGTACTGTGTCCAATTATGCGTGCCGCACTTTAGAAAAGATGTGGAGAAGTTGGAGAGAGTCCAGAGGAGAGCAACAAAAATAATGAAAGGTTTAGAAAACCTGACCTATGAGGAAAGGTTAAAAAAACAGCTATTTTAATCTTGAGAAAAGGAGACTGAGGGTGAACATGATAGCACTCTTCAGATATACTATGGGCTGTTATAAAGAGGACAATGGTCAATTGTTCTCCATGTACACTGAAGGTAGCACAAGAATAATAGGCTTAATCTGCAGCAAGGGATATTTGGGTTAGCTAATAGGAAAATCTTTCTAACTGTAAGGGTAGTTAAGCTCTGCAATACGCTTCCAAGGGAGGTTGTGGGACCCCCATCACTGGAAGTTCTTAAAAACCGGTTGTACAAACAGCCATTCGGGATGGTCTAGGTTTACATGGTCCTGCCACAGTGCAGGCAGCTGGATTTGATGATTTCTTGAGGTTCCTTCCAGCCTTATATTCTTTGATTTTTATGTGCTGGAGCTGGCATTGTTCACAGCAGATGGTAAGCGAATCTTACTTTGTCCTTAAGCCTGACAGTTGCCCTCTCTAGCTGTAAACGGGTTTGAGTTTGTCATATTCATTCTAAAAAGCTGATATAGGCATTTCATGTACACTACAAAGCTGTGCAAGCACAGGACACCTTGTGGGGGAGGGGAGGAGAGTACCACCTGCTGAAATTAGAAGTGCAGTTTAGTTCCTGCATTAGTGCATTAAATTACCAGGTTTTCAATTCTTGTTTTGATGGAATTCATGTGAACCCAGATTTTTTATTCATTACCATAGGCAGTCCACATCATTCCACGCATAAATGATTTCCAAAATGTTTATTTTGTTTAGCCTTTTATATAAGCATAAAACATACTGAATTATAAAAAACTAGTTTAAATTAAAAGCTATCATAAGATGCAACTGTCCTACTTTAATTTGTTGGATAGTAGGGCAAGATCTTATTTTTTTATATAAAAAGAAAATATAAACACACACAAATCAAAATCCAAGCTGGACAAAGCAAGTGTTTTTCTACAAACTGAGAAAAATCAGGTGTTAATTAAGTGCCCTTTGTCAGTGTCTTCTTCAAAGTCTTCTACATCTTTATAAGGTGTCAGTCAGCATGACTTGAAAAATAGCCTTCTTCATTCCAGCTTCAAAGGGAGTCAATACTGCAGCAGAATTTTTTTTTAAAGAAAAATATAGTGTAGTTATTCTGAAAGCAGATCAGAAATACTACTCTGTCATTGCTTAAGTTTTTTTTTAATAGTAATTATTTTGAGTGCATGATAATACTTGTCAGTGTGCTTTCAGCTTCCACTCCTTGATATGTTCTTGAACTGCTGCCATTTTGCAATAGGCATTGAATCAAAGGGTTGAATTGGGGAGACTGGCATAATAAAAATAGCGTGTTCTGAATCTCTATCCCAGCCCTGCTTTCTTATAGGCAGGGTCACATTGTGGAGCCAGAATCTCATCAACTGACAATGGAAAAAATGTCAAGAGTGCTGTCTTACCAAGCAGCTGTCAAAATTCTTATGTTTTATATTGCTGTTATTAAAGGAAGACTTTTACTGTGCTTTAAGATGTAACCTATCCTAAGAACTGTCCTCTGTTTTAGGTCTAAAATGTTCCATCAGGGGAAAAAAAAAGAAAAATAATAAATGTAATATAGCAATGTATAAATAGGTTTTACAATGTCCTCCACTGGTAGTTGTAGTAATTATTTGCACAGTAGCAACAATTTGCTCAATGTTTCACAATACCTAATCAATGATGACAGCACTTCTTAGTATACAGGCTTTGTGACTACACTACTTAGAATCCTTTTACAAGAGTTAGATGTATTTACATTTAGAGAGTGAAAAAGCATAGTGAATTGTTAGTATTATAATATTTGTATAGAGCTTACACTGTGCTTCTGTAAGTACTTCACAGAGAAATATGAAGATGAGGGTCTTGCCAAAAATATTTGATTGCAAACTCTGTGGGGCATCATATAATCTGTTTGAGTAGATATATCCTGTAGGTGACAGCTTGTGATTTCAGCATTGATCAAACTTTACTTTGCATTGCCTTCAGCTTCTGCAAAGAAGTGCACCTCAACTAACACAACTGTTCTGTAAAGATCCAACACTCTATTTCTGAAGTTTTACAGAATCTGTAAGATTATATGTAACAGTGTTATCTGATAAATCCCAATAATATTACAAAACCAGATGATCTATGTAATCCATGAACCAAATTAAGTCAATGAAAGCTGGTGTATTCCTTTAGCATGGAAGGGGTCTCCTTACCTCATCTTGAATTTTACTAGCAAACATTTCATAAACTATTTATTTCTATATGCCCATTTTATTGCAGCTAGCAGGGCTAAATATTGTATGGCAAAAGCTACAATTGTATGCATTTTTTAAAATCTGTGCTTGGCTTAATTCTGTGGATATGAGTAGAGCCCTGTGCAGCTACAAAATGTATATCTGCAGATATAAATCGGTATCCACAGAGATGCAGGGTTCTACTGGGAACTGCAGCAGCGAAAGCAGCCGCCTGGTGGGTTGCTGCTTCCAGGAGCCAGTGACTTGTGCCAGCAGCACCTCTGCCATGGCTATACCAGCCCCAGCCACTGGGGTGGGCATCGGACTCACGGGTAGCTGTCCCTGGTTGCGCTAGTGCAGTTGGTAGGGCTGGGGGAGGTATAGCCATGTTAGAGGAGCTGCCAGTGCAGGGTGCTGGCTCCTGGGAGCAGCAGCCTGCCAGGCTGCTTCTTTCACCACTATGGTTCCTGGTAGAGCCTTGCATCTCTGTGGATAGTGATTTATATCCACGGATATGAATTTTGTATCCACGCAGGGCTCTAGATAGGAGAGACTTATATACATAAACCATTGATTCTTTTCTTGCAATAGCACAGACCCAAATCCTTTATTGGATTCAACTGAAATTTTACACATGTGCCTTTGCTGACAAGTGGTGGTTTCATTTTTGTGAAGACAGAATCTTGCTAGGTATGTGCTTGAAATTCTGAGGCTCTCTATAAGCAATCTCTTAGTAGTGGAAAGACTTTTGCAATGTGTGGTAAACCTGGCAAGGTAAATTGCTACATCTGTCATTGTATCTATCTTAGCATCATGCTCTGCAGAACTCATCTGGGTGATTGTTGTCAATTTGCAGTGCAGCTACCTAATTCAGGATATTATTACTTACAGTTAGTAAGGGTTCAGACTGGGGGGACTGGATCATTTCCATCCTGGAATACCAAAAGAATTGGCACATAAGATTGCTAGTCCGGTGGAAAGGGTTTGTATTAAATCTATCTATTTGGGATTAGAACCATATGACTGGAGAATAGCTAACATCATACCTATATTTAAGAAAGGGCGAATAAAGTGATTGGGCAATTACAGACCTGTTGTTTTAATCTGAAGAGTATGCAAGACCTTGGAACAAATTGTGAAGGAATGAATAATTAAAGTCGTAGAGATAAATGGAAACGGGGATGTAATGCAACATGGGTTTACCAAAGATAGATCATGCCAGATTAACCTGATTTCCTTCCCTTAGAAAATAACTGATTTTTTAGATAAGAGAAATACTAGATATAATGTACTTGGACCTTGGTAAATCATTTGACATGATACCCCATGGGAAATTATTAGTTAAATGTGATAAGATGTGTAATAGTACATGAATTGTAAGGGCTAAAGGGTAGAAGGCAATGAGTTGTGGTGAAGGGTGAACTGTCAGGCTGGAGAGAGGTTAGTAGTAGAGTTCCTCAAGGGTTATCTTGGAACAAATCTTTTATTCAATATTTTATTAATGCTGTTGGCACAAAAAGTAGGAGTGGGTTAATGAAATTTGCTAATGATGCAAGTCGAGAGCCATCGTTATTACAGAGTAGGATCTGACTCAGGGCCAGCTCCAGCTTTTCTGCTGCCCCAAGTGGCAAAAGAAAAAAAAAAAGACAAGTCGTGGAACTTCGGTGGCAACTCAATCGCGCCGCTTCTTCAGTGGCACTTTGGCGGCAGCTCAAAGAGGAAAAGAGGGAATGAGAGACCTGCCACCAAATTCCCGCCAAAGACCCAGACGTGCTGCCCTGATACTGGACGGAATGCCACCCCCTCTGTGTTGGCCGCCCCAAGCACCTGCTTCCTTACCTGGCCCTGATCAGACTATTATACAGAAATATCTGGATTACCTCATAGAATCATAGAATTGTAGGGCTGGAAGGGATTTTGAGAGTTCACCTAGTCTGTCTCCATGTGTGGATGCTGGACCAGGTAAACCTAGACCATCCGGGAGAGGATGTTCTTAAAAACTTCCAGCGATGGGGATTCTACAACCTTCCATGGAACCTGTTCCAGATCTTAACTACTCTTATTATTAAAAAGTTTTTCTAATAGCTAATTTAAATCTCCTTTGCTGCAAATTAAGCCAACTACTTCTTGTCCTACCTTCAATAGACATGGAGAACAATTGATCACTGTCCTCTTTATAACAGCCCTTAACACATTTAAAGACTGTTATCTGGTCCTCCTCATCTTCTTTTCTCAAGACTAAACATGCCCAGTTTTTTTAACCTTTCATCATATGTCAAGTTTTCTAAGCCTTTTATCATTTTTGTTGCTCTCCTCTGGCTAGGGCGACCAGATGTCCTGATTTTATAGGGACAGCCCCGATATTTGGGGCTTTGTCTTATATAGGCTCCTATTTCCCCCCACCCCTGTCCCAATTTTTCACACTTGCTATCTGGTCACTCTACCTCTGGTCTCTCTCCAATTTATTCACATCCCTAAAGTGTGGTGTCCAGAATTGTACCAAGTACTCCTCCCTCACTAGTGCCAAGTAGAGCAGGACAAGCAGGGCCATCCCTAACTATTCCGGCACCTTACGCAGCACCCCCATGGTGTGTGTGTGTGGGGGGGGCAGCTCGGGGGACAGGGGGGAACTACCTCACAGTACTCACTGGTGGCGCGGCTGGGGCCGGGTCACTGCACTTCCTCCCACTGGTGAGTGCAGGCCCTGCTCTGCTTCAGTCCTCAGGGGAATGGGGGTGGGCCTGGGGTGGAGCAGGGGCGGGGGCCCTGAGGAAGAGGTGGAGAAGGGGTTGGAGCTGTGCAGAGCACCAGGAAATTTGGTGCCCCAAATTTCCTGTTGCCCTATGCAGCTGCATACTTTGTGTATAGGTCAGGATGGCCCTGAGGACAAGTACTTCTTGTGTCTTACATACAACACACTCATATTAACGCACCCCAGAATATTAGCCTTTTTTGCCACTGCATCGAATTGTTGACTCATGTTCAATTTGTGACCCACTATAAGCCCCTGATACTTTTTTAGCAGTTCTACCACCTAACCAGTTATTCTGCATTGTGTAATTGTGCATTTGATTTTTCCTTTCTAAGTGAAGCACTTTGGATTTCGTTCTCATGGCTTAAAACAAGCCCAGGAAAAACTCTCCAGGAACAGAGGGGCAGTTCACATCTCATCAGGACATGTATGGGACAAACCCAGCCCAGCTTCACAGGAACAAAGGACACTGGCCTAGGCATCAATAAAGGATCTGTTGGACTCTCGAGTGAGTCACCCCACTTCACTTGGACAGTTTGGGACTACGATGAGGTAATGCTCACCTGATCCTGAAGTGGGGGGTGGCAAAGCCAAGAGGGAAGAAAGAACATGATAAAAGGGAGAGATGTTTTCCATGCTCTTCGTCTCTCTTCCACCTCTATTTACAGACATCACTACCAAGCAACTGAAGTGCTGATCAAAGGGGAGAGTCTGGCTGAAGGGCAACCAGCCAGCCTGTGGTGAGAAGTTTGTAAGGGCACTAACAGTGTTAAGATCAGCTTAGAATGCATTTTGCTTTTATTTCATTTGATGAAATCCATCTTGTTGTGCTTTGACTTATAATCGCTTAAAATCTATCTTTTTAGTTAATAAATTTATTTGTTTATGCTACCTGAAGCAGTGCATTTGGTTTGAAACATGTCAGAGACTCCCTTTGGGATAACAAGCCTAGCACATATCGATTTCTTTGTTAAGTTGACTAACTCATATAAGCAGGGCCAGCACTTCCATTTAGGCAATCTAGGTGGTCGCCTAGGGCACCAGAATTTGGGAGGGTGGCATTTTGCGGCCCTCGGCGGCGGGGGGTCCTTCCGCGTTCCGGGTCTTTGGTGGCAATTCTGCGGTGGGTCCTTCACTCGCTCCGGGACCCGCCACTGAAGTGCCCTGAAGACCGGGAGCGCGGAAGGACCCCCCCACCGCAGAATTGCCGCCATTGACTGGGAGCGCAGAAGGACCCCTGTCTAGGGTGCCAAAAACCCTGGCTCCGCTCCTGCATATAAGCTTGCAGCATCCAGTGGGCATAACTGGACACAGCAAGACAGAGTTTCCTAGGTTGTGTCTGGGACTGGAGATATTGGCTAGTGTCATTCGGTTGCACAATCCAAAGAGCAACTTACATGCCAGAGGCTGTGCATGAACAGCTCAGGAGTGGGGGTTCTCCCAGCAGAGCAGAGTAAGGCTGGCTCCCAGAGTCAAGGACTGGCGTGACCTAGCAGATCACTGGTCCAGATAACACCAGGGGAACGTCACAGTCACCAATGTGATGCAGTATGGCTGCAAAAAAGAAGAAATGCAATCCTAGGATGAATCAGGTGAGACATGTCCACTAGAGATAGAGAAGTGTTTATGCCACTGTACAAGGCCTGGTAAGACCTGATTTGGAATACTGCATACAGTTCTGGTCATCCATGTTCAAGAAAGGTTAATTTAAACTGGAACAGGTGCAGAGAAGAGCTACTAGGATGATCAGGGGACTGGAGTATTTATTTTATGAGAGGAGACTGGAAGAACTTGGCTTGTTTAGCCTAGCAAAAAGAAGTCTGAGAGGGGATATGATTGTGTTTTATTAATATAGCAAGGAAGCAGTCATCTGGATGGTCAAGAAGGGATTTCTTCCCCTCCTCCAGATGTTTTCAGGTTTTCTGATTTCTGAAATATCAGGGATGTCCATGACTGGAAATGGGACACTGGGCAGGGTGGGTCAGGGCTCTGAGGTGGCACCAAGTGTTTTTTCTCTTAGGTGCTTGGCTGTCTGGTTCTTGCTCATATACTTTTGGTTAAACTATCACCATTCGTGGAGTCTGGAATGAATTTTCCACCAGTTCAGATTGGCACTGAGTAGGTTTTTTTTGCCTTCCTCTGCAGCATGGACTGTGGGTCATTTGCTGGGATTATCTCTGTATACTTCACTTAATTCTCTGCAATTTCAGAGGCCTCAGGCTTTGGTGCATCTCAGACATCTGTGAGTTGTGATATTTTGGTCTAATTGTGGTTGTTGGGGTTTGGAGTTGTTGTGGCTGCTGGGTGTTTGTGGTGGCCTGTGATATGCAGGAGGTCAGACTAGGTGATCTGGTGGTCCCTTCTGACCTTAAACTCTGTGACTGTATGAATACAAAATCTGATAGGGAAGGAGGCTGGTGGTGGTAACATCAATAAGATGATGCAAAAATTTTAGCAAGTTAAGTCCACTTGAAACGTTCCAAGGTGTGGAGGTTTCCTTCTTTATGTCTGTGGGTGATACTTCTAGAATAAAAAGTATCTAGAGTTTGTAGGTTTCATGTAAGAAGTCTGTTTGCAGGACATGGTGGATGCATGACAGACTGGTTTGTGAGGACTAATCTCTAGGTATATGAGGCTAAATAAAAGATGGCCTCAGGGCAACAGAGTGAGGAGCATACCCAAGTTGCAATATAAGCAGAGAAGGGCGGGAGGGCGGAGGGGGGAGGAGAAGCTGTGTTCTAAGGAAGCACAGCTCTAAAGCACACAGTAGTGCTTCTGGTGTGAAATCCTGATTGAAGTCTACTGAAGTCAGTGGGAGTTTTGCCACTGGCTTCCATGGGGCCAGCATTTCATCGTTGGTGTTTATCACCCAGTTGTATACCTTACAGGTGAGGTGGTGACTGGGATGGGTGGGTGGGCTGGCTGGCTCAGAAAATATCTTGTTATAATGAAGCAGACAAAAATGCAGGCAGATTTCTGCACTCAATTGCTGGAATCAGTAGAAGGAAGACAGCCTCTTCTTATTCTGAGTGTCAGGAATACAGTTTTTTTTTTTATTGACTATAACCAACATCATTTATGCATCAGCTCAGTTTGTTTTCAGAACTGGAGAGTGGCTGGCATGTTAGTATTTAATTACACAGGGTGAATCACCGCTGTCACGTTCATAACCAAACCCCTACAACTAGCAACGCTTTTTTAGTTATTGAGACTAGCCAGATAATCAAGGAGACACACCTTCCGCTTTTTTAGTTTTAATCTAAGATTTCAATCTTTTTGGAGATTAGATTTGAGCTAATTTAATATAATAATTCTAGGTTGGCATATTTTAGATATTAAGGACCTTTATTTGGTAGTAGTGATCATCAACGTTCTGACATCTGGAAATCTGTCCCTAGCTGGACTCTTCTGCAGAAGAGTATGGATTAATCCATGTCATGCCAATGAACTCACCTGTGGGAATTTAAAGTGTTGGGGGGAGGGGGCGTTAATCTCAAAAAATGACTCAAATGACATAATGGAGTTCCGTGTTCATATCAAGTGCCTTACTTATATGGACAAAATATTTTTTTTTAATTGCCAGATTTATAAACTCAATCTGGGCTCTGGCAGTCAGTCTTGGTTCTTTACTTGTCTCACATCAGCACTACACAATAACCATTGAGTCTACAAGTTAAATGCCGTCAGTGAAGTTGCACGAGTGGTAAAGATTGGCCATGCAACTGGAATAGATCAAAAAAAATTCTGTTGATGCACAAATCCAGCTATCACATACTTAGCTCTGTGTAGCCAATCCACCTACCAGGGGCCAAAAGCACTATCTTTTGTCTGTAGGCAAGTAGATATGATACTGAAAATATACAGGACTTTGGTGTCCTCCATAGCTCTATAATGTGACTGTGCCACATTTAACAGTTGCTGTGTTCAGGCATTGGTTACATTTTCTTGATGAGTAAAATGGCTCCCACTGTATACAATGTTGTTAATTAGAATTAAAGGTTTGGGACAATTTCTCCCTTTCCCTTGATTGACCTTGAGGACAAGGATTGAGCTGCAGATAATTTAAGGAAATGTCTTCCAAAGTATGGCATATGCCCAATATAAGTGGGGGCAAAGAACTAGCTAGAGGAAGCCTAGAGAGACAGATTTCACAATTATTTTCCCAAGTCTCCAGTTTTTGTTTTGTTTTTACTAAAACGTGTCTATAGGTATTATTACATGCTCCAAGTGTAACTGATGCTGTTACATCTGCCTTGAGTTCCTCAACTCGCTGTCAAGGTGGAGGTTTCACTTTTATAAGCTGCATATTTGTCTTTTAATTTGGAAAGCTGAAGCCTTCTTTAAACCACCTTGTATCAAGAACATTCTAACAATAATGTACCCAACCTGTCACATACCCTTTGGGCTTAGCCAAATACTAATTCCCACACTGTTGTCAAGAGGTGTTGTCAGATGCTACCGGTGTGGTGCTCTGCTGTCTCCTTGTTGGTATCACTAGGCTGCGTGCGTGTGCTCACCCTGTGTGCTGCCCCAGCTCTGCAGATAGCTGATGCAGCAGACCCGACGAGAACCCCCAATGACCACAGACTCTAGTAAGGTGCAAAGACACATCTGCTAGGTTTATTGCAATCTCGGACACAATGGCAGTTCCCTGTAGGTTTCTTAGCCTAACTCAGGACATACTAGGAGAAAGTGCCTCTTGGCAATGGACCCGGCTCAGTCAGTGGCGGGACTTTCCACTGCCCCCTAGGCCGGACAAAGACATCGCCCCCGGGATACATTCTTATACACATGTACAAACAAGTTACACATCACTTCTGATGTATTGAGGTGCAACCCCTCTATGCAGTAAGGTACAACCCCTCTAAGTAGATTGGTTCGATCAAAACAACTCTATCCATCGATCAAAACAACTCTATCCATCCTTTTGCCCCTGTCATTGGGATGAGTCAGTCTGTTCCTTGTTATCTGTGTGGAATGTGCAAGTATGTGAATGTTCTGATCTCTAGTGTTCAGTACCTTTTAGGTACGTATCTTCTTGCAGCATCAGCCCTTTCCTTGCCAGCTTCTGTGAGCAGGGCCTGCCTCTGGCTCACAGCTTCACTTGTTTTTATGGTTAGCAAAGTCTTGACCATTACTTTAGTTCAGGCCTTAGGCTCATACCAGGCCTCTGATACCAAGGTTTATGTCTAGAGCCTCCCTTTACTACACACACCATCTGGAACACTAAGTTAAACTCAAGACCATGAAGTTCATCCATTTATTGAAAGAGCCAGTTCAGATGGTGAATATTTACCTGGATAGGAAACATGTTCTGTTGCTCACCATGCTACTAATGGTTTATATTAGTCGTGATTTTATTCCCATTACATAGCTGGATTATTTGCTTGGTCTGAGCCAATTTACTACGCCCAAAGGACTTGGGTATTGCAATGCTGAGCATTGCAACTCCTAACTTTAGGTTCAGAAAATCACTGGAACAACACTGGGATCCAAAAGCCTGAGTTAGGCACCTAAGCTTCCTACATGGGGGCAGATAGGCACCCAAGATGGGATCCACAAATCAGGGAACTTTCTTAACTGACCAATGGAAGATGCCAAAGAGAGGAACAGTCTAAGGTCCCGCCCCATGGAGATAGACACCTAAGCTGTGTCTTGTAAGAATGCATTAGTGCCCTGTTTTACTTCACACAAAATGGCGCAGGAAGTACTCACTTATAAATTTTAGCCCATGGTTAGAGCATCATGTAGGATACCCAGTTTTTCCCCCTCTGCCTTATGGGAGAGAGATTTAAACAGGGGCCTCCTATTTCTCAGGAGACGCATTAACAATGAGTTACAGGATATTTCGATGTGTACCTCAATCTCCTATTGAAGCTGTTTCACTTAGATAGTATTGGAACAGGGGGACTGTACCCTGGATCGCCTACATCCAGGTGGGTGCCCTAACACGCAGGGTATATTCTCTGGTACACACTCTCTCTGGCCCAGTGAACTATTAAGTATTATACATAAAGTAGAGCATCTTCAACAGGAGATAGGAAAAATCCACTCTCCCCTCAGAAATAGCTCATTAGGCACCACTGTTCAAATCCTGTATCTTATCAGGCAAAGAGGGGAACTGAACCTGCATCTTCCCACATCCAGGTGAGTGCACTACCCATGGCTAAAGGTTACAAGGTGATCGAGACCATCACACGCACCTACTTAATATTTTTTAATATGGGCCCATCATCAGAAGGTGTGCTCACACGTGCCTGCTATATCAGGCCCCATAGCAAGATAGGTATTTGCCCAACCTATATTCCTAGTTCAGGGTCGGCAACCTCGGGCACTCGGCTCAAGGTAAGCACTCAGATGGTGGAAAGCCGCAGCCACACATCCCTTGGCCCGCGTGCTTCCGCTGGCCCCATTGCCTGGGATGGCGAACTGCAGCTAGTGGAGCCGATGCAGCAGGTAAACAAACTGGCCGGCCCGCCAGGGTGCTTAGTCTGCAAGCCGTGTGCCAGAGGTTGCTGACCTCTGCCTAGTTGTGGACACATTCGGGACTTAGGCCTCTGGATGCCTTGAGTAAGGCAGCAGTGTACGTGCCGAAAGGAAGAAACTGTAGTGCCATGGGAACTTTTACAGGAGACATTTAGGTGCTGAGTGAGTTTGTGCCGCATAGTTAGCAACAGCCCTTGTGGGGTTCTTGTGGATTGCAATGGTCCTAATTTGGGGGGGTTAGGTGTCAAATCCCTTTGTGGATCTGGCCTAAGTCACTTAAAGGAGCAGAAACTGGCTTCAGAGTGTGGAAACCTGTCTGCAAACTAATCTCTACTTTCCTGATGAGCTGCTCTGCTGAGAGACAAATGAAGAGCTAGAACCCGAAAAAAGCAAACGTGATTCTGGGATGCATTAATAGGTGTGTTGTAAACAAGACGAGAAGTCATTCTTCCGCTCTACTCTGTGCTGGTTAGGCCTCAGCTGGAGTATGTGTCCAGTTCTGGGCACGCGCATTTCAAGAAAGATGTGGAGAAATGGAGAGAGGCCAGAGAAAGAGCAACAAGATGATTAAAGGTCTTGAGAACATGACCTATGAAGAAGGCTGAAGAAACTGGTTTGTTTAGTTTGGAAAAGAGAAGACTGAGAGGGACATGATAGCAGTTTCAGGTATCTAAAAGGTGTGATCAGAGGAGGGGAGAAAACTTGTTCACCTAGCCAATGATAGAACAAGAAGCAATGGGCTTAAACGGCAGCAAGGGAGATTTAGGTTGGACATTAGGAAAGTCCTAACTGTCAGGTAGTTAAACACTGGAATAAATTGCTTAGGGAGGTTGTGGAATCTCCATCTCTGGAGATATTAAGAGTAGGTTAGATAAATGTCTATGAGGATGGTCTAGACAGTATTTGGTCCTGCCATGAGGGCAGGGGACTGGACTCAATGACCTCTCGAGGTCCCTTCCAGTCCTAGAGTCTATGAATCTATGAATCTATAAACCTGTGGAAACACATAGGAATGAGACAAAGCACCATGCTGATGATTATTTTATTTCTTATTAATAAATTGTTAAAGAGAACAGTTTGTATCAGTGGCAAAATATTGCTGTAAACCTTTTGGGTCATTATCTATTCATTTTGAGTATCTTGATGGCACCCAATCACCACTGAATCAGTGTCATGTGCCATAATTAAGATTTGCATAGAGATGTCCCTAGCTGACTTCACGGACTTAATAACGGACCCATTGCTGGGCTATATAAGTAATGCAGTGAAAATATTGGGCTGGTAAATTTCATCTGAGGGTCTGTAAATCCAGGATGCATCCCTACAACAAAACACACTCTCTCTGAGATTAGACAACTGTTATAAAATGGATGTGTCCGAGGGGTGGGGAGAAGTGGGGAAGGCCCATGTCTCTTCTCCACCTGCACTTGTGGTAGCACTACTGTTTTGTGATCAGTTCTGCTGCCTAGCTGCCAGCATACTGTTACACCACTTCTAGCTATTTCCATTGGTTGTAATTGCTGCTATGTTCTGCATACGTTTTTTCTGGAGTCAAATTTTCATAAGCGATAGACTATCTAAAGACAGCTATCATCCAGATCTAAATATAATCTCGTTTCCACTTTTCTAGCTAATTAAAATTAGAAAATTAGGATCAGAGTCAAGATGTTTCAACAATAGTTGTTATCCTACAGAGTGGTATTAATATATCTACTTTTGAGCTCTGCCTTTTTGTTTTATAATCGTAAAGTATTATCACAAGAATACTTTCTTTAATTTAACAAGATCTTATAACTATTTTCATTTTAAAAATTTATATTAGTTCATAACCTATAATTATCAAGTGGAAAGCCAAAAAGCAGTTCACTTTAACCATAGTGAAACAAGATAGCAAAATTAGCAACAATGACTGAATATTTCTAATACAGATCTTAGTTTCTCCTTTTAATGCTTGAACAATAATCAACTGAAGTATATAGGCAAGAGGAATACTTTGCACAGAATTTATCTCAAGATTTAGAGTAAAATAGGTAACAAAAGAAGGAAAAAAATAAGATGAAAGTTTGAGAGATAGTATAGATTATGTGCAAGTGCAGAAGAAGAGATCTTGTAAAACAATTATTCTATTCCATCTGGGGTCTAAGCTGCCATTTCTGGCTGCTTTTATTTCCAAAGCATGTGCTGGAGCATTTTCCTGCTTCCATTTCCTATGCTGAGGGCATTATGGATTTTTCTTGTGGTGAAGAAGGATTTTGTTTAAAGCAGGGTCTTTTCATTTTTATTACTCTATTTCCACCTAGTGCTCAAACTGCAACTTACACTCTGTTATGAGTACTTGTGTCTGAATATTTTGAAATTTTAAGAGACTCTGTCCTACAAATCAGGAAGTGAGAACAGTGCTATAAAATGGTTTATTCCCAAAACAGATTGGCATGAATGCCTAGACCTGAATGTCCCTAGTCTGGAGTGATGCAGAACTGGAAGGAATCGGTTTTTCAAATCTGGTCTGAATGTGACCCTAGATGTCAGGAATACCCCACAGGTCTGATTTTTTGTATGATTTATGCCATTCACTGAAGATAAATGGATTCTCTACACTTATTCCATACTTTGTCTCTCTGCTGGCAGGGCTGGATTTCCAATTAGACACTGTAGGCACGTGCCCAGGGGTGCCAATGAATCAGCAGTCCTACACATCTAGGGTTCTATACGTGGATACAACATTTTTATATGGAACATGTAAGTGCTAATAATTATAGTTTTAAATAACTTTGTTTTATTATTTTAGTTATAAAAAGTAATAGGTCATCACCAGGTTGTTTAGGCTTCACATTTAACTTTTTTTTTTTTTAAGGAAGTGCTTACATTGTTGTTTTTTTTAATAGTTGGTATTAGTGTAAATGTTTCCATTAATAATTCATAAAGAATTTAGCAGGTTTTAGATTTTGTTCATCAAAAGTAGTTCTTAATATGATTACAAATATTGGAACAAAGCGGACCTAGGGATTTATAGACAAGTCAGCCTAATTTTGATATACAGAAAGATTCTGGAACAAATTACTAAACAATCAGTTTATGAGTACCTAGAGGATAATAGGGTGATGATAAAGCCATGTTGGTGATTCCTTAAGAAAAAAATCATACCCAACTAATCTAATTTATTTCCCTGACAGGGTTACTGACGTAATGGATAGTCAGGGAAGCTGTGATATCTTGATTTTAGTAAGGCTTTTGAAACAATCTCACATGACAGTCTCATAAGCAAACTAGGGAAATGTGTTCTAGGTTAAATTAGAATATGGTGGATACATAACTGTTTAATATTTTCATTAATGACTTGGATAATGGTGTGCAGACTATTCTTATAAGATTTGTAGATGCCACCAAGCTGGGAGGGGGTTGCAACCACTTTGGAGGACAGGATTAGAATTCAAAAGGACCTTGACAAATTGGAGAATTGGTCTGAAATCAAGAAGAAATTCAATAAAGACAAGTACTGTACACGGGAAGGAAAAATCAAGTGCAAATACAAAATAGGAAATAACTGCTCAGGCAGTGGTACTGCTAAAAAGGATCTGGGAATTATGTTCAATTTGTGATCCACTATGTCACAATATTACGTATTTACCAAAAAGGCAAATATTCTGGGGTATGTTAACAGGGCTGTCTTTTGTAAGACACGGGAGGTAATTGTCCTGCTCTAGTTGGCGTTAGTGAAGCCTCACATGGGATACTGTATACTGTTTTTGTTGTCAATCCTTTTAGAAAGAGGTCGGCAAATTGGAGAAAGTTCAGAGGAGGGCAACAAAAATTACAGGAGGTTTAGAAAACATCAGCTATGAGGAGAGGTGACGTAAAACAACAAAAAAAACTAGGCACATTTATTTTTGAGAAAAGAAGATGGCGGTGGAGGGTAGGGGGCTGATAGCTTTCAAATACATTAACCATCTTTATAAGGAGGATGGTGATCAGTTGTTTTCCATCTCCACTGACAGTAGGGCAAGAAGTAATGGGCTTAATCTGCAGCAAGGGAGATTTACGTTAGATATTAAGAAAAGCTTTCTAACTATAAGCATAGTCAAGCACTGGAATAGGCTTTCAAGGAAGGTTGTGGAATCCCCATCAATGGAGGTTTTTACGAACAGGTTGGACAAACACCTGTCAGGGATAGTCTAGGTATACTTGGTCCTGCCTCAGCACAGGGAGCTGGACTGGGTGACCTTTGAGCTTCCTTCCAGCCCTTCATTTCTATTGATTTAATGGCAATACCCAGGCCATAAAATGCTCTGCATTTAAGCATCTCTTTAGCAGAACTCTGATCTACCAGATCCTTTCTATACAAAGGCTGGACTGTCATATTCAGGCAGCCTGAGCAAAATATTTTTGCAACCCTCAATACTATCACATGAAATATCTGAATAATGCACTCTACATGTGCACCCTATCTCTTTCCTCAAACCTCTGCAGTAAACCACCCAAAACAGTAAAATACTTACTATTTTCATAGTTTGGTTAGGCTTTCCCAAAAGTGCTAGAACAATTTGTTTAGGGGGTTGCTGAGAGACATTGAATCAAAATGTAAACCGTGTATATGATGGAAACCACTGCAATCCAAGGGGTCCAGCACCCTAGTTCCAGCACCTATGGGCTTTCCCCCTTAATACTGGGTGTAATTTAGAAGTGGTGTGTATATGTGTGTGTAAGACCTGTCCGTGAAAGCGGAAGTGGGAAGAGAGTCCTCTTTTGTGATTCTTATTCATTTACCCTTTATACCTCTGTTTTCAGCACTAACAACCCCAAACTTACAAAAGTCATGAGACTGGCTTAAAAAATTTTTTTTTTTTTAAAAAGGGGTTCTTCATCATTTGCCTTCTGGTTTTTGAGTCTTTAGGGAGCACTCAGTCACATTTTCAAACTTTCCTCCACAACCCACAAGGCCTTAAAAATCTCCTTTAACACTTCCTTTTAATGAAAGCTCAGATTCTCACATAAACATTTGACTCCAGGGGATGGGATGTTAAGATAACCATGAAGAAGCTTGACAGTGTATAAATATTGGGCTGGTCAGTAATGGAGTACACCAATCCCCTATGATAACAGTAGTGTGCCAGCCATACCAATGACTTAGAGGTAAACACAGCAGGTACTAGCCTGGTGTGTCCCAAACGACTCACATACATGGCTAAATGAAAGGGTGTTTTACTAGGGCTCTCAGGAAAGGGAGATGTTGAAGGTATTCTAGGTACTAAATCTTAAGCAGTACAGTTCAACATGAGCAATTGTGTCATATTGTTTAAGGCCAGAAGGGAACACTAGATCATCTGCACTGACCTCCTGTATATCACAGGCTACCAACACCATCCAGCCCTCACACACTAAACCCAACAATGGAAATGAGACCAAAGTAAATAAGACCCACAGGAGAGTAGACTGTTATGTGCCAGAGGCAGAGAATAGAAGGGGTCGAGGTGAACTAGTGCTCAAGGCCTCTGGAATGGCAGGGAAATGATTAAATGATATATACACATTTAATCCTGGCAAGTGACCTGCACGCTACAGTGGAAGGAAAAAAAACCCTTAAGCTCACTGCCATTCTGACTTGGGGGAAAATTCCTTCCTGACACCACGTATGGTGGTTAGTTAGAGGCTGAGCATATGAGCAAGAACCAGCCAGCCAAGCACCCGAGAGAGAGAGAATGCCCTGGCCCATCTCGCCCACTGTCCCATTTCTAGTCATGGACATCCCTGATGCTTCAGATGAGGAAATAAAAATAGCCTTACAGAATACACTGTGGGAAAAGATCCCTTCCTGACTCTTGCCCATGGCCAGCTGAAACCCTGAAACATGAGCTTTAGGAACACAAGATATAAGACAGAAGTAAGCCCCAGGGCTGCTGAGCCGTGCCCCACCCCATCACAAGCAAACCCATCAGACAATTGCACATAAATTTGTCCAGCTCTTTCTTAAAAATTAAATATGTTGTTTGCCCCCACAACTCCTATTGGGAGGCTGTTCCAGAACTTCACTGCTCTGATGGTTAGAAACCATCTTCTAATTTCCAGCCTGAATTTGTTCATGGCCAGTTTATACCCTTTGTTCTTGTATCAGCATTGTTCTTCCACTTCTGTAGCTCTTCACTCTTCCTGCTATTTACCGCCCTCCCTATGTATTTATAGAGAATAATTATATCCCCTCTCCATCTTCTGTTTGCTAAACAAGCCACATTCTTCCAATCTCTTCTCATGTAATAGACCCTCTGTTCCTCTAATCATCCTAGTAGCTCTTCTTAGTAGCAGTTTCTTGAACATGGATGACCCAGAATAGTACTCAGTATTCTAGATGAGGTGCAATGGCATTAATACTTCTCTAGCTGTACTGGAAATGTCTAATTGAATACTTCCTAGGATCCCATTGCCTTTTTCACAGCCCCATCACATTGGTGGTCATAGTCATTCTGTTATTGACACTTCCCCACTCTCCCGCCCAGGTGCCTCTCCTCCTCTGTCACTTCCAGCTTGTAGTCAAGTATCAGAGGGGTAGCCGTGTTAGTTTGGATCTGTAAAAGCAGCAGAGAATCCTGTGGCACCTTATAGACTAACAGACGTTTTGGAGCATGAGCTTTCGTGGGTGA
>NC_133769.1:290553896-290571493 GCF_003597395.2 Chelonoidis abingdonii | reverse complement strand
TGAACTAACCTCGTTATCTCTAGCTTGCTTGCTAGCATATATATACCTGCCCCTGGAAATTTCCACTACCTGCGTCTGACGAAGTGGGTATTCACCCACGAAAGCTCATGCTCCAAAACGTCTGTTAGTCTATAAGGTGCCACAGGATTCTCTGCTGCTTTTCCAGCTTGTAGTAGAAGTTCTTATTATTAGTCCCTAACTAGGACCTTTCACTTTGTACTAATGAATTTCATCCCATTTCTTCCCTCCAGTCTTCAATGTCACCAGATCTTCTATACAATGTTCCAGTTCTCCTAAGTATTGACAATGCCTCTCAACTTTGTATCATCTGCAAATTTCATTAGCACACTCCTATTTTTGTGCCAAAGTGACTAATAAAAATATTAAATAAGATTGGTTCCAAGACTGATCCTTGAGGAACTCTGTTGGGAGCCTCTCTCCAATTTGATAATTCACCTTTCAGCACAATCCATTGCCTTCTCCCCTTCATTGGTAAATATATGGATCCCTAGGGTAATTCATCTGAGACACAATAGTGGTCTTGTTCGATCCTATCTTTAGATTCATAGTTTCTAAGATCAGAAGAAAGCATTGTGATAATCTTGTCTGACTTCCTGCACAATCCAGGCCACAGGATTTTCTTGAATTAGAACATCCAAACTTCATTTAAATATTGCCATAGTGCAGAATCCACTGCAGACCTTGGTAAGTTGTCCCAATGGTTAATTACCCTCTATTAAAAATGTGCACCATATTTCTCATGTCACAAATGTACACAAAGCTTCAAAAGTAGGTTTTTCTATTTAAGGCACAGTGTCTTACTAACACAAATATATTTATGTCTATAGACCATTGTACCAAACTCTGTTTCTCAGTTTTACAAATCCCCAATGGACAGTAGGCTAGTGTGTTTATCCCTACAGGGCCTACGTGCTCTAAGCTAAACACATTGGCCTCTATAGGTTCCTACAGTTGCCGTTCCAGAGCCTATTTGCTCAAATGTTACAAAATTTTGCCATTGTCAACATTGCCATTTAATTCTAAACCAGTTTCCTGTACCACTGATACTACAGTAGTTTAACACTCAGAAAAGCTTCCCTATTGAATAGCTAAACTAAATCATATCTACATATTCAGATTCTTCTAATTGTTAAACTAGTCTTAAAGGGATGGTGGCTTCTTTAAAAAAGGGAACATCGATACTTGTTGATACTCTTTGATGTTATTGCAGATGCTTAAGCTTGAAGAAGAGCTTTCTGCCTCAAAGTACAGTTCCTCTTTATTTTGAATTCTGCAGTCAAATCACTGGGCATGACCATGTGCTCCTGTGAAAGGAATGCTGTGTGGTGGAATCTGAGTTATGACTCTGAGGCATCGTTCTGTGAGGGAGAGTAGTGAGGAGACAATGACTGTGCTTTGCCAGGAGAGTCTAATTCTGTAGGCATCCAGGATGTGAGGGAAAATCCCACTTCCTTTCGGGCATCTGAGGTGGTCCAGTCCCACAGTTCTACCCTGTGGCAGTATCGTTCACTGAGCAGCTATATTACCGCTCTTCTCATCTGCCTAGTGCTCTACAGGCCTGATCCAACCTCCACTGAAGTCAGTTGGAGTCTTAACAAGAAATTGAATGCGAGCTGGATTGGGCCATAGCTGTTCTTTCAACAAAGTGGAAAATGGACGTTAATGTTAGTAGACTGGTATATTTTTGCATTCTATGAAAAACAGTGCGCTCTAAATAATTTTCAGTAGGGTGGCTACTATAATTGCAGGTTCAAAAATAACAAAAGTAATTAAAATTATATATTCAACTCAGATTCAGAATTTGTACATGGCAAGGAGCACTTGCCACATCTGCCTGTAAATAACTGCATTGAGCAAAATAAATACAGATTTCTTTCTGCATTGTTATTATATAAATTGATCATGACTAAATGAAGTTTAGTTTCTTATATCCTCTTTAACTAGACATGCTTAAGTTATTTTGTACTGTGATTATAGCAACCTAACTAGTATTTGGAAGCAAATAGTTATTTTTGGAGAGAAGTTGTGGAAGATGAACTTCAGCTACTAGACTTAAAAATGAGGAGGAAGCTGATCTCTGTTGTTGTGTCTGGATGGCATTTTTATGTAAATACTATATATTTTGAATTGCTGTGATAGCCAGCACATCCCTTGGCCCACACTGCTTCCTGCAGCACCCATTGGCCTGGAGCAGCAAACCGCGGCCAGTGGGAGCCGTGATTGGCCAAACCTGTGGACGCAGCAGGTAAACAAAGTGGCCCAGCCCACCAGGGTGCTTACCCTCGCAGGCCGCGTGCCAAAAGTTGCTGATCCCTGGTCTAGTGGCTTAGTTTAAAGATGCACATTTCTATCTGTTTTATCAGCAATAATCTTTTAGTACTGTGTATTACACAGGAACTGCCAGACTGAATCAGACCTATGGCTCATTTAGTTCAGTATCATGTCTCTGACAGAGGTCAGCATAAGATGCTTCAGAGAAAGGTGTAAGAACCTTCAGTAAACGGATATGGAATAAATCATCCTCTAACTGTAGGTCTCATTATTATTATTTTTATTATTTGTGTTATCATAGTGCCTAGGAGCCCCAGCCATAGTCTAAGACTTCATTTTTCTAGGTATTGACAAATGTGGAATAAAAAGATGGTTTCTGCCCCAAAGAGCTTACAATCTAAATATACCACAAAATACAGACAGATGGGGGAGTACAAGTAAACGGTGAGGCAGTATTGGTCAGCATGATTGACAGTGGACTCAGCACACCAGCAGCCTAATCATTGTCAAGTTTTTTGTAGGCCTCATGGGAAATGGCAGTTTTGAGGAGGGCTGTGAAAGTGGATAATGGAGTATCTTTGCCAATGTCTACAGAGAGCTTCTCTCAAGAGTGAGGGGCAGCATGGGAGTAAGCACAGAGGTGCTTGTTTGAAAGGCTTGGCATTATGGGCTGATTGAAGGTCAGCAGCAATTGTTCAATAGTGAATGAGAGATGACAGGTAGAGTAGGGATAGCCTATGAAGGGCCTTGAAAAACGTAGACGAGTAGTTTGTTTCATGCGATAGAGAAGGGGGAGCCAGTGGAAAGATGCAAAGAGGGGGTGATATGGTCAAAATGACAGGCTAGAAAATGCAATGGTGGTGTAATTGTGTTGGTCTCAGGATATTAGAGAGACAAGGGTGCGTGAGGTAACTTATTTTATTAGACCAACTTCTATTGGTGAAAGAAACAAGCTTTTGAGCTACAAAGAGCTCTTCTTCAGGTCTGGCAAAGGTACTAAGAGTGTCACAGCTAAGTATAAGATTGAATAGATAGAATATATGCTAACTACACCTCTACCTCAATATAATGCAACCCGATATAACACGGTAAAGCAGTGCTCTGGGGGCTGAGGGGGACAGGGCTGTGCACTCCAGTGGATCAAAGCAAGTTTGATATAACATGGTTTCACCTATAACGCGGTAAGATTTTGTGTCTCCCTAGGTCAGTGTTATATCAATGTAGAGGTGTACTTATGCTAAGCTAAGGAACCATTCAAGGTGAGGTGGCCTGTTAACATCCTTCTAGTCATAAGACAAAAAGAGGGGTTAGTGGATTACAGATTGTTGTAATGACCCATAAATCTAGTGTCTTTATTAAGACCATGATTTTTAGTGTCTAGCAAAGTTAAAGCTTAAATTCATAACTTTGCTAGACACTAAAAATCATAGACTGCTGATAGACCACTGTCCATTCTGATTATCTGATTTAAATGAATTTGAATGTAGATCTCTTCTATTTTTTCCTCAGTTGATCAAGAAAAATATCTTGAATGGAGTTCTTCTGTGGTTCTCCAAATACATATCTATGATAATTGATAAATCAATATTCTATACAGCAACAGAATATGAAAAATGCCTACTATATAGAACAAGATTGTCTCTGAGTACACAACCCACAACAAGTTGTACTCGGTTGCATGGTATCTGTAGCAGGCCTTGCATGCCCAACATGACAATAACAATATGTTAGTATTGTTGAGATAGGTGTTAGACTTGTAAGGATGTGTTTAGACTCTATAAAGTGCTTGTAAGTTCCTGCATGCATTAATCTTACTCATAACATCTGTATCTTATGTATAAGGTAATATGAAAGTTTTGCTTTATAATTGTAAAAATACCTGCTCTGAACTTTTGAACTCAGACAGGAAGTGTGGCTCCCCCACCCATCAAGGACGACTATCAAAACTAAATGGGTCATTGTAGGACAAAAACTTTGATTGCCCCATCCACCCATGAAGAAGTTACCTGCAAGAGTGCTCATTCCATTGGTTTGAACTCTATGGGAAGGGCATATAAAGATGCTCACAAAAATAGTTCTTTCTTTGCTGTTTGGACTCTTACAAGGGCTGGAACTAAGAAACAAAAGCAGAACTCCCCAGGGTCAACCTGGGTTAGCTGTAAAAGACACTTAGAGGACAGATTACTACACTGGTCTCCTTTTGGAACATAGACTAACTCATTTGTGCAAATATTTGCCTGCTTTAACCTGTAAAAAACTCACCCTTCTTTCTCCTAGTTAATAAATACATAGTTTATTATAGAATTTGTGTAAGAGCGGAGGTACAAATTCACCTGGGCAAGTGACTGACTGGTCTTGTGGGACTGGGAGCAATCTGAATATTTTGTAATCTTTGGTGTGAGTGACCATTTATCACTATGTCCAGCTTCTCTGGGTGGCAAAAGAGACTGGAGTGCTTACGGGGACTGTCTCTGACTCCATGGTAAGACTGTTTCAGTGATCCAGGAGTTCACTTTTGTTACTGGGTTGGTGAAATCTAATTGTAGAACATACCACCAGGTCACTGCCCTGGTTTTTGTGCGTAGTGTAGTTATAGCTGTGTCAGTCCCAGGATATTAGAAAGACAAGGTGAGTGTGGTAGTATCTTTTACTGGACCAACTTCTGCTGGTGGGAGAGACATGCTTTTGAGCTACAAAGAGCTCCTCTTTAGAGACCTGAAACTCTGTGAGGCTCAGAAGCCGTCTCTCTGACCACCAGAAGTTGGGCCAATAGAAGATATTACCTCACCCACTTTGCCCTGCTTTTTGGCAGCCTTCTCTGAGGTTGGCCCGCACAGTTGTGAATCAGACAGCATGACAATCAGGTTTTCAAAACCGCTTATCATTTATGTTGCTGTCTTCTGGACTCTCTCCAGTTTGTCAACATCTTTCCTAAAGTGTGGTGCCAAGCTGGACCCAGTGCTCCAGATAAGTTCCCACATTTCACAGTGCCATAATAGTACTGTGCTGCTTCTTGTTCCATTCTTGTGAACCTATAGGTATTTGAAATTGATATTCAAGCCACCACAAGCGGAACCAGATGCTCACCCATCATGTGTGATGAAAACCAGCATAGAACAACTGTGCCTGCTGCTAAAGGAAATCAATATCTCCATTAGAGAAAGGAACCTAGCAGTCTTCTTGAAAAATGCCAGTAGATCACCCAGTTTTGAAAGCAACACTGTACAGAAAACCTATCATCTTGTTTCCAATAGCTTATTCTCAGGCAAAACCATGGTGAAACTGGACATCCCAGCTCCAAAAGCAGGACATCAGCCAAGAGTCTGGATTCTTGGTTGTCAGGCTTCGAACTGGGGTACAGCCTGCAGACAGCCCTGATAACACTAAAAGACAACCTTCTTATGGCAGTGAATGGCGCAGTAGGTGTATACATGTTCTTTAGCCTCCCTGCAGCTACTGACACACATGACCACAAGGTTTTGGTGAACTAGTTGCATGCTCCCTGTATTCTGGTCTCTGAGCACTGCAGGGAACATCAGTTTTGTCAGTTTCACTTACTAACTGGTTGACAAAAAGAGCAGAGACTCAGTATGACAAAGAGATGTGAATTTGTTAATCTGAATTTTGCTACGTCACTTAACTAAGGAGCTACTGTGCATTTCAGTTTATTTACTTTCATGGGGACAGAAAATGTTATTTTTAACTGAAGAGGAAATTAATCAAATCTGGTGTGTTTCAAACTTGACAGCATCTCTTTAAAATGTACTTGAACCTGTTTTACCCATCCCTAGTTTTCACCACTCCCTGGGAACATGCACCACTAACAGTATCTTGTAAATCAAGAAAAACCAAACTCAGCGATTTATCATCCAGTTTACTGTGGGCATTATAATACACACCCAAGTCAATCGTGTAATTAAGGTGCAATGCAGTATGCCAACTCAGTTTTCTTATTCAGCTTAAAATACTAAAACTGAAAATTCAAGGGTCTCAGGCATTTCAGGCAGTGCTTAATTTGTATTGAAAGGAGGTGCCAGGCCTCAAGCAACCTTTTTACTTTCATAACTGACATGGTAAGCTCAGAGGTTTCTCTCCAGAGCTATGAACTGCCAATCCTAGATCTGCCAGGCCACAGTCCTGGCAAGCCCTGGCACAAATTAAGCACTGAGAACAGGTTCCAATTAATTTTAAATTAGAATGAATTTAAGAACAACTTCAAGAATTAGATTGTGCACAATGTCATGGAGGTGCCATTCACAGTTCTATGGCTAAGATAAGGTCCATTTACATTGGTTTGTCCACAGCTGATAGATCTGAACTAATTGTCTTTGTTTAACTGCAGCTAAGACCTACATATTATCCAGCAATCACTGCTGGAAAACCTAAATCTTCCAGTTATATAGACAGAATTCAAATCTCTCGAGAATGATCTGATTTACAGAAGAACCTTATCCAGAGATAGAAGGACTGTATATTTCTATGCCCATGTGTGGAGGGGGAGGAATTATCCAAAAAAGTACTCCCAGGTTTGTTCATTTCCACTGTGTCATCCCCTTCTGAGCAGTGGGGGATGCAATACTGCAAACCTTCATGAGATCATGGGCTGTAGAGCACAAGGAAAACCCAGGATTAGGAGAGGAGAATCCATTCCATATATTTTGTACACAAGGAACTTGTCTTCATGACTGTTCTCTTCCCCTTTCAATAGAAATGTAAAGAAAGTCCTGCTGCCAGTGTATTTGCCCTGTTCAAGATTCTTGTGACTTCTCTGGTGAAGGTCACAGTGTGAAGAGGTTTCTCGGGATACCAGATCTGCCGTTTCTTGAGGATTATATTCCACGCAGAGTAGCTGTTTCCCAGCCCCTCTCTGCTTTTTCCAGGCTGTTCTCCTTTTTCAAGTTATGAACGCCAATTAATTTGCTCAGAAGTGTTGCTGACAACTAATCAGGAGGGGGAGAGCTTATCATACAACCACACTTCCTCTTCATGTTTCCATGCCAGCTACCCTCCAGGACTTTCACTTTCCTCTGAGATATGTGAGCAAAGGGGCATACTGGGAAAAAATATAAACAAAGAACAATATAAAACCCCCAATTCTTCCCTGACCTATGCATGCTTAACTCCCATTGACTTCCTTTTGCTTGTGGGTGCTTGACACCTCTGAGAATTCAGACCAGTTATTTAGGTGCCTAAATCTGGATTTGGATGCTTCATGTTAAGTTCACAAGTTTGAAAAGTTTAGAAGGGAAGTGAAGGCTGCTACATACATTATTTTTATAACAAATGAAACAGAGGAAGTTGATAGTAATGAATATAAAACAGAAGCTAGAAAGTCTAGAAAGCTGATGAGGAAATCAAGGGACACACACACACACACACACACAAAATCTATGGCCAGCAGAATTAAGGACAATAATAAGGAAGCTTTTAAGTATATTAGGAACAGAAAGAATCCTGAAAATAGTATTGACCCATTATTAGAAAGAAATAGAACTACAAATAATAAGGCAGACATGTCAATAAGTATTTCTGTTCTATATTTGGGAAAAAACAGATGATGTAGTCTTATCATATAATAACACTCTTCCTGAGATACTAGTGAAATGGAAAGATGTTTAACAGCAGCTACTAAAGATAGATATTTTAAAATCAGCAGGTCCAGATAACTTGCCTCAAAGACTTTTAAAAGAGCTGGCTGAGAAGCTCACTAGTTTTCAATATGTCTTGGAAAACTGGGGAAGTTCCAGAAGAGTGGAAGAAAGCTAATGTGCCAATATTTAAAAATGGTGAGTTGGATGAACCAAATAATTATAGGTCTGTCAGTCTGATATCAATCCCAGGCAACAAAATGGAGCAGCTGATATGGGCCTCGATTCTTAAAGAATTAAAGCCGGGTAATATAATTAATGCCAATCAAAACGTGTTTATGGAAAATAGATCTTGTAAAACTAAGCTGATTTTTTGTTATGAGATTACAAATATTGTAGTGTGACAAGTCCTCTGCCTGCCCCTCTTCCTGGGGCCCACTGGCTGCCCCAATAAAGCTCAGAGAGGCTTGTAGTTCTGCAGCACCCATGGCTTTATTTACACAATGTTCTCACGCCACCAGTGATATACTATATACAGAGCTTGCAGGCCTGACAATCTCCTTTCCTACACAGAGTCTGCCCTCAGCCTGGAGACTGACCTTCCCCTGGCCATCTCCCTGTCTTCTGGCTGTCAGCCAGCCTTTATAGGCCTTGAATCCTCAGGCCCACAGATGCAGCCAATTCCAAAGGCCAGGCCCCAGGCTTCTCCCCAGCCCCAATCTGTTTCCCCTGATTGGGGCTGGCTGAGCAGGGGCTAATTAGGTGCCTTTGCACCAGCACTCTGCTACAAGTGGATAAAGGTAATAATGGTGAGGTAAGGTGCTTAGGCGTCTGTAAGGTTTTTGACTTGGTACCCCTTTATATTTTGATTTAAAAAACTAGAAAGGTATGAAATTAACATGACACATATTAAATGAACTAAACGCTGGCTAACTGATTGATAAGTCTCAAAATGTAATTGTAAATGGGGAATCATCATCAAATGAATGTATTTTTTGTGGAGTCCTGTGCGGATATGTTTTTGGCCCTGTGCTATTTTAACAATAACCTGGAAAAAAAACATAAAATCATCCCTGATAAAGTTTGCAAATGACACAAATTATGGGAGTGGTAAATAAAGATGACAACAAGTCAATAACACATTGTGATCTGAATCGTTTGGTAAGCTGGGCTTAATCAAACAATGTGTTTTAATATGGCTCAGAGTAAATGTATGTATCTAGAAACAAAGAATGTAGCCCATATTTACAGAATAGGGTATGCTATCCTGGGAAACAGTGACTGAAAAAAGATTTGGGGGTCATGGTGGATAATCAGCTGAACATGAATTCCCAAGGTGATGCTGTGGCCAAAAGGGCTAACGCAATCTTTGGATGCATAAACAGGAGAATCTCACGTAGGAATCAAAAGGGTATTTTACCTCTGTATTTGGCACTGATGAGACCACTGCTGGAATACTGTGTCCAGTTCTGGTGTCCACAATTTAAGAAGGGTGTTGATAAATTGGACAGGATTCAGAAAAGACCCACAAGAATAAATAAGTTTAGAAAACCTGTCTTATAGTTTAGACCCAAGGGGCTCAATCTGTTTATCTTAAAGAGAAGGTTAAGGAGTGAGTTCATTACAGTCTATAAATATCTACGTGGGGAACAAATATTTAATAATGGGCTCTTCAGTCTAGCAGAGAAAACTGGAACATAATCCATTGGGCGGAAGTTGAAACTAGATATAAAACATACATTTATAACAGTGAGAGTAATTAAGCATTGGAACAATTTACCAAGTGTCATGGGAGATTCTCCATAGCTGACAACTTTTAAATCAAATTGGATGTTTTTCTAAAAGATACGCTTTAAGAATTACTTGAGGAAAGTGTTTGACTGGTGTTTTACAGGAGGCCAGACTAGATGATCACAATGGTCCCTTTTGGCCTTGGAATCTCTAAAAATTTTGACCAGTGTCCAGAAAAACTAGCAATCAAAACAACACCATTTATAATTGGCACTGATATGCTCTACTGCTTGATATTTGTGCTGTACAAATATTAGCTAACTAATTGTCTGTAGTAATGCATTTCAGTACAACTTATTATTTATCCATATGTTTGTGAGTATATAGTAAACAATATAAATTTAACTTTAATACCCAGATTAAGTGGTATTCAAAGAGATTAGAGCTGGCTGGAAAATGGAAGAGCAAATTTAAACTTTTTGGCAAAAAATTGAAAACCAAAAACTTTTGGCTGAAAACTGATCATAAGTGCTGCTGCCTTGGAGCAGTTGCAGTATAAATGCCTCATCTTTCTCCCATACCCTATTCTCCTCTATAGGCTGGGCCCCCTGATCAATTTACATTGATGCAGCACAGTCTCTCCTCTGGCTTGTGTTGCTGCTGCGCATGATTGGAGTCCCTAGCCATGATGTATTATTGCAGATGTAGAAGTTGATCTATTTAAAATTGTTGGGTCTAATGTGTGGGTGCTGGGTGGCATTGGTGGCCTGCGATATACAGGAAGTCAGACTAGATGATCTGGTGATCCATTGTGACCTTAAACTCCATGTATCTGGGTATATATTTTCAAGCACAAAGATACATAAAGCAACTTTCATGCCCTTGTATAGTTCAGTATTTTCATAATGACTTGGAAAATGGAGTAAGAGAATTCTTATAAAATTTGCACCTGATACCAAGCTTGGAGGGGTTGCAAGAGCTTTGGAGGACAGGATTAGAATTCAAAAGGACATTGACAAATTGGAGAATAGAGCTAAAATCAATAAGATTAAACTGAAGAAAAACAAAGTAGACAGGACTACATTTAGGAAAGAAAAATCAAATGCATAAGTACAGAATGGGGAATAATTGACTAGCTGGTAGCGCTGCTGAAAAGGGTCTGGGACTTATAGCGGGTCACAAATTCAACATGAGTCAACAATGTGATGCAGTGGCAAAAAAAAGGCTAATATCCTTCTGTGTAGTAATATGAGTGTTGTTTTATGTAAGAAACAGGAAGTAATTGTCCTGTTCTACTCAGCACTGGTGAGGCTGGAGTACTGGTTCCAGTTCTGGGCACCACACTTTAGGAAAAATGTGGACAAACTGGAGAGAGTCCAGAGTTTAACGATAAGGGTAGTGAAACTCTGGAATAGGTTTCCAAGGGAGGTATGGAATAATATACCTAATAAAATAATTTTAGATACACATCTCAGAGCTGGAAAGGACATCAAGTCCAGCCCCCCACCTTCACTAACAGGACTGAGTACTGGTTTTGCCCCAGATTCCTGGGTGGCCCCCTCAAGGATTGAACTCACAATGATGAGTTTAGTAGACCAATGGTCAAACCACTGAGCTATCCATCTGTCTGTCAGGGATGGTCTAGATTACTTGGTCCTGCCACAGTACAAAGGGGCTGGACTTGATGACTTTGAGGTCCTTTTCAGGTCTACATTTCCAAGATTCTATAATTCTATGATTGTTTGTCTAACATTTTAAATTTGATTAATTTCATCATTGTGTTTGCTTTAGCTCTTCCCAAGGGCTACCAACAACAATTACACACAGTACCTGCAAATTCTAAGTTGTGCTTGCCCTCCATACACATACCTTATCCAGTCATAACTCTGTCACCCCCCAACTATTTCCTGGTTTGGAACCCAGGAAGGTCCTGAGAATTTAATCCGTCTAACTTTCCTTTCTCTAGCCACACTCTTCCCACACGCTTGATGTTTTTATGAGTAACTCTCTTTGTATTCTTTTAGCTAGAGTAGGAATGATAATGATGCTAGATGTAAACATACAAATGGAGCATTGCATGAGCTAGCTTGCCTTGCTGATTAGTACCTTACTCATTGAGCAGTTCCACTGATTCATGGACTAAGGTGTTATCCAATATAAGCATGGCAGAAACTGGTCCTAACTTAATCCATTTGCACTGAAGATCACATACCTTCATGAAATGTGCTTCATTTAAAAAGAGAAATAAGAGCCTGTACAGCAGTTTTCTGAGGAAACTATGACCAATGAAGGGCTTAAGGCATTTTTATGCATATCACGTAGAGCAGCCCCTCCTTGCTATCTCTGGTGTATGGACTTCTCCCCACCTTCTCTCAGTACCACACCTTATAGGAAGATAATACCCTGCCCCATACTTTTTCATTGTCACCGAAGGATTGCTTGGCATCTAAAAAATGTATTTGCAAAGCTTTGACAGATCTGGTGGTGCTCTTTCTTGTGCTTAGAAAGGTGTGGCAAAGATACCATGCTACATACCTTAACCTTCAGAACTGGAATGTCTTCCCTGAGAAAGGCTATGTACAATAACAGTGGTTACTAGGACTGATGCCTCATGGATTAATTCTTGCAATATAAGTTGCAAGGCACTGCCACTGGTGCATTTTTCAGAGTGCATTTCTTATTAATTTATGGCCCCCTAAAATATATTAATTTTGATAACTGCAAACATCGAAAGGAGCCTTAACTTGTTTGCCTCTGCATAACAGCTCCCGTCACATGATATGGCTCCTCTCTCAACCCCTGTTAACACCCCAATGGACATGCCACTGCAGAGGAACACAGAGGAGTGTGGAGTCTCTATATAGTTGGAGATTCACTTCTTGGAAAAGCAAGGAGAAGAGAGGATTTTTGGGAAGAGTTAAAGAAAGGAATGCTCTCAGGACAAAATGGTTGCATAGTTGGAGGAGGATAGCTGAAGACAGGCATCAAACTTTTCATTCTACATAGACACATGTACGTAGTCATAACATCTGAGAAAAGACTGTCTTCCAGCTGAGGCTAGTTTAGCACAGCTCCTCCTGCTTTAGGCCCAGATTTTTAAAGTTATTGAGACAATGCTGCGTGAAGCAATGCCTAAATTTCTTTGAAAATCCGGGCCACAGTCAGAACCAAGGTCAACACTGGACAATAAGAATTTCCACACTGGATCAGACCACTAATCCATCTAGTCCAGTGTCTTATCACTAGCAGTGCCAGTGCCTGATACTTCAGAGGAAAGTTTAATAAATCCCATAGTTAGGGTCCTATCAAATTCCTGGTCATTGGTCAATTTCATGGTCACAGGTTTATAAAAATCATAAATTTCATGATTTCAGCTATTGTAATTATAGGGAACCTGACTCCAAAAGGAGGTGTGTGTGTGTGTGGTGCAAAGTTATTATGTGGGGGGTTATGGTACAGCTACCCTTACTTCTGCACTGTTGCTGATGCCTTCAGAGCTGGGCAGCTGAAAAGTGGTGGCTGCTGGCTGGGAGCCCAGCTCTGAAGGCAGAGCTTCCACCAGCAGCACAGATGTAAGGATGGCATGGTATGGTATTGCCACTCTTACTTCTGCACTGTTGCCTGCAGAGCTGGGCCCTCAGTCAGCAGCCACCACTTTCTGGCTGCCCAGCTCTGAAGGCAGCAGCACAGAAGTAATGGTGGCAGGGTATGATATTGTCACCCTTAATTCTGTGCTGCTGCTGGCAGGGTGCTGCCTTCAAAGCTGGGCGTCTGGCCAGCAGCTGCCGCTTTCCAGCCACCCAGCTCTGAAGGCAGTGCAGAAGTAAGGGTAACCCTCCTAAAATAACCTTGTGACCCCCCTGCAACTCCCTTTTGGGTCAGGATCCTCAATTTGAGAAACTCTGGTCTCCCCTGTGAAATCTGTACAATATAGCATAAAAGCATACAAAAGACCAGGTTTCACAGTGGGAGATCAGATTTCATGGTTCATAACGCGTTTTTCGTGGCCATGAATTTGGTAGGGCCCTACTCTTAGTGGACAATTATGGAACACCTGCCCACAGAGAAATTTCTTCCTAATCCTGTCACTTGTCAATGTATGCCCTGAAGCATGGAGATTTATAGCCATTGTTAAGGTTAAAATTTTGGCGCAGGGATTTTTATTAAAATTCATGGACGGAATGCAGGCATTAAACCATAAATCATGGAAACTAGAGCACTGAAGCTGAACCTTGCCCAGGGGTGGGCGGCTAATTGCCCAAGTCCTGCTGGCCCCTATGAGAGTCTAAAGCAGAAGGCCCACATGGGGGTCTATTAAAGTCAGAGATCAGAGGGGTAGCTCTGTTAGTCTGAATCTGTAAAAAGCAAAAAAGAGTCCTGTGGCACCTTAAAGACTAACAGATGTATTGGAGCATAAGCTTTCGTAGGTGAATACCCACTTCATCAGATGCATTGTGAAACGCAGATGAAAGCTTATGCTCCAATACAGCTGTTAGTCTTTAAGGTGCCACAGGACTCTTCGTTGCTTATTAAAGTCAGAGAATCCTTGACCTCCATGACCAAATTGTATCCTTAACCATTGTTTATTTCCTTTCCTCTACAATGTAACTGTGGATGTTCCTATTATTCATATAAATGTCCAGTCCTTTTTTCAGTCATAGTTAGCCCTTTGATGTTTGATGGTAATGAATTGCCAGAGTTAATTAGGCATTGTGGATGAAAGTCAGCCCTGTATTGAGGACTTAAGTGGGACTTAAATGGTGCATAGGTCTTATCCTGATCCTCTAGGAGAGATGGTTGTTTTTTTTTTAGTGGTTTGGTATTTGTTGTTTTTCAGTTTCACCGAGTGTCCCACTTTGACTCACTTGATAAAGCTGCTGCCTACAGACCTTGTAGGTCCAAGATCAGGCTTGAATTAGAAAAATGTGCCACATGCATAAACAGAGTCCAGCTACCAGATGGAGATTGCACTAGTTAGTTAACTCTGTTCTAGTGTCTGGTCATTGGCTAGCACACACAGAGATCCTATATGTATCGTTAGAGCTCGGAGGTTTGCTTATCGCACTCATTTCAGCAACAGTTATGGCAGCACTTCAGAAAAATCAGGCCTTAAACTGAGGCACCACAAATTAGTGGTGCTTCTGAAAATTTTGGCCATAATAATTATAGGTCCTGGAGGAAATAATGTACAAATCCAACCTGCGGGATTCTGAATAGTATGGAAATCTTTCTTGGAAGACTGCAGAAAGGATACATTACATCAGACAATTAGGTGAATAAGCTGTGGCTGCATACTCCCTATTTTGGGATTGTCACAAATGATACTCCTCTTAAATATTCCTGGCTGCAGGATATACCTGGTGAATTAATTGTCAACCCTCTCTCTCTCTTTCATACATTTGTGTAACACCTGTACTGCACTAGACTACATTCTGATGTTTTCATATGGCTGTCTAGCTAAACCCTTAGCAAGAATATGGGGTGGAAACATGAATTTGTAATAGGTTTTTATATTTAAAAACACAACAGGTAAGTCAAGTACCGAAAATACATCTTGCCTAATATCAAGACACAGTGACCTCACAGCAAAGGATAGGTTAAAACTAACCAAACAACACTATACCATCTTGTTAAACTCAGGATGCAATAGAAATCAGGGAGCAAAACTGCATATTAACACTGTATGGTGTGAAATCTTTTGCCACACTAATAGTTCCACAGTGGAGTTCAATCTCTATGCAACCCCTAATGTTCCTGTTCTCGTGTCTTTAGGGGAGGTTTTGGAACAAATCGATAAATTAAACAGTAATAAGTCACCCGGACTGGATGGTATTCACCCAAGAGTTTTGAAGGAACTCAAATGTAAAATTTCAGAAAATATCATGTTGCCTCTATATACAGTAGAACCTCAAAAGATACAAACACCAGAGTTGTGGACTGACTGGTCAACTAGACACCATGTGGAACTGGAAGTAACCAATCAGGCAGCAGTGGAGACAAGAAAAAAAAAGAGTAAATACTGTACTGTGCCTGTATGGTATCTTACAGGTAGACGCATCTGGGCTGCCTGTCCCTATCCCTATCCCTATCCCCACTCTCATGCACCTAGCACCCACTTACAGCTAGGAGGTGAAGATCCTGAGATTACTGGGCAAAGCTGCAAGGCCCTGCAAGGCAACGGGAGCGGGAGCAGCGTTGGGGTCTATGCTGCTTTCCTGTAAGACAGGGAGCGGCAACCTCTGGCACATGGCTTGCCAGGGTAAGTACCCTGGCAGGCTGGGCCAGTTTGTTTACCTGCCGCGTTGGCAGGTTCCGCCGATCGTGGCTCCCACTGGCCGCAGTTCGCTATCCCAGGCCAATGGGGGCAGCAGGAAGTGATGCAGGCGAGGGATATCAGAGGTCTAGAAAATCATAACTGGTGTAGAAAAAGTAAATAAGGAAGTGTTATTTACTCCTTCTCATAACACAAGAACTAGGAGTCACCAAATTAAATTAATAGGCAGCAGGTTTAAAACAAACCAAAGGATGTATTTCTTCATGCAACGCACAGTCAACCTGTGGAACGCTTTGCCAGAGGATATTGTGAAGGTCAAGACTATAACAGGGTTCAAAAAAGAACTAGAAAAAATCATGGACACTAGGTCCATCAATGGCTATTGGCCAGGATGAGCAGATATGCTGTCTCTAGCCTCTGTTTGCCAAACGCTGAGAATGGGCGACAGGGAACGGATCACTTGATGATTACCTGTTCTGTTCATTCCCTCTGGAGCACCTGATGTTGGCCACTGTCGGAAGACAGGATACTGGGCTAGATGGACCCTTTGATTTGACCCAGGATAGCTGTTCTTATGGTTATGAACAGTTTTATCTTAGTGCCGCTCAGTTTTAACAGTCAACAGCCATTAGTAGCAATTTCCCAGAAGCCATTTTAACAGATCTTTGAAGCATAAGTATCCACTGTTCACTTTTGATCAATGATATTTAAATTGAAGCTGATTTACATGATTTGCTAACCATCTGGTCCGTTAGGGAAGCTGACCTTTGATTACTTGTTAATAAAATTCTCGATGCTGGTAATCATTAGGAAATTATGGAAAGTGTCTGCAGCTAAATGGTCGTATCAGAGACCCCTAACTCAAATCTTCAAGACTTTTTCTTGATTCCTCCCTAAAGCCTTATACTTTTGGTATACCATGAATTTTTGGGCCAGATTCTCAGCTGATGTAAATCAGCATAGTACTATTAACTTCAGTAGAGCTGCACCAGTTTACACCAGCTGAGTACTTGGCCTTTTATTTATATGCTTATTTTGGGGGCTGCTTCTCTTTTGTTTTCTAAGATTTTTGTAATGCCCAAGCAATCCAAAGCTGAATGCATGTCTTAGTATGCCCCCAGCCAACGGTATTTGATTATCTCCTAAGAACAATGAACCATGACTGTTTACATAAGGTACCACAGTAATAGATATGAATCAAACCAGGGCTGTTTTGAACAAACCACAGGACTTTACTGCTTGAACTAAAGGAGAAATCCTTAGCTCTGAGTTAAATAGCAGGCTCTTATAGCAAAACATGATCCCATGCCTTACGTTAGTGTATTAGGTAAGAGATTAATCAGAAATTATGTCCTTTGGGGAAAAAAGCTATAGGTGGGTCACATTTAGGTATGTGTTCCTCTGCATTTGTTGCACTGCTCTGTAAAGCTGTTCATACATCCTTGGGAAGAACATGTCTTTGTCCACAAGGTTTCCTTACTCTGGGAGAACTGCAGCAATTTTGAATTGTTCTTGTCTTTTTTTGGTGGAGGAAATAGTGATGCTGCCTGTGTGGTGAGGATGCACTGTGAGTGTTGTGTGGACAGGTTTTCTTCTCCCTTCTGCAGCTTCTTAGGCCAGGTCTACACTGCGACTTTAAATCGGTTTAATGGCCGATATACCGATTTAACGCTGTATCCGTTCACACGACGTCGTCATTAATATCGAGTTAA
>NC_133769.1:290528479-290547645 GCF_003597395.2 Chelonoidis abingdonii | reverse complement strand
TCCTTAAATCGATGGTAGCCTTGGACCATGGACGCAAGCAATCGATTTTGTGATCGCATTGTGGACGCGCAAAACCGATTTTATAACATCGGTTTTGTAATATCGGTTTAAACTACTTCGAAATAATCGTGCAGTGTAGACGTACCCTTAGGCTGGATACATCTACAAGGAGACCTAGTGCATGGCAAGCTGGAATCTAAATCTACCGTGCACTAGCCTGCAACGCACTAAAAGTTCCATAGCGTGGTTTGTGTATTGCTGTTTCACATAGAAGTAAAACAAGTAATATGATAACACAAATAATTACATTTATGGAGCACTGTATGCTAGAAATAAGCAGAGTTCAGAAATTTGAGTGAACAGTCCAAAATGTCTGGGGATTTTGATTTGTGGCCTTGGTTTGACATAAAGTATGTGTCCTAATCTGAATTGCCTCAAAATTTGGGAATGTTTGTTCCTGACGGTTGGATTTGTGCCATTTTTATTGTGTATATATTTTTAAATATTTTTTTTTGACATACTGTGTGAGTATTTCTTGTTGACTAGATAGTTTATTTGCACATGACAGCAATAGAGATAGAGGAGAATGGCTGGTAATCTGCGTGGTGGGTTGCTGAACTCTGTAGAAGTGTGTAAACGTTCTCTCTTTTCCTTCTTCCAGTTTCAGCTTTGAAATATGGGTAAGCCACCCAGTCAGCTTCTGTAATGTTCCTCTTTATCAAACAGTCTCCCTTTATGGAATCTGCAGATAGCACAAGACTAATTTGTTTTGTGATAGGTCTACTCTAAACTTAAGTGAAGCCCAGTATCAGTCCATATTTATCTTATGAATATCAACATTTTCATGTACAGCTTTCACTTGTATCAGCACCTGTTCAGGGAAGCTCTGTTTATGGTTAACAAATACAGCCCTGCATGGATAAAAAAATTTGAATCTGTACCTGATCCGCATCTGCGGTAATTAAATTGTATCTGACCTGGGATCTGCACTCCATCTTTTATATAGATCCACACCTACACCCACAGCAGCATCCTCTAAAGCACCGGTTCTTAACTGGGTGTCTGTTGTCCCCCTGGGGGGCTGTAAGCTGGTCTCAGAGGATCTGTAGTCCCATGGGGCTGAAGCTCCAAGCCCTGGTGTTCCTTTGCCCCCGCGGGGCTATAGCCAGGAGCCCTATGTGCCCTCCCACTGTGTGGCTAGAGCCCCAGCACTACCCACCATGTGGGCCGCCAGGGCTTGGGGCTTTAGCTCCAAAGAGGGCACCAGGGCTTGGTGCTCTAGGCTTCAGTCCTGCAGGCAGACCCTTGAAACTGTGGCCTCCTTGAGAACTGCTGCTCTAGAGACCCAGCATCCCCCCAGCTGGCAGGGGTGAAGTCCTGAGTCCCAGTGTCTCCTCCTCCCCTATGGGGCTAAAGCCCAGAGCCCCCTTCCCCGCAGGGCTGAAGCCTGGAACTCTGAGCCTCAGTGCTCCCTTCTCGCAGGGCTCCAAGCTTTGGCCCTGTTGAAGATGCTGAGTCTCGGAGCTTCAGCCTTGCGGTGGGCACCAGAGCTTGGGGCTTTGGATTGAAGCCCTCATTGAGATCCACTGCTTTAGAGCCCCGTGCAGATTAAAAAAATAGATTCGCCTCGGATCTGTGATCCACAAAGATGGGAAACAAATAACCTCATTCGCATCCGCGGATATCCACAGATTTGCAGGGCTCTGCTGTCTGTGTCTCTGATGCATAGTTTCTTCTCCGAGTTTCAGAGCTGTGATACAGAGAGTGACCTTCTCGTAGCTGGATGTTAATTTTTCCAAAACACTATTGGAAGCTGTTAGCTGTCTTCTGAAATTTTTGGCTAAATGGGCCAGCACTGGAAGACAGTTGGAGGTTACCTTTATGGGCTTTGTGAGCAGCTTTTGACTAGCGAATGTAGAGTGATGGCCAATAGATCTTTCTCGGCACCTGAACTCGGTGTTAGAATCATAGCTATGAAGGACTGGAAGAGACCTTGAGAAGTGATCAAGTCCAGCCCTCTGTGCTGTGGTAGGACCAAATAAACCTGGACTATCCCAGTCAGGTTTTGTCCTACCAGTTTTTAAACACCTCCATTGATGGGGATTCCATAACCTCGCTTGGATGCCTATTCCAGAGCTTAACTATCCTTACAGTTTGAAAGGTTTTCCTCATATTTAACAGTTATTTAGAAAGATGGATTCACTAAACAGTTTGTTTGATCTTGAAAAGATAAACATACTAAATAGTTTCCCTGAATATGCCCTACCTCCTGTAAACATTTCACCTCTAGAAAACAGGTAATTCAGGAGGTATAGAAAGGCACATTAGCTTCCATTAATTCATTCTGAAGTTTGTGGTGGTTGACAACTTATATATTACTTTTATTTTTCAAGAGCTGCCCCTCTGGCAGAATTGTTTTAATCAACAACATTTTGTCAAATATAAGACATGTTCAGAATATATCTTTGTGACAGAGTGAGTTGGGACTCACCACCACAGTGCCTCCCACTGGTGACTCTGGAAATTAGCTCTGTCCAGCAGAGCGCCCCCTCCTGTGGTGTCCTGTCCATTGCCTTGCCCTGGGTTGGCATGTGGACCCGCATTGCTCCTAACTCGTGGCGTCCTCTTCCGGACCGCTGCCCTCCGGCAGTGCCCCTTAGTCCAGCCACACCTTCTTCTGGGGGGAGAGGGGGTTGATAAGCAGTCTCTCTACACCCCAGCCACCACATACAACCACACCCCGAAGTCTAATTCCTCCTGTCAGGGATCTGGAGTAGTCTGTAATGGGCCATTCCCTACAGCCAATGGTTAGGGGTACTGCAAGTGGGCAGGGCCAGCTCCAGGCCAGCTTCTCAAGCAGGTGCTTGGGGTGGCCACTCCAGAACAGGGTGGCATGTTCAGGTATTCAGCGGCAATTCAGCCAAGGACCTCCCACTGAATTGCTGCAGATCACAACTTTGGGGGGGGGGGCGCAAAGGGCTGCTTGGGGCAGCAAAACCCCTGGAGTCAGCCATACAAGGGGGAGAAGCAGGGGACCTAGGCCCACCCTCTACTCTGGGTCCCTGCCCACGAACCTTCTGGCAGCAGCCTCGCTGTCCTCCTTCCCTCCTCTTGTCTCTCTGCTTTCCTGGGCCACTTCCCCTACAGCTCCTTGCACCCGCTAGGCCCTTCCCTTCAGGGCCCGCAGGCTTGAGCTCCCTTTTGCTCCCTGAGCCTGGCCAGCACTGCACTGTCCACAGTGACCATCTCCCACCCTTGGAGACCGACCGACCTTCCCCTCTCAAAGGCCTGGGACAGACAGACTGCTCCCTTCCTGAGCAGCCTTTATATATGGCTGAGCCTGGTCCTGATTGGCTATTTCCAATCTGGGCCCCGATTGGCTCCCAATAAGCCCTTTTCTTATTGGCTGTTCATCTGGGCAGGCTTACTGGCCTGCTACAGCCCAAATTCTCGGGGAGTGGGTCAGCTTCCCCACTACAGTCTTCATTGAGCAAAGTACGGAGCCTACCTTCCTGGCATGAAGTACCCTTTAACAAGAAGGTAGGTTACAAAAATTTGCTCTAAAGGCACATTTGCTATGTTAATACATCTACATGCCTGATCTTGTGAGGAGCTGAGCAATGTCAACTCCCACTAAAGTCAGCTTTCAGGATCAGGTCTTATATTTGTTACTATAAAAATGTCCCCAAATTATAGAACCAGTGTGGGCCTGTTTAATATGCACTCTTTGTAGCCCTTAGATCTTGGGTGTGGCTATTTTAGTGCTGTAGAATCCTGTCCCTTATTCATGGATAGAGCCTCATCTTAACATACAGAGTAGTGAATTGCAACAGTAGGGGAAAACAGAGGCAATCTTTTGCCTTTGCCCTATTAACATTAGCAGTAATAAAATGAAACACAATAACACACTGATGGCATGGATTTGCAACAAGTTCTGGCGTGAGATTTTTTTTCTTGGCTGATGGTTTTTCTCTCCTAACATAACAAAATGAGACATATTTAATGGGTGTCAGATTCCGGTGTACATTCCTCGCATAACACTCCTGGAGACCTTTCCTTTATGAAAGATGGTGCTTCCTTGCATACTTCTTGCATGTAAATATGTGTATGACAGTCATTAAAACCTCTGTTTGAGAGGCAAGTCCATTGCACACTGAGCTTTTGTTTGTGAGGAGAATCCATACTAAATCGTATATAGTATAGGTATCAACAGCCAGTGGGCTATTTCCGGATCCATGAAAGCTTTTTTAAATTTGTGAAACCCAGCCCTCCTTTATGTAAAGAATACAGAAAGTACAAGAGTACAGCAATCTCACAGGTATTTTTTATTGAATTAGTATTTGTACTAGGTGACACCCTTTTCCACACCTCCCACCTCCTCCATAAATGACTCAGCCTCTGAAGGAGAAACCTCTGAGCCTTTCAGACAGTCAGATGGAGTGTGTGATACTGCTGTCTGTAAACTTTAATTACACGTCAGTTCCAGGTGACCACCAAGACAATCAGTCGAGTGGGCCAGCTACAGAGTACTTATTTATCATATAGAGGTAAGCTTTACTTTTTAAATATACCATATATTTAAAGTGCAAGATTTTAAAAAGTGTGCAGTGATTTAAGGTGCCCAATTTGTGGCCCTTAAAGGGGCCTGATATTTCAGAAAGGGCTGAGTACACACCCTGTGAAAGTCAAGCAACTTCATGGTGTCTCAAGGCTGGGAACCCAAAATCATGGCACACTGTTAGAAATCTTGCCCACAGTGTGTGCATTACATTATATATTATCAATTTGTTATCTTGCTTGTGTGACTGATTTTATTTAATTATATTTTTTATTTCTCAGTTGACAAACTGGCTGCTCACCCCGCTTTCATGAGAGGTGTTTTACTGGTATTTTTCCTTTGTTTTGATGCTTCTTTATAATTTCTATGGTATTTCTTCTTTAAATGAAAATTTCACAGGAAATAGAGGTGATAAAATAAACAGATCTCATTTATTTGAATTATGGTGAATGCTGAAAACCTCATCAGTAGTTAGCCTTTTAAGGATAAATTATCAGTAAAGAATCTAGAAGATACTAACACACTTGCATAGTTTGTATAAAGTAGTAAAACAACTGTTTTGATACAAGACAGTCATTTTAGTCCATCATGAAATGAAACATATGCTTATGGACAACAAGGCACTTAGTTTCTTCACTTAAAATATTTCAGAGATGAAAGGAGGAGAAGTTGCAATAAAAGTTATACAATTGAAACAAACCCTGCTGCACTATATGCAAAAGAATTATTTTAAAAGTCATCTCTCATATATTTCTTAGGGAAAACAAGGTGCATAAAAGTCAGTGTTCTGACCTTTTAGGGTGATTTTTATACTAGTGACAATTTCAAAGCTTACCATAACTTCTTTCAAAACAGAATCTTCTCCACCCATGTCCTGAAAAACCAGTTTTGGTAGCTCTCTGTTCTGTGGATTGACAACTTATTTCTGTCTTACACTCATATGCTCTTTGGGTAAACTTTTTCCTTTTTTACTTGTAATTTTTCCTGTAATTCAGATATATGGGATATTAGTGACCTTTCTTAAAGTTATGAGCAACCCCTCAGCCCAATCAAAATGTTAAAATATCCTGCAAAGTACACTGACCTGTTTTTTCAACTGCGCTGTAACAATGTTGCTATAGCCTGAGTCTTGAGAAGAAATTTTCAGCCTGGGAGTCATTTTCCATTTAAATTTATGTAAAATGTGTGTGGCTACTTTGAAGTGTGGCTCTCAACAATAAGGACACTTAAAATAGTTAGTCCTTGCTAGGTAAACTGCAACTGGGGATTAAAAAATTGTGAGTCAGTTTCTCAAGGGTGTAAATGAGGGTGGAATTTAACTGTGAGTGTTTATTTGTTAGGCACAACAACGTGCTAGGTATTGTGTTTACTTAGCAACTGAATTTCCCTACTTTTAGTCTCCTTGTCTCTATTTCAGAATTGTAGGCAGAGTGCTGCTCTGGTAATTGATTGGGGAAAATAGCACCTGATCAGCATTCCCCTTGTGCAGAATCCCAGCTGAAAAGCTGGAACTCTGACTCAGGCCTTGTCTACACTACCAAGTTCTATTGACAAAAGTGATGTCGACACTCAAAAATCAGCATAATAAAAATTGGAATGTCATGTTCATACTCGCTCCCTCTGTCAGCAGAGCGTGACCACAGTTGGGGTGCTATCATTGACAGCGTGAGCACCTATCCCACAGTCCAGCTCGACACTTTCTATTGCTAGGTGTTGTGGGAAGGTGGAGTGGATCACAGTGCATCTTGGGACTGGACTCAATGTCCCATGATGCATTGCTTTCTGTCCTAGCACTCCATGGGCTTCTGGCTATCTTTCATGGCATTTTTCAATGGACCTTCTTTGTGCACCCGGCATCTTTGTGAGAAGAGAAGTATCCCACACTGCTCTCCTGTGATCTGATAACTGTCATGTTTTAGAGTAGTAGCCGTGTTAGTCTGTATTCGCAAAAAGAACAGGAGTACTTGTGGCACCTTAGAAATAAATTGGTTAGTCTCTAAGGTGCCACAAGTACTCCTGTTCTTTTTGCGGATAACTGCCATGAAGACATCGTGGATGGCAATGCAGTTAATTGCAAAGTTCCTAATTGAAGAAGACTCCCAGTTGCCTGATACGCTGTGTGATATGGATAGGAGCAACTTTAGATTGCTTTTGGCATTCACAGAACAGCTGCAAAGGGTAGATGTTGCTTTTGGGCTCAGGAAACAAGCACTGAATGGTGGGATCGTATTGTCATGCAGGTATGGGATGACAAGCAGTGTCTACAGACTTTTGGATGTAGAAAACCATCTTCCTGGAACTGAGTGCAGAGCTCGCCCCAGCACTGCGGTGCAAGGACACCAGAATGAGAGCTGCCCTATCGGTGGAGAAGCATGTAGCAAACACTGTGTAGAAGCTGGCAACTCCAGACTGCTACCGGTCGGTTGTGAATCAATTTGGAGTGGGGAAGTTGACTATTGGTTCTGTGTTAATGCAAGTGTGCAGGGCAATTAATCACATCCTGCTAGGAAGGACAGTGGCTCTAGGAAATGTGTGTGAAATAGTGGATGGCTTTGCAGAAATGGGTTTCCCTAACTGTGACGGGGTGATAGATGGCACACATGCTCCAATTTTGGTACCAGACCACCTTGCGACAGAGTACATCAATAGGAAGGGGTACTTCTCCAGGTGTTGCAGGCATGTGTGGATCACTGTGGGTGTTTCACTGACATTAACGTGGCATGGTATGGGAAGGTGATTGATGCATGCAACTTCAGGAACAGCGGTGTGTATAGAAAGCTACAGCAGGGACTTTCTTTGCAAACCAGAAGATTACAGTGGGGGATATTGAAATGCCCATAGTGATCCTGGAAGGCCCTGCTTACCCCATTCTGTCCGCTACTGGGGCAGCCCGTCTGGGTCTTCGATGGTAATTTGGCAGCAGGTCCCTCAGTCCCTCTCTTCCTCTTTGAGCTGCCGCCGAAGTCGAAGAGTGGGAGTGAACTGCTGCTGAAATGGAGTGGCGTGATTGAGCTGCCGCCGATTGGGGTGGCAGAAAACCTGCAGGTTAGACCTTAATGTGGATAATATTCCCATGGTCATAGCCACGTGTTATATGTTGCACAGTCTTTGTGAAGCTAAGGATCAAAGGTTAGGTCAGGGGTGGAGTGTTGAGGCAGACTGCCTGGCTGCTGATTTTGAGGAGCCAGATACCAGGGCTATCAGAGGAGCCCAGAGTGGGGCAATTCGAACCAGGGAGGCTTTGAAGCAACACTTTGAAAATGAGAACCAGTAATGTATCTCTTACTGGTGCTGCAATGTTACATGTAGCTTTCCTAGGAAGGAACGGCGACATTTGGGGCCTTACTTCCAGCAGGCACATGAATAAACTGCCTGTGCATGTATTGGTAGTGCCTGCTAATCTCAGTTTGTAGGAAACAAATAAAGATGAGTGACCAATCAAAAACTTTGCTTTTATTGCACAAGAAACAAGACACACAAAGATGCTTGGTGGGAAAGGAGGTGGAAAAGAGCAGACTTTCAAAGCTGTGTGTAGGTCCAGCTGTCATTGTGAAAGTTGTCCAAGGGGCTGGAGTGAAGGGAAAACCAAGAAATCCCAGAAAGTGGAAAGGATGGAGTTGGGGATGGGGCATGGAAAAGAGTTCTGAATGTGCTGCAGGGGAGGGCAGGCACGCATCTGCTGGGTCCGCAGCATTAAGGACTTCAGCATCTGCATTTGCTCCTCCATTACTCTAATCACCCACTCAGTAATGTCCTTAAAACTCTTTTCTTTTCTATCCTGCCTTTTGGCTTCCCAGAACTCTTTTTCTCTGCATTGGAGTAGTGCACTACCTCCTGGAACACATCTTCTTTGCTCCATCTTGGGCTCTCTCTCTTATCTGGCAGAGACGCTTGGCCGGTGTATGGGGGGTGTTCCTGAAGGCCACATCTGCCGACCCATAAAGAACAATGCACAGAGGCATGATTGTTAGATTCACGCACAGCATTAAAACAGTTCAGTAAAATACACCTTTTGCAACATGACAATCACTTTCTCACTGACCCTTGGCAAACACACATCTCAGCAAACACAAACACTCAAAGCATGGTGAGTGTTGGCGGGGTGCTCCACGTAGGGAAAAGAGTACTCACTCTGCAAGGGTTGTGGTGCAGCCAACTAGGGAAGAAATTCTGAATTTTTCCCACACTTCCACAGGCAGCGGTCATTCTAGCAGATCTGTCACTGCTAAGGGTAAGCAGGGAAACGAGGGTACATCTGTTACATATTTGTGGCTCCTGCCCTGGTCTCTATGTTACTTGCCTGTGTGCTGCTTTGGTCCCTGCACAAGTGATTGCCGAATGGCACAGGAAAGTTTCCTACAATGGGGAAGAAACAAAACTGCTTTGCCACTAAACTTTTGGCAGAGGATTATCAAGTACCTCCAGGAAACTTTCCTGGAGATCTCTCTAGTCCCAATTTATTTTGGAATAAAGAGTGTCCATAGAGGAGGTTAATCAAGAATATTTAATCCATTTTAAATTCACTTAATCTTATTCTGAATGGCTTCAGAGTAGCAGCTGTGTTAGTCTGTAGCTGCAAAAAGAACAGGAGTACTTATGGCACCTTAGAGACTAACAAATTTATTTGAGCATAAGCTTTCTTGGGCTAAAACCCACTTCATCAGATGCATAGAATGGAACACACAGAAAGAAGATATTTATACATACAGAGAACATGGGAAGGTGGGAGTAGCCATACCAACTGTAAGAGGCCAATCAACTGAGATGAGCTATCATAGCAGGAGAGAGAAAAAACCTTTGAAGGTGTTGGCCTCTTACAGTTGGATATGGCGTACTCCCACCTTCCCATGTTCTCTGTAGTGTATAATATCTTCTTTCCTGTGTGTTCCATTCTATGCATTCTGATGAAGTGGTTTTTTAGCCCAAGAAAGCTTATGCTCAAATTAATTGGTTAGCTCTTAAGGTGCCATAGTACTTTATCCTGTTCTTTTTGCTATTCTGATATGAACTTTCATGTGTAGACAAACGTGTGATGAGATGGACTCACCCCTGCCAGCAGCCTCCTGCTGGTGACTTCTTGGGGATTAGCTCATTCCAGCTCCAGAGCACCCTCTGCAGGCCAGTGATCCGCCTGTCCTCTGCTCCCTCCGCCATGGTCCCTCCGGGACTTGCCCTTTACGCTGGGGCTTGGCTGCTCCCTAGCAATAATCCCCTCAGTTTCTTGGGTCTCCCCTCCTGGTAGATCTGGAACCCCCCACTAGTCCCACTCACCTCACCATAGGCTACTGCTAGTCATCATCTAGCCCCACATCCGGGACAGGACTGCAGTTATCAGCCTACTCATTCACTGCAGTTTGGTTTGGACCTGGCGGGGAACCTTGGCCTACCCTGTGCTGACCCTCTGCAACCCTAGTTACCTAGTTGGCCCAATGCTAGGCCAAGTCTGGGCTTTTCCGAGGCTGGAGCTCCCCAGCTTTCCTCTGCCTTTTCCCCAGCCTGCTTCCACTCAGGTTTACCCTGTCTCTAGCTCGCCTGCAGCCAGGCCCTTCTCCCCTAAGGCAGAGACGACTTTTGAGCTCCTGGGCTCCCAGCCTTCTTTATACAGGCCAGCTGTGCCTGGATTGGGGTGTGGCCCAGCTGCAGCCACTTCCCAATCAGCCCAGCTTAGCAGCTCCCAGCCACAACCTTCCCCCAGGGCTGTTTTAAGCCCTTCAGGGCAGGATCAGGGTAACCACCCTGCTACAAAGCCCATAGTCACATGAGAAGAAAGATGACAGGAGAGGCCATGAATCTTTTTTAACAAGGCAACGGCTATCCTCTGCAAACTGGAAACTGCACCATACACACAACTGACATCCACTTTTTATGTGTGGAGTGTGTACCCCACATTAAGTCTTTAATAAGAAGCCACATTTCCTCCTCCCCGCTTTGTGTATGGTGACATGCTCATTACATGGTGTATTGAAGAGCAGTACCTTAAAGATGGAAACTGAAAACTTGCCCATTAAAAGCAAAAAAAAAAAAAAAAAAAAAAAAAAATCTCTAATCAAAATATTTATAAATAAGCACCTAATCATTGTCATATCTAGATGCTAAAGAATAGAAAAACTTTCTTGTAACTACAATTTGACATAGAGAAATGTGAACCTGGTTTAGCTTACTCGTATTATGAACATTTTCAAATGAGGGATTTGGAAAAGTCTTGCATACACGTGATGTATGATTACATTTGTTTATGTGCAAGAAGACTTGACCATCCATATTCTGGGCTGGAAGTTGGCTTTGTTCACACCAGCTGTAGACTAGGCCTAGGAATCGCTTAAGCACTATTTTGAGAGTAAAATGGTACACAAGTCTTCTATTGGCTGTCTGCACTAGGGCAGATTCCACCCTCTGTGGGGAGCAGATGTGGAAGTGTCAGGGCCTCTGTGCTGCCTGAAGGGTTGCAGCAGAGGGCAGTTTGTTGCCGCTGGTCTGAGAGTGATAACCTAGCAGCTTGGAGTGGCTTTTGGGCTTTGCTATGGCTGTTTTTGTACTCAGATGGGGTCATTTTGAAATTTTGCCTGCATTTCTATGGGATTTTATTGGCGGGGAAGGGAGAGATATTTCCTCTATGAGGGGGAAGGGAGAGATATTTCTAAACATTTTGAGGGTTTCTGAGTCCAGCAGAACTTTTTTTTTTTTAACTCATTGGAGGCTGCTTATTGGCCTGCTGGGGCTGTTTTCATTTTCATTTAAAGTATCCTGAAGTTGTTTTTAAGCTTGAATTTCATTGGAACTGTATTCCAGTTTGTTTGTGTAGTGCTGGTGTTTTCCTGTTTGAGTAGTTCTGCTCTGCTGGTTGAAATCTTATTGTGAACTTCTGATAGTTAATTTACTGCTACACTGAAGTTGAGTAGATCTTCTTTTTCTCACTTTGACTTAGTTTTTCAAAAATTCTTTCCGATGTCCTCTAAACTATGCTCAAAAGACCCATAGAATTACTTCAGAGTAATGTGATGTCTCCAATTCTTCAGCACTGGAAGCGGGAGACTAAAGGAGGACTTCAGCTTCCCTCACTTCTGTCATCTATGGCTCACGCTGGTGAAGTCCAAGTTGAATAGTCTCTCTGTGGCAAATGCTGTCTCTTTAGGCTTGATCTCCTCCACACTATTAAGAGTCTAGATTCTAAAGGTACATCTATCCTGGAGCTGGAGGTGTAATTTCCAGGTTGGGTGTGTATCATGATAAGCAGAATTGAAGTCAGAAGGTCAGTGTTCCCTGGAGGAACTATTATTGATGAGACATCAGTGGAACAGGGAATGCAGAGAGTTAGGCTGGGATCAACTTATGACATGACTAGAATAGTCCACCTGGTTTACTAAAGTTTCACTTGTTCAACTTAACCTGCATTTAGCGTCACTCATTGCAAATGAAACATGGTGGCAGTATCTGAGCTCCGAGTTTTCTGAAGTGCAGCAGCTGGCAGCATAAGTCATGGAACTGGGTCTGAAGCATCTTGGAATGTTGGATTTTTGAGACAGAAACCTCACCCAGCAATGGACCTGGTAGAACAAGGTGGGATCTACACCTGGCCATACAAGAGGATGGCAACAGCAGGAAAATAAAACTTTTACTTTACCTTATTGGGGAAAAAAGGCAGAGAGATCTGCAGCACTTTGAAGCTCGCCATAGCCTCAAGCCTCACAGTAGTGCTAGGAGCCATGAGGACATATTGTTCCCCAAAGCAGAAGGAAACTATGGAGTGACACTGGTTTTTCACTAGAGACCAATCTGAAGAGGAAGGGATACACCTCTGTGCTACTGCCTTATGGACACTGTCTGCTACATACCATTTTGGGGACTTGACAGACTCCCTGATTCAGGGCAAGGTAGTCTGTGGCACTTCGGATCACCACCTGAAGGAGCAGCTACTCCAGGAAGGTGATCTCACATTAGACCGAAGCCTAGACGTGAGGCATACAGCAGAAGCCTCAAGAGAGAGGATGAAAGCCCCCAGAAATGGATGCAGTGAGATGACAGCAAAGGAGAGGAGCCACAGTTCTATATCCATAGGAAGTGCCATGGAGGAAGGATGTCATTGGAAGGAATGTGGAAAGTTGAACCATTTTAACAGTGTGTTTAAGAGCAGAGGAAGGTCCCAGCATGATTCAGTCAGACTTGTACAAGATAGGGATGACACATTAGACTGTGGTAGTGACATCTTGAGTCTGAGAGCATGTCAGGTTCAGACTAATGGGACAGGGAAGCAACAAGAGACAACGCTGCAACAATATTAATAGGGAAATTCCCCATGTGATTTCAGCTGGCTAGCAGGGCCTCTTGCAATGTGATTGCTCAGGCACAATCTAATAATGTACAATGAGAGCATAATGCAGCCCGTAAGAAACTTTGACCTCATAGTAACTAACCTGAAAAACAGCAGACAGTACTGACTGAAGTTTGTGGTGGTGGATAGTAAGCACCACAAATCCCCCTTGGCCATATGTGCCATGCATCTGATTAGGATGCAGTGTCAGAATTTTAAAGCTGCAGTACAAGAAGCAAAAGGGGAGTTCCATGGACAATAGAGACACTTTTAAAAGCATTTGGGGATGTTTTCAAAGGTGACAGGTGCCCCAAAGGAAAGCTGTGCTGGGAAGTACCCTGACAGTCAAACCTGTGTGCTGACCACTAAGGACATTCTGGTGGCATTATGAAAACCAATACACAAATAGCTCAAATGTTTGCAGAGCAGCGGTATCATCGCACCCAGAGAGGACAGTCAAACAAATTATGCATCTGAATAGACCCAGAGTCACTGAACTAGGATTGAAAAGACAGAAAATTACAATGTTTTCTACACTGATACAGGGACAAGAGCATAACATTCAGTCCAGAAATAATGCAACTCAAACAGCATGAGATGATATACATTGGACATGCGCTCACAGTGGAGGAACTGAAAGCAGATCCCAATGAGATCAAGGCAGTCAGAGACATGTTAGCTCCAGTGGATGTGAAAGGGTTACAGCACTTCATGAGAATGATAAATTTTCTGTCCAAGATCTGTCCACAAGGGGCTGCAGTAACAGAACCCATATGTCAGTTCACAAGGCAGGATGTTGAGAGGGACTGGGTAGGTCCCGAACAGGAAGCATTTGGCACACTGAAACAAATGATAATGGATGTCCCTGCCCAGAAGTACTACCAGCCGGGAGAGCCACTGATACCCCAGTGTGATTGTGACCCTAATAGCGTCCCAGTGCCAGAGGGGAAGGGGCTCTCCAGAGTGTAGCAGTGAGCAACAGCTGGCCAGACCAGCTCAGTGTACCCCAACTCACTGCTATCATCTATCATGTTAAGATATCATAGGCAAACTGGCTGGTTATTAATATTTTTACGTGGTGTATGTATGGGTGATGTTTCCAGCACATATTTATACTTCTTCACATGTTCTTAAGAGGTGTAAGTAAGGGTAGTCTTAAGTTACCCATCCTAGACAAAGGAATGTGCTTCTGCCTGCTTGAATGTGTCTTCAGTGTAAATTAAGCAGGAAGAGACAATGAAATTACATTTATATGCCAGGTAGACAAAGCCATCTGGCAAACCAGGGTGGGGGAGGGCCACTTAACACTCTCTATAGGGGGGAGGAGGGGAAAGGGAGAGGGATATGGAAGCTGCAGCTCCAGGAAACCTTCCTTCCTCCTGAAACAAGGTGTGACAAAGTTCCTCCTCTACCTTGGTGGGTCCTGCACTTATTGGCAGATTTGCTCACCTCAGTGATCTTCCCCACAGTCTGGATCAACTCCTCCTGCATCTGATCAGGAGTTGGGAGGTTTGGGGGGAACCTGGGCCCACTCTCTACTCTGGGTTCCAGCCCAGGGCCCTGTGGATTGCAGCCGTCTGTAGTGCCTCTTGTAACAGCTGCATGATAGTTACAACTCCCTGGGCTACTTCCCCATGGCCTCCTCCAAACACCTTCTTTATCCTCATCACAGGCCTTCTTGCTGTCTGATAACATTGTACTCCATAGTCCTCCAGCCAGCACAGCCTTCACTCTCGCAGGTCTTGTGCCTCTTGCTCCAGCTCCTACACACACTTTCTCTCCTCTAGCTCCTCCTGACTTGGTGAGCTCCTTTTTAAACCCAGGTGCCCTGATTAGCCTGCCTTGATTGGCTGCAGGTGTTCTAATCAGCCTGTCTGCCTTAACTGGTTCTAGCAGGTTCCTGATTACTCCAGTACAGCCCTGCTCTAGTCACTCAGGGAACAGAAAACTACTCAGTCAGTGACTAGTATATTTGCCCTTTACCAGACTCCTGTACCACACTGGACTGGGTCTGTGACAAAGGTCATTGAACTTTGGTAGATACAAGGAGAGAGAGAGAGATTTTGGTATTCTTCATGTGAGGAGACAAAGAAACCAACTGCTTTGGGTTCAGCATGTTGGACCCTGGCTAAAGATTGGCCAGCCAGAGTACTTCTGTGCTCAGCTAGTAATAGTGGAATCAAACTACAAACTCCTAGAGACAATCATGGCAAAGCCCCTTCTCAGTGCTCCAAAGAGATTGTAGTGCATCTTGATGCATCTCTAGTGCTGCCAGGTAGAAAGCCAATATTGTCCAGGGCAATTATTGATGTTAGCTGACACCTTGAGCAGTGCATATATACCCTGCACGAGTAAGTTGGGGGAAAGAGATGAGGGCATTGAATCCATTAACATGCTAGCTCCCACTACCACCCAGTTTCAACAGCAAAGCTGATGGAAATGAAAGAGGCTATGGAAAAGGACATCTATGACTGCAGGCAGTCAAGAAAGCAATATTATGAGGATGACCAGAAGACAAAAAACAAGCACTGGCAGGAGCAGAACCATATTTTCAAAATAAAGATGTGCTGAGTGGATGGAATGGAATCATATTTTGAGGGCAAAGAGTTGTTTTTCTTGCCTCGTTACATAATGGTTTCATGGAAAAAATACATACCTCACACCTGGGCATTAACAGCTGTTTTAGTTGGACTTGAAAGCATGTTTATTGGCCATTAATGAATCCACAACTGGACTCCCTGTTAATAGGGTATGATACCTGTTAGCTGTGTGATAACCACTAGTAGAAAGAATCCACATGAGCTGCCTATCCGACCATAGGAAAAGGTGGGAGTGGACTTATTTACCTTCAAGGAGAACCAGTACTTGGTTACAGTGAATTCTACTCAAACTTCCGGGAGGTCAATGCTCTACCTGAGAAAAGAAGCAAGTCGGTGATTGGCAAACTGAAGGCCCACTTTGCAAGATCTGGCATTCTGGACACTGTAGTCATTGACAACAGACCCCAATTTGCCTTGGAAGAATTCAAGGAGTTTGTGCTTGTATGGGAGTTTGACCACCACAACTCCTTCCTAGCATACCCACAGTCCTGCGCAAGCACTGATGGGATGAAGGACCAAAACCCTGCTACCTATTGCAGATAGAAGGATGGAGATACCTCAGAGAGGAGATGGCCAATAATCAAAGAAAGCAGGCAGTAGAGTATGACAGATCAGCCAAAGCTGAAGACAGGCACTCCTGTGAAATCTAACCATCTAGAGAGACACCAAAAGGGGTGGACTAAAGAAGGTGTGAGGACTGCAGAGGCATCCAGGTCATATGAGGCATCTGTACAAGAGGGACAAGTGATCTGAAGGAACAGAAGACTCCTATAAGTCAGCAAGTACAACACCCAGAGAGAGCCTGCAGAGACACAGAGATTGTCACTGAGTGGAGAGACAGAGAACCATCCCAAAGCCAATCCCATAAGGACGGAGGAGACTCCTCAGAGAGAGAGTTTGCCAGACTAGGAGACAGATGACAAAGACAGAGATAGCTCTCTCCCAGTGTGGTTGTCTGTTGAGGAGACCAAGCCATCTCAAAGACTCTGTAACCAGCTGAGTCTGTCGTAAAGACAAGACACCAACTTAGCAATGTGCTAGCAACGTCTCATTGAAGGGACATGGGGTGGGGCTTGGGCATCAGTTATGTGTTTTTAGTGTTTATATTAAAATGTTTGTGACAGAGAGAAGGTGTATCGTGAAGTCAGAGGTCAATGTTCCCTGGAGAGATGGTTATTGACAGACACAGATGGAAGAGGGAACACCAGGGAGTTAGGCTGGGAGGAACTCAGCTATATGGACAGAGTAGTCCATAAAGGTTCACATGTTCAAATTAATTTGCATTCCTCTTCACTTGTTGGGAATGAAACAGAGTAGGTATATGTATATTAGCTTTGATGGAACGAGGGTGCTAAAAATAGGAGTGTAGCTGTGGCAGCATGGGCTGCGGCTTGGGCTAGCTGCCTGAGTATAATTCCGCCCGGGACCATAGGTACTTTCCTGGGCAACTAGCCCATCCCACCACCTATGCTGCCGCAACTACACTTTTGCTTTTAGTGTACTAGCTCGATCAAAGCTAGCATAGGTTTGGAGCTGGAAACTACACCTACTTGAAATGTAGCTGTACGCAATAACTGATTCCTGTGTTCCTGATTGATTAAGCTGGAGAGTAGAGCAGAAAAATCTTATATTGCATTGTAACCTTTAATACAGTGGTGGGCAACCTATGGCCCATGGGCTGCATGCGGCCCATTGGGGTAATCTGATTGCGGGTCATGAGACATTTTGCTGATGTTGACTGTCTGCAGGCAGTCACTTCCCGCAGCTCCCGTTGGCTGGCAACGGCAAACTGCAGCCACTGGGAGCCTGGAACAACAGTTCTGAAATGAACTGCCCCATTCAGTCTATACAGATAACAATAATGCTACTCTAAGAGTCAACACTGTTAATTATTTCACTGCTTATCAAAGCATGTAGGAAAAGAAAGGGTATCATATTATGAAGACCTACATCAGCATTACCCTGACATCATGGAAGATCTATAAAATTAAGAAGGATAGGCCTTTCCGAAATCATGTTGAGATTGTTGGGGCCATAGCTGATTTCATTTTCTTAAAGAGATGCTCAGCTTTCAAAGGTTAACTGCCTTTAAAAAAAAAATCTTTATTGGAAAATAAACCCAATCCCTTTCTGTAGAAACAACTGGGCTATCTCAGAAGAAGCATTGCCAGAGTTGATTGCTTGTTAAACTTGTCAAAATGTCAAACTTCCTACTATTATTCAAGTATTGGATGAAATGAAGAGCAATAGATGGTCAGCTGTTGCCACAGTGTGTGTGTGTGTTTTTAAATCAGAGTCTGTCTTGTGTTCTTTCTTTTCATGTGATTATAGCAATGTAGATACCCTAAATTATGCAAAAAACTCACTGCTAGCTAGTGATGCTTGTATGATAACTTACACTGAATGTCTTTGGAATACTTCAGATATCGCTGCTTAATGTGTTGGCAGAATTTTTAAAGGATATTTTATGAGTTATTATAGAATCAGATAGGTTTACCAGAGCCTTGAACATATTTTTATTGGGTGGGGACTAAATAATGAAATCACATACTTTGTACATTACGGAGTGCCAGTGTATGCTTTGTACCAACAGACAAGTCAAGAGGGAAAGGGTGTTGTTAGTGATTTAATATCAGCATGTTGGAATTTAGATTCCTTACTAATTTGTGAGATATTAAGGGTGTAGGAAAGTTTTAAAGATATTCTGACTCAGACCTGATTTTGGTCTTTACAAATACCTTGTTAAATATTCCCATTTGCTTTAATCAGAGTCTTGGCTGTTTTGATTATTATTATGAAGCCAGGAATCTTGAGCGTTTTCACTGAATGACTTTGCAAAGGTCAATTGAAAAAGTAAAAATGCAGTAAAAATGCAATTTCTTGTCAGTGCTACTTTTCATGAATTTTAAATAATACACTGTCAGGGTTGCCCTTAGTATTTTTTTCCAAGCTTGAGGAACTTTTTGTTACCCACCACCTCCCCCTGAAGTCTCTTCCTTCCCCTTGCCCTGACTCTTGCCTGTCATTTTAACATCCCACTCTGCATTATATTGTTCAATCACATCAATCTCAAATTGTATAAATAAATAGGGTAACCATATGTCACTTGTTTTCAGAGGACTTCTTTGTCATTCTTACAGGTACCTGTTTTGTCCTGGTTTTTGTAAGCTCTAGCAGACTGGACACCTGAAGTAACTGCAGGCCGGCTGATGAGCTCCAAAGGGTACGTCTAGACAACTATTGGGAGTGAGTCTCGCCACCTGGGTTGACAGACTCATGCTACCGTGCTGAAAATAGCGAGGTGGGCATTCCGGCTTGGGCTGGAGTTAGGACTCTGAAGCCTAAGGAATGAGGTGAGCTTCAGAGCCTGAGCTCCAGCCCGAGTCCAAATGTCAAAACATGGTCTACACAGTTATTTTTAGCACGCTAACCCGAGCCCCACTAGTGTGAGTCTGTCGACCTGAGCTGCGAGACAAGGTTCCAACAACAGAGTATACATACCCTTAGGGATCACCCCTAGGTCTGTTCTAATATAATGTTCACAGAATCATAGAAGATTAGGGTTGAAGAGACCTCAGGAGGTCATCTAGTCCAACCCCCTGCTCAAAACCAGATCAATTCCCAACTAAATTGTCCCAGCCAGGGTTTTGTCAAGTCAGGCCTTAAAAACCTCTAAGGAAAGAGATTCCACCACCTCTCT
>NC_133769.1:290458213-290528290 GCF_003597395.2 Chelonoidis abingdonii | reverse complement strand
AGTGTGGACACACTGCAGCGCTGGTCGCTGTCAGTGTGGACACACTGCAGCACTGGCCGTACACAGCTGTACACAGCCGTACACACTGGCCGTACACAGCTGTAACTGCCAGCGCTGCAAAACTGTAAGTGTAGACAAAGCCAGAGAGAAGAGGAAAGGTTATAAAGGTGAGAGCTGGAGAGGGAAGAAGAAAGAAAGTGAAGAATGAAGCAAGGGGAAAAAGAGAGGCGAAGGGGAAGAAAAACAACCCAAAACATAGAACATGTAACAGAAGGGAATGGCAGTTTTTCTCTCTTCTCCAACATCCAAATCCTCCTGCACAAACTATCCTGACCCGGCCCCCTAATATCATTCTAATAAAATAACCTGTGAATCCTAGGATCCTGTGAATCCTTCTCCTTTAGGACAAGCATCTTATTTTCCACACTTTACAGCTGGTTGATGTAGAAAGCTAGCTTAGTTTTAAATAAATTATGTCTCAAATTATTAAACAATTTGAAGTATTTGCAGCAGCCCAACATTTCAGATGTGATTTTTTTGTTTATATGAATTCATGTATCAGACGGTTAGTATTAAGGTTTGGACAATTCATATTCTACTGATATCTCTGGCTCTGAGAGGCTTTCATGACTCCTTGAAGACCTCAAGTATTTCTTGATAAGGTTCTGGTTTGTAGTGAGTATTTATTAAGATGCTTTTAATTTTTGAAATCTAGCTATTAATACTGCTAAAACCCTCCAAGATACAGCATGTTTCACCATCCAAAACATTTCTAACCGTCTTTGTAGCTAATTCTTAATCTCACCACAGTGTTGTTCTTTAATGTTTTTTCTTTTAGATCCCAAAGGAGGATCCATCCCTGAATAAAATGTCAACCTTCACCATAGGAAAATCATCCCCTAATCAAAGTGGTATGTAGATACTGTTAGGGTATTTAAAGGTATTTAAAGGTATTTAAATATTTCAGGGTATTTAAAGCATAACAAGCCCTTTTCATTGCATGTATGCAGTATGTGAACTTAATCCAAGTGCCATTGTGCCCTCCATATTCTTGTTTCAATACGGTTTCAAATCAGACTGCATGCTGCCCACCCTAGAACAATGGCGGACTACTTCTTTGATTAGGCAATGCATGTGAGGACCGGTTTGGGAGGTGGAGGCAGCGGTGCTGCTTGATCCTTATCAGCATTTTCATTCTGTCTGAAGTGCTGGGAATGCCAGCACCATACAAGGGAAGAGTGGGGGAGGGAAACAGCAGGGCTAGAGCATGGCTTCCGCTCGCATTAGTGCCTGTGGTTACCCTGGAGACCAAGGAGCAGCATAGTTGGGGACATGCTCAGCTGCTGTTGAGGGAATCAGAGAGAACAGGCAGTGTGAGCACAGCAGGTTAAGGATTTGCAGCGAGAGAAGGGGAGGGGCAGGTTTACTCCCTGCAACATTGTCCCTCTCCCCAGTACACCTGGTAATTTCAGATTGTTGGAGAGGGAGAGACTGGAGAAAGAGGACTTGGGAAGACAGGACAGAGGGAAAGAAAATATAATTGTTTGGTGGTTATCAGGCAAGATTTTTTTACTGTCAACCCCGTCTGTAATAATGCCTTAGAAAGGAGAAATATGGATGGGTGATTAGGAAAAGACTGGTGGCAAAAGGTTGGGTGTTTGGGTTCTGCTTGGATAAATGTCCAGATGCTTATTAGAAGCCTAATGATGCCTATTCTTCTGCATTTGACACAATTGTGTTAAAAATCTTTAAAGATTTCAAGCACTTCAGGTTCTGGTTTTGGCTGGACACCTAGGGTCCTCTCCTATGAAAATGGACATCAGTTACAATTTTACCACTGGCTACATTGTAAGCAGGATCAGAACCCAGCCATGGAAAGACTCATAGCTGAACATTTCAGAACCTCAGAAAAGGCTTTGTCCCACACCAGCTTCAAAACAAGCAAAGGCTAAACAGGCGTATTACTTCCCCATATCTATTAAAATTAGGACCGTCAAACGATTACAAAAGTTAATCACGATTAATCGTGAGATTTTAAAAAAATCATGATTAATCGCAGTTTTAATCACATTGTTAAACAGTAACAGCATACCATTTATTTAAATATTTTACATGTTTTTCTACATTTTCAACGATATTGATTTCAATTACAGCACAGAATACAAAGTGCACACTGCTCACTTTATATTACTATTTTTTATTACAAATATTTGCACAGTAAAAAGGATAAAAGAAATAGTGTTTTTCACTTCACCTCTTACAAGTGCTGTAGTGCAATCTCTTTATCGTGAAAGTGCAATTTACAAATGTAGAATTTTTTTGTTACATAACTGCACTCAAAAACAAAACACTGTACACTTTGTATTCTGTGTTGTAATTGAATTCAATACAGTTGAAAATGTAGAAAAACATCCAAAACGATTTATAATAAATTTCAATTGGCATTCTATGATTGTTTAACAGTGCGATTAAAACTGATTAATCGCAATTAATTTTTTTAATCAAGTTAATTTGCTTTGAGTTAATTGCTTGAGTTAACTGTGATCAATTGACAGCCTTAATTAAAATGTTTTCCTTGGTTTTAAGAAAATATGTTTATACTGCCATTTTAAATAACTGAAATATAAATCTCTGTTTGTTGCTGCATTGCCATAGAGCATCCATAGGGGATAGCAAAGAAGCTCACTACATAAAGGAGAACGCCTCAAACAGGAATTCTTGTGGAGCAAAGCCCCCGTTACATGCTTGAAATGGCTGCAGCATGTGCTCGGTGCCATGTAAAGCTTACAGCTCAGTTTTGCAGATGCATTAAAGGCTGCTCCTTGTATCCTCCCCTCCCTTTTGTACTTGCTCAAGGGCTAAGGACAAGCTGCAGCAAAATATATACATTAAATCTGTATAAGCACATTAATATATTTCATTCTTGACTTGATCAGTACAGATACAGTTTGGTGCAGATAGGGCCACTGTCATAAGTAGATAGGTAAGGGTTAATTTTCTTTTACCTGTAAAGGGTGAACAAAGGGGGAACCAAACACCTGACCAGAGGACCAATCAGAGACCTGGATTTTTTTTAAAGTCTGGGAGGGAACTGGAAACTCGGGGTCTTTTTGTTTTCCTCGGCTGTGAGTAAACAAGCTTTGTCTCTAACTCATCTTCTTTTCAATATTCTAACTAAACATCTGTGAGTAACAAAGGAAACAAAGTAATAGAGCTGTTTATTTGCTTTGGTGTTTACATATGTTTTAGTGTATATATTTGAACAGAGAATGGAGGTTAGAAGAAAGCTTGTTACTCACAGCCTTGTTTACTCACAGCCGACGAGGAAAACAAAAGACCGAGTTTCCAGTTCCCTCCCAGACTTTAAAAAAAAATCCAGGTCTCTGATTGGTCCTCTGGTCAGGTGTTTGGTTCCCCCTTTGTTCACCCTTTACAGGTAAAAGAAAATTAACCCTTACCTATCTACTTATGACAGCCACATATACTGTAGAAACGCACATTAACAGTAAACTATTTGCACGGCAGTATTACAAGCAAACATTAAATGCATATTGTTTAGCTGCTGCCTCTAGATGGGACTTCATTTCAAGTTAATTGGATTATTAAATTAAGAAGTATTAAAAAATCCAAAATGGACTTTTGGAGTAATTTTACTTTCATGATGTGCCACTGGGGAGAAATGAATGTTCCACACACTAGGCTTGATGTACTCTTGGGTATATACTGATGTGCATCTTGAAAACACCACATCTATGCTTGTGCTTATGCTTAATAGCAGATTTTTAGAGACGTGGGTATATATTGATGTGCACCTTGAAAACACCACATCTATGCTTGTGCTTATGCGTAATAGCAGATTTTTAGAGACGTATGAGAATGTAACTTACTTTAGAGCAGAACCTTAAATGTGTTGGAAAAGGTTTGCTGGGGTCCTTTGCTAAAATTATGCTACCAATATGAAGGGAGTGCTGGGAAGATTTCCTTATTTCCAATGGAGTTCTTCCTTTTGGATACTGCTAATCCATTCTTGCGAAGATGGAGGCTTGGGGCTCATAAAAATAATTTTGAAGAGCAAACGTTTTGCACCAGATGTAAGGTATTAAAAAAAATTACTTGGAGGAGGAGAGCGTACAGTTCCCTTTACAAAGGCTTCAAACTTCCATCCTCAGTTGTCAAAAGTAGGAAGTTCTATTTGTCTGCCTGCCTATTGTTATTGTTATTCCATGTCTTTCACGATACTACAGAATATTATGCTATATTATCAATACACTGAGCAAAGTATACATTTTATAGCAATTGCATTTAATATAGGTTTGATTGCTAATTATTGCTGCCTCCATCTTTGACTGTAGCTATGAGGAAAAAAATGTTTAAATGGAAAAAAAAATGAATACCTTTCCCACTCCTTCACCCCTCCACTCTGCAAGAATTAAGGTGTAGATTTTTAACAGTGGAGATAAGTTGTTCCAATAGTTAACTATGTAGAAATGCACTGGACTCCCTATCACTTGAAGTTTTTAAATGAAAAATGGATATCTTACTAAAAGATATGCTATAGCTCAAACAGAAGTTATGGGCTTGCTGCAGAAATTATTGGGTGAGGTTCTTTGGCTTGTGTTAGGAGGCAGTCAGACTAAATCAGGGATTGGCAACATTTGGCATGCGGCCCGCCAGGGTAAGCACCCTGGCGGGCCAGGCCGTTTGTTTACTTGCTGTGTCCACAGGTTTGGCCGATTGCGGCTCACACTGGCCGTGGTTTGCCATTCCAGGCTAATGGGGGCTGTGGGAAGCAGTGGTCAGCCCATCCCTTGGACCACGCTGCTTCCCGCATTGGCCTGGGACAGCGAACTGCGGCCAGTGGGAGCCACGATAGGCTGAACCTGCGAATGCAGCAGGTAAACAAACTGGCCCGGCCCACCACGGCGCTTACCCTGGTGAGCTGTGTGCCAAAGGTTGACGATCCCTGAACGAAATGATTATAATGACTCCTTCTGGCCTTAAAAACCTATGACTCTAAGTGCATGGTACAAAGGATATACCACAGTGCAAGAGAAGGAGAAATTAGGGAGACATTTTTGGAAGCTTATATTAAAATATTAGTAACATCACTGGTCCAGTGACAAAAGTCTGTCCTTGATTCTGCATGTGAACATCCCAGTCATCCTATAGGGAACCACAGAAAATGGTAGAGGACATGTTAAGGCTTGCAGTCTTTTCTTGATTTTAAATGTAATACAGAATTCCATCTTTGTACTCTGACATTGTTTTTTTACTAAAGAAAATATTTCTGAAGAACGTACTCCAGGCTCTCTCCGTTAAAACAAACAATCGTCTCCTTTGCGGTGTTGCACTTTCTCTATCTGGCCTATGTATTTGTGGTTCTTCATACTTGTCACTACACTTGAATTTCATGAATAAAAGGAACTTGGCTTCCTTTTTTCACAAGTCAGAGCAAAATACTGGTGTGACAAATGAAAACAATACTGACTGTGTGTACTCTGTTTGTGAAGTGATATGTCTTTCCAAACACGAAGGGCATAATCATATACTTTCAATCTGAATGACATTTAGTTATATCTGCTCATATCCATTTTGAAGTGTTTTTGCTGTGGTGCTCAGAGGCTAGGCATGATATAGTAATCCAATAGGCTTCCCAAAAGAAAGGGTGCAGAACCCATTGTTTCTTAGCACTCCAATTTTATTGAGTAAATTCGTGTCCTTAATGAGGGTCTCATATGTACATGTCATATATCTAATTTGTCACCTCCAACTTGGCTTCAAAAGGAGTTTCCATGTGTCATGACTGCAGGATTGAGCCTCCACTGCAGCTGAACACACAATTAAAGGGAAGGTGCAGTAATGGTAGAAAACAAAGTGATGGTAAGGAGCTCAGATAGGGAGAAAAGGATATACACCACTACCCCAATATAACACGACATGATATAACATGAATTCGGATATAATGCGGTAAAGCAGTGCTCCGGGGATGGGGAGGGGCAGGGCTGCGCACTCCGGTGGATCAAAGCAAGATCAATACAACACAGTTTCACCTATAACGCGGTAAGATTTTTTGGCTCCCAAGGACAGCGTTATATTGAGGTAGAGATGTAGCTGTAATAGGCTTAAGAATGAACGGGAAGGATTTTCCCTTGGGGCCAAACTACCACTAAAAGCACAATTATTCACGGCTGTCTAATACACTGAGAATATGTTCTCATGGATCATGTGAAATAATATTCTTCAGTGTACCAGGCATTAAGACTGTTCTTTAAGGCTATTTTGCATGTTTGTAACACATTAATGGATATTTTCTAATTCACTCATCAAATCAACTCTATTTGTGTTCAGAAGTAAATCAAGCTGTTGATTTTTAAGCTAAAATTGTGAATTCAAATGGGTGAAGTGGGATTCAGGGACTTCTACACTGCTTGCAGCACAGCAAGTTATTTATTGGTAAAACATGGAACACTTAGGTAACTTCTAATACCCAAATGACCCGCTGAACAATTGCACGTGTGGCTTAACAAACTGATATTAAAGAAGCCTTGATCTTCATGTGTAATATCTAAAGATTCAGTTTGTGCCATAAATATATATAAGTATATTGCAAACTTTCTCAGAAAAACAAGTATTTCTAATGCTATTCTAAGTTTTAGACATTTATTGCATAGTTTTTTCAATAGCTGTGCTTCTGCATTGATAAATACAAAGAGTCCCACTCTTACAGGGAAAAGCAGACAACAGGTTGTTCATGATGACAACAGCAAGCGAAGGACGCTGTTGCAGGATAGCAGCTGGATAAAGAAAAGACCTGACGAGGAGAGGTAAGAAAAGAATTAATTTCAGTTCAGGCAGTAAAGATCATATGCAACATATTTTCCCTGACTGCAGGTTAACATACACTTCTGGGTTTTTTTTTAAATTTATCCTATTATCTAATTTTTTGCAAGACTAATGCTTTAGCAAGTGGGTTTGCATTTATTTTACTATAAAATCTCTATTGGCCCAAACGAGAGGTGCTGCTAAATGCCTCCTGCAAGCTGTTAACATCCTTAACTTCCACTGTTACCACAGTGGGAGCTTGGGGTGCACAGCATCTTGCTAGATGTGCTCAGCACCTTACAGGATGGGCTCAAGATGACATTCCCTTATACTTTGATTAATGGAATACCTGATTTTCCATATCTGGAAAAATGCCAATCATTTAATGTTGACATTCATTTAAGGAACTTAATTGCATCAGGACCAATACTTTAACCTACGGTGGTGCCCTATTATTATGATTGGTATTACTATAATGCCTAGAAGTGGCAATCAAGTTCAGGCATCCATTGAGCAAGGCACCATACAAATACATAGTAAGAGACAGTCCCCATTCCAAAGAGCGTATAGACAAGAGCTGCTGTCAGTGGAGTTAAAATGGTTTAAAACTGGTGTTAGATATGAGTCAAGACATAAATGGTTGTCAAGAAATTGGTCTTTGTTTAAATAATTTGATTTTCACCAAAGATCTGACTTTTTTTTAATTGCAGTACTAATGAAAACTATGGCAGAGTTGTGCTTAACCAATACAAATCTCAAGATAGTTTACACAGGTACAGTAAGTAGTATGTCTATACATCTGTCAAATGGTATTGCCAGAGATAAAGGAAAATACACACACTGAAGTCCTGTTTATGCAAAGAACTTGTTTTGTTCAATTTGACCCTGCTCTTCCTCTCATTATCATTAATTACTTACCTTCTACCGACTTCAATGGGAACAGGCTCTGGCCTTTAACTCTGAATATATTGGAGTACTTCATAATGTCTTACATAAACATTTGCATATTGTTTTCATTTTGATCAAATGAAATGTTAAAATACATTTGTATATATGCTTATTTAGAATGTCATTTTTGCAAACAAATGCAAACTTTAAAAATAGTTTGTTTTTAATTACTTGTCTAACTAATTTTTCTTTATAACAGTAACTTGAATGAAAAGGAAGATCAGAAAGTTTTACTTGGCCAATACAGATCTGATACTACTTTAGACAGGTAGCATATTCTTATATACAATATTTTGTCGTTTTCATGCAAGTCATGTTTTGTATATGTTTTGTCTACAAAAGGAAAAGTATTAACAAGTAAAATGAGTGGCATATTAACTTTTGCATTTATATTCCTGGGGGATGCTCGACTCTGGCTCTGCCCAAGACCCCACTCCACTCCACTCCTTCCCTCAAGCCACACCCTGCCCCACCTCTTCCCACCCCTGCTCTGCCCGAGGCCCTGCCCTTGCTCTGCCCTGGCCCCTGGCCCCACTCCACCCCTCCTCCAAGCCCTCACCCCTGCCCCACCTCTTCCCGCTCCCGCTTTGCCCCTGCTCTGCTTCTTCCCATTCCCTCCCCAGCCTCTTCCTGTCCCACTCCTCCCCCTTCCCCCCCAGCACCTCCTGCATGCTGCTGAACAGCTGATTTGCGACACAGGAGGCGTGGGTGGGAAAAGCTGATCCGTGGGACTGCTGGTGGCTGCTGAACACCCTCTAATTTTTTTCCGTGGGTGCTCCAGTCCCAGAGCACCCACGGAATCAGCACCTATGTGAGGAGTGATATATTGGTTGCATAGTTCTGTGTCCAGAAAGCATTCAGACAGCAGAATGGTGTACCAGTTTGCACATAAGTTTATGTTGATGTTTAGACTTGTATTCACCTTCAAAAGGGAGTTTCTATTTTTATTATTCTGTGTCTGTAGCACTGAATAGGTTCTACTATAAAAAGGGATTTCCTAGTATTGTAAATGGAATTCCTGCTGATTTACTCACATGCAAGTGAGTGGAGAATTGGGTACTCTGTGTGACATATAAATATATACAACATTTCTGCCAGCAAATATAGTCTCTGTCATGTATGTGAATTAGCAATGGGGCAGCCTCAAACATTCAAATTGAAGAAGCCTCATCCAAATTTCTCATTCCTTCCGAGTCCCTACACTTCCCTCCCACAATGTATCATAAACCTCTACTTTATTTATGAGAAGTGTGGGGGAAAGGGACATGTCTTATTTTACCCAGATTGTTTCTCCCTTCTTATTGAGAACTAATTAGATATGTGGGGAAGAGGTGGAAGACATGCCTTAAAATCAGCTACTCATCATGATGATCTTTACGCTTTTACTTCTTTGTACAAACTATTACTGACTCCAAAACTGATGTGGTGAAGAATAAACAATAAAATTGCCTTCTATGTTATCTGAGTCTTGAAAAAGGTGATTGAACTAAATAAAAAGAACACATGCCAACCTCAGTCCTCCACTCCATTGTTGGCATGAGAGACTGAGATGTCGGGAAAGTACCACTAGGGAAATTAAAGATGTAGATTTGGATTTTTCTGCAGTGTCCTCAATAAAAAGCAGAATGAAGGACAAGGGTGTAAATCTCAGTGAATAACAGCTGGTTGAGAATTACTTTTAAGAATTTTTCATCCCTATGGCCCCTGTAATGTTAGCAAGCTTAGTGAGACCTCCAGTGGTCTTCTGAATAACAGCAGGCTACAGTCACAAATTGCCTGGGGCATGAGCAACTTGAACTACTTACATATCTAATTTTAAGAATTAAACAAAAATCTAGAAAACACATTGCACAAATTGGGGCCTGGAATGGCTATGCAAGAATTTCCATTGAAATCAATCGGTGCCCCACATGTGTATCTGAAGGCAGAATATGTAATTCTTTGTTTCAGTCAGTGACATCTGATTAGTAGTTCTCTTACTGAACATGGCTAATTATTGTTCTGTGTCTATTGCACTGGATAAGCACTCTTTTTTATAAAAAAACCCTGTAATTATTTTCATTTTTGTGTTTAAATAAATGGGTCTTGACTTACAATCATTTTTCAGAGACAAATGAGTGAGATAGTATCTTTTATTGCAGTGATTCTCACCAGGGGTTCGAGGCCCCTTGGGGGGCCACGAGCAGGATTCTGAGGGGCCACCAACCAGGGCTAGCATTAGATTTTATGGAGCCCAGGGCAGAAAACCAAAGCCCTGCCATATGGGGCTGAAGCCCAGGCCCTAAGCTCCGCCACCCGAGCTTGAAGCTGAGCAATGTACCTCTGTGAGGGCCCTTGTGACATAAGGCCCCAGGTAATTGCCCTGCTTGCTACCTCATAATGCCAGCACTGGCTTTTATATGCAGAAAACCAGTTATTGTGACACGGGTGGGCCGTGGTATTTTTAATAATATGTTGGGGCGGACTTCAGAAAGAAAAAGGGTGAGAGCCTTTGTTTTATTAGAGGAACTTCTGCTCATGAAAGAAAGAAGCTTTTGTGTGGCACATAGCTCTTCTTCAGGAATTTTTTTTTCTTCAGAGCTCTTCAACTGCTTTCAGTTATTTAAGCCAAACATTTAAGATAAACAACCCCAACTTAGTGTTTATAATCAACCTTAAAGTATATATTGTACACTTGATCTTTGTGCAGAACTCCTGTTGATATCAAAGGGAGTTCCACACATGGAATGAGGATAGAACTTGGTAAATGTTATCATTTCTGCTAGAATATTTGTGATACTCAGACTTTAGTGAAAGATAAAAATGCTATCTTATCCTAACAGTGAATTCACTAACAGTTTCGAAAAGTTTTAGGCAATGACTATAGAATCCATAAAAGGCATGAAAAGTCATGTGCTTGATCCTTAATGCAAATCTAATGGCTGAATACAATCAATATTAAGTACAAATAATCTAACCTCTTTGGCTAATGTTACCCCTGAAGGTCACATGTCTGTTCCATCACTGATTCTGTACTAGAGTTTCTTCAAATCACATTGATCTCTAAAAGCCATCATGAAAGAACATTGTACCTCTCATGGGACAGTGGAAAAGGGAGTTGATTATAAATATACAGTACTGCCTCATCAAAATACCTTTCTAACAGTTTGATCTTAATAGTAGTCACAGCCAGTTTCAAGGAAAAATTCTAATCATTTCATTTTAATGACGACTGTGGTAGTTACAGGATATTTAACCATTCAGAATTTGGACATAGTTTATAATCTTTTTTTTTCAGTCACATGTATGCATTGAAATTATATGTATTGGTTCAGTTACTGTACTATTCTTACTCATCAACATCATGTACTGGCTCTCATAAGCTATGCAGCCTCACCAAGTAATAGTTGATGTTGACATTTTATTCTTAGTGTATTTTTAAAGATATGATTCTAATCTAAATGTTTTATGAAAATGAATTTTGTTCCGTATTTCTGTACAGAATTTCAGACACAAAAGATGCTGATAAAGCGAATAATTCCCCACCCTTAGATAATAGGACAACTAACAGGTAAGAGTCTGAGACCTGCTAACCCTTAAAAATATCCTTAGAGATTCTTATTACTGTTATTTTATTAGTGATGCTTATATCAAGGATGAATAGAGAGCATAAACAATGGTGTGTGATGTGACAAAGATTTCAGAGCTGGTGAGAAATTTTTTTTATTTAGATGAAAAAAATTTTAATCAAACTTTTCAGCAGAAAACTTTGACTTTGTTGAACAAATGAAAACTGAAAAACTGAAAGAATTTTTGGCAGCTGAAAACTGAAAAAAAAATTGGGTTGGAGGTTTTTGGTTTTTCAAAGAAAAATATCTAAAAGTTTGGAGGAAACCAGATACTTTCTGTGAAAATTTTCATTTATTCAAACCCAATTTTCTATTGGCAAAAAGTTTTGACCTGTTCCAAATTTTTTGTTGAGTCAGGGATGACCACATTAAATATATACTAGTGTTTGGTGAACAACACTGAAAACATAACTTCTAAATTACTGTTGGCACATGAGTAATTTAAGTCTCCATTTGAGAAGATAAAGGTAAAAAAAGCTCAGCTATTATATTTATAAATGCAATTGGTCAAATTCCCTGCTAGTCCAACTTCATTCAGTGTCAGTTATATCAGTGATAAATTATGTCCAATATAATTGGTTATGATAACCAAATGGTACATGTAAGTGTAACCCTGGGAAGTGGTGAGATAATTCTGAAGTGAAACTGAGCGACTATGATATGTACAGTGCAAGTGAGACTATGCTTTTGTATTAAGATTGCTCACAACTTTGTTGTAAATCAGTATGGTAATGATATGTGAAATATAATATAAACTCGGTTTTACGTTGTGGCTGGAGATAATTCTGAATATGCCTAGAGAGAAATTCAGAAGAGGATTCATGGTGGGACTTAAACGGTACATAGGCTTTGCACTGGCCCTCTACACATATTCCCCTGGTGAATGTTCATAACAAGAATTGTGATAGATTCCATACTATATTTATCCTCAGTAGTTCAAAAGTTGAGACAATAGGACAATAACTTATGAAATGCAAACCTCTTATGAGGAAATGTTTGTAGGGTAGAATGTCAAATAGTCTTGTAGGCATGTACTTAAATGTACAGCATTCATCATCCATCATCATCATCATGGCAACTCCCAAAGAATGTAGCCTTCTTGCAAATCATGTGCCACCCAGACTGATCTCTACGTAGGTTGTTAAGATGGTCTGGCTCGATATTCAGTCTATGGCCATCATTGGTGATCTTATTACAACTCCAAAGCTTTTGGTGACCACATGATCACTGACCCTATAGCGGCATTCCTCAGTAAATGTGCTTCATACTTTGTTGAACTTCTATCCTAATAATAAGAAAGCATCTGAAACCAAACCAGTGCTGATGGAGGTGGTTGCTAGCTTTGATTACGGATAATCTCACTGATAGCTTTTGTTACGGATAACCTCATTCCTGATCTATGCATACTATGGCACACCTGATGAAGATGAAGGGAATCGAGAATGTACAGCATTGCCACAATAATAGTATCTGATTAAGAAACATAGAATTCAAAATGTGAAAAATAGAGATTTTTTTAATGTTTTGGTGGCTATAAAATGTAGTGTAGTGACATGGATGGATATAATGGTCAAGATTTTTACAAGTGGCTAATGATTTTGGGTGCCCAATTTGAGACACTTTAAAGTAGTCGGATTTTTCAGAATACCCTCTGAATATAAGGACCCTTCAATGTATCTTAAGTTGGGCATCCAAAACTGAGGCTCCTGAAATCACTAATCACTTTTGAAAATCTTAGCCAACATATGTGGCTATAATTGTACCAATTAGTGTTTATAATTCCATCCTTTAAAGAGTGCCGTGATAGCAAAGATCCCATTCCTTAATTTATCAGTTAAAATCATAACTTCACTGAAAAACAATGAGCAAACTAAGTCTCTTTTGTTAACAGACAGTCCTGGACTCCTTCAAATACATCGACCACCACCTCCACCACATCTCCTGTGAAGCACAAAAGGTATTCAATATCACCTTTGTTTTACTCTCTGAGGATATATACAGTACCGTTGTCCATCAGTAATGTGCTAAGATATATTGGAACAATAACTTCCTCTAACAAATTTGGAATTCTTTTAAAAAGAGTTCTGCTCCTGAAAATTATCATTATCTGGCTATTCCCCATTGGATCACTGTGGGGGCAGGGACTCTCTTTTTACTGCCTATTTGGGTGGGGTCTAGCACTGGTTCTTGATTAGAGCCACTACACACTACTGCACTACAAATGAACAATAATAGTACTTCCATAATAGATAAAAATTAGGGTTAGAAACTTGTTTGATTTCAATGGCATTAGCTGAGAGATGGAAACAGTTGGTTATGGAGTAAAGAACAGAGTTGCCACCTCTAAGGTTCAGAAGACTGGGACACCCAGTAGGATCCTGAGTCTATTAAACCGGACAACTGGCAGTGTGTACTGAGTACCCTTACAGATTTCCCAGGACAGTTACTTCAAAAAAGGGGGATTCTGGGAAAACCTGCACAGGTGGCACCCTAGTAGACAACTGAATTGTTAACTAAAAATGGGCTGCTGGTGGATACCCATTTTCTTGTGCATTACCTTCCTGGCAGCAGCTCCCAAATTCTGTCCCTTCTGGGTTTGCTCTAATTCCATCTCCATTCCATATACTAAAATTTCAGCAATTAAATTGTTGACATTGAAATTAAAGTATTGTTGTTGTGTTAGAATTGACATCCCTAATGAGATTAATGGAGGGCAGACAGTTTAGTCCCCTCAGTCATTTTCCTTAGGCTGTCGGCAGATTTGGGAAGACACCACTACATTAATTACACACGGTTCACATTTGGAAGGTTTTTCTTCACAGTAATGATGGCTACAAACTTACTTTTGTTAGAATGAAAACTTAGATTCTGCAGAATCTGAATGTGTTATGGAGGCCACGTAAATACATCAAGCTTTCCAGATCTGTCAGCTGGGCTTGGGGGTTTGACCCATCTGGTTGTCCCTCATGAGACCTGTTTTACTGGCACAAGGGGCTAAATGCTTACTTCACTTGAGCTGCACCAAAGAAGAACTTGGACCAAAGATTGTATTTTAGACATTGGTGGCACCACTGTAATTAAAGGTTTCACTTTATGTCCACTTGCATTAAATACTCTAACAGAATGAACAGAACGGTGTGTCAAGATGGTGGTTGCTATGAAGGCATTGGAAAATAAGTTTAAAAGAAGAATAATAATTTAGGAAATGTTATAAGCATTTTCTATATCACCTCTGAGATTCTAACATTCTCCTTTCAAAGTATTCTATAGATTTTAAAATTGCTGTTCATCCACTAAACACTACATACTCTATAACTGAATTATTAATTAACACTTAACAGGCAGTCTTGGATGCCACCACCGGTCTCCGGTTATAAGAACGCCACAGTTACTGTGGAAAACAAAGGGTAAGAACTAAGAATAGCGTTTAGGTGTTTATTATTATTATACCTGATCCTGCAAGGTGCTGAGGACCCTTAACTTCCACTGAATCAGCTCTCAGTAGCAGGTGTTTAGGAAATTCAGAAAAACTTGTGCTAAAATTAGCTGCAGTTATGTAACAAGTGAATGTTTAGTTTTTAATGCTACAGCTGCATCTGCTTTCTGTCTGATGAATAATGAAACTGCTCACATCTCAATGTTAAATATGGATGAATTATTGAAAATGTATATATTTACACACGCAAGATGTGGGTGTTATCTTTATTCTGAAGAATTGCATTGTGATCTCAGCGTTTCTAAGTGAAATTGTATTTACGGAAGCGAAATTATGTGAATTGAACTCAGTGTATAAATTTAAGCAAGTGCATACATATTTGCAGGATTGGGGCCAATGGGGGCTGAGGGAACCGATGGCCAGCACATCCCTCGGCTCGTGCCGCTGCCCACAGCCCCCATTGGCCTGGGACGGCAAACTGCGGCCGGTGGGAGCCACTATCAGCTGAACCTGCAGACATGGCAGCAGGTAAACAACCCAGCCCGGCCCGGCAGGGTGCTTACCCTGGTGGGCTGCATGCCAAAGGTTGCTGATCCCTGCTTTGGAGCAATGCCTTCAAATTTGGTAGGGGATTGCCCTGTGTCAGCGATAAGCCTTTTCCTATGAAAATCCACCCAAACTTGGCCATGTTGTATGCAAACACAAAAGCTTATATGAACACATGGGCCTGATGTTGAACTGCTTATAATTGTTTAAATATATTCTTGCATATAGATAAACAGTGAACTTTTTTCAGTAAAAAGAAAAACTTTGCACATACAAATTATGTATTAAAAGTATGAATATAAAATGTGGAGTTTTGTATGTACAAGGCTGAATAAATCTTCAACCAGTCAAAAAACGTATACCTACATAACTTGAAATGGAATATCTGATTTACCCAAAAATTTATTAAAACAAACAAACCAACCCACTAACTCTCTTATGGACAAATTTCAGCTGCTTTGGTTTTGTTTTTACCAAGTTGTTGGGAGTTGTGGGTGTGGCAGTCTGAAAACTGCCCTTTCATTGAAATGCTCTCTCCAACCTTACCATGGAAGGGTTACGTATATTTCTGTAATAACAAATGAATGTATAGCTTTTTGTGAAGGAGCACGCTAATTTCACCATTCTCAGTATTCTATTGCACCTCTCAAATGTATTTCTAAATGGTAAATTAGAGAATGATTTTCTTCTTAAAGAAAAATGCTCAGATACTTTTCATTGAATGTTTTAATACAGGCAGTCCAGAACCCCACTAGATACAACCACCACAACTACAGTTGATACTAGACGGTAAGACTGAGCACAGTGTTTATATTATGATTAATTCTGAACCATGCTGTAGACTTCTTGCTGTTTTTTTCTGTGCTGCAGTACAGTTCCTTTCAAGCCACTTAGCTCACTACAGAATAGCAACTCTGTGATATTCCTGAGTATTCTCTGAAGGTCTTTTGCCAATGGATAAACTTCCAAATGGATATGTAGATGCAATACATTTGTTTCCTTGTGCTTTTGATTTCAAAAGCAATTTGTAGCCTGGCATTTTGCTGAACGCTTATGCATTTTTCTTCCCTCGCCCTTACATTTTGTTTACTATGTGTGTAACCAGAGAGTTGTTGTAGCTGTGCTGATCTCAAGATATGAAAGAGACAAGGAGTTCTGTGGAGCTCAAAAACTTCTTTCACCAACAGAAGTTGATTCAATAAAAGATATTACCAGACCTACCATTCCCTGTCCATAGAGTCAGCAGTTGCAGGAAGTTAGAATTCAGCATGAATGCAATTAATGTAGCTTCAGTAACTGTCTATATGCACAAGATTTTTTGGGCGATTCTGGAAATTACATTACAGCCAATGTCATACCATTCTATATGTAACTCTAGTGCCCTCATAGCGAAGATGGAGTCTGCTCTGCAGGCAGCTCTGGCCAAGAGAAGGCATGCGCAGGAATGCAGCAGGAAAGAAAGGGAAATATTTATTTGCAGAGGGATGAGAGGAGAAAAACAACAAGGGGAAATATAGGGGGAGCAGTAAAACAGGGCTGCATTCAAATCAAGGCCCCCCTGGCCCAGTTGTAGCACAGTCTGGAAGGGCAGACACCAAGCAATGTGTCTACACACAGAGTTCAGGAATCCTGAGCAAAGTTCCAGTCCAGTGGTGAGTCTTGGGTGCTCCTGGTCATCTTCAGCGCCAGTGAACTTTCCCCCAACAAACCCCTCTGGTGCCCTCTTCTGCCACTCTCTGCAAAGCCACACAGAGCGGCCACTTCCCCACTTAACTAGCTAGCAGCCTCCCCCCTTATTTCCAGTGCAGAGTCACAAGCCCCAGTACTCACAGCCCCATGCAGCTCTGGGCAGCCGTGATACTGGGTCCACCTCCGGCCTGTACTTGTTGGGCGATTCCTCCCTAGCACAGTGCTCCTCCTGGCTTCTGTCCTGGGCAGGGCCGGCTCCAGGCACCAGCAGAGAAAGTCCGAGCTGCTTTTTTTTTTTTGGCTTGGGGTGGCAAAAATGGTAGAGCCTTGGTCCTGGGGGATCCGTGATCAGCTGCCCTGTCCTTCCCAGGCTTCAGACAGGTTCTCTGCTGCTTCACTTTGTGAGGGCCTGCGAGCTGCAGCCCTTCTTTCTCTCTGGAATTCCAGAGCAACATCCTGGAATTTCCCTCCTTATTCTTCTGCTCCCCCTCCCCCCTTCAGAAAAAGATTTACATGAGCCATGCTCTCTAAACCGCAAGGGGTTACATATACAGAACTGTTTTCTTGCTGTGATATAGGGTATATATCTAAAATTTATGACTAACTCATACCCTGGCTCGTGTAACTATGGGGAGGGGGGGACAGAAATGGAATCTGGGGTGTTGTCTGCTACAGTTATCCTGGCAGGGCAGGATTCCATCATAGGGCTGCAGCTCCATGCTGTGGGGTGCATTTTGCTGCTCCTCTGAGTGGAAGCAACCTGCGTGCCTGCAATCTGCCATCTAGTGCTTGCTCTTGAGAGAGGATATACACCAGCCAACACAGGGGGAAGAGTTCTGTCCTCTACGCAGCAGATTAAGTCCTCTTGTGGATATGATGCATAGACATGAGCATTAGCTGTTTTGATCTCACAGCACTCCACACCTGTGTGCAATGTAATAATCATGCCCTGCTATTTGCTTTGTGGGAGGAAAGGCTCCCCACTTCCTTTTCCCTCCTTTTACAGTGGAGATGGCATGATTGTGCCCATTGAAAGTTGCAAACAAGAAAGGAAAACAACAATCAAACACACAAATACACAGTGCATGAACCCTAACCCTCCCCCCGCCCCTACCCCCAACAAAGCTTATAGCATTTTATAAGGAAATTTCTACCTTTGTCTATATGGGTTTTTATGCTGCTTTAATCTTCTGCCACTGTCATTTGCATATAATCTAGCCCACTATATAATTTTAGGTGGCTGCAGCTATGTCTTCTAGCAAAAAGGAGTTGAACTATGACACTTCTTATTAGTCCAACTCTTTTTTTGTTTTACCATAACATATTTTAATTTTTAAAAATGGTGAGAGATATTTCTACTGTATACACATGGCATATAATATTTATTGTATGGTTTTATCCAACTAGTTATACAGGCACTGTTTTGAGTCAAATAAAGATGCAAGCTTTGCAATTATTTTAATAATTTGTTCACTACCGTCCAGCTTTTTAACCAAGATTCAAAATCACTGCTCAATAGAAGTATGGCACCTGATGCTGAAGTTTAGTTTAATAATAATAAGAGCTATACACCTACCTCTTAGAACTGGGAAGGACCTTGAAAGGTCATTGAGTCCAGTCCCCTGCCTTCACTAGCAGGACCAAGTACTGATTTTTGCCTCAAATCCCTAAGCAGCCCCCTCAAGGATTGAACTCACAGCCCTGGGTTTAACAGGCCAATGCTTGAAGGACTGAGCTATCCCTCTGTTACATCATTGCTTGCTGCCCTCATTCTCATCAAAATGATGGATTTTTTTTTTACAAATGGTGCTCATGATGCATTTATTTTGGATTAATTTCAATATCTCACTACTGTGGCAATTGTGGAAGTATCTCAAGTAACAGAGCTGCAGAATGACTGTTAATGTCTTCCCAGTAGACAACCACCAAGTACTGAGCAAGGGAGGAGTAGAGAGTTCTACCTGTTTTGGGCAAAATTGATATGATTCTTTTCCTTGGCCTCCTCTCCTCTTCCCCTTTATGCTGGCCTTCCCACTGCTAGTATATTTCCCTGCCTTCATTACTTCTCTTCTCCCACAATCACTGGTGAGCAGGAGCCGGTTCGCAGGAACCGGTTGTTAAATTTAGAAACTCTTTTAGAACAGTTGTTCCAGGACAAACAGTTCTAAAAAAGCTTTTAAATTTAACAAAAGTTTGGGCAGCTGTCCATCCCGCCCCCGGCCCCAGCTCATGTCCCCCTCCTCCCCTGAACGCTTCACCCTCCTTCTCCTCCCCCTCCCCTGCTTCCCGCAAATCAGATGTTCACGGGAAGCCTGAAACAAGCAGCAGGCAGGTAAGCTGGGGCTGGGGCGCACGAGGAGGGCTCCAGGAAGGCACGGTGTGGCCCAGTCCAGCTCCAGCTGAGCAGCTCCCCCGGTGCTGGCCTGGCCTCGGCCGAGCACCCCAGTCCGATCCCAGCCAAGTGCCCCCAGCTCTGGCCCCAGTGGCTCGGGCCCTGCAGCACCAGTTCTGGCCGAGTGGCTCTGGAAGTCAGGCCCCGCAGCTCGGTCCTGGTCCCGGCCGAGCGGCTTCCTCCTGGCCCGGGAAGTTGGGCCCCACAGCGCCGGTCCTGGTCCTTGCCAAGCAGACCTGGCTCAGCCCGGGGAGTCAGGCCCCGCGGCTCGGTCCTGGTCCTGGCCGAGCGGCTCCGGCCCGGCCCGGGGAGTCAGGCCCCACAGCGCCGGTCCCGGTCCCGGCCAAGCAGACCCGGCCCAGCCTGGCTCGGGCACTGCGATGCTGGGACCGGTCCCAGCCAAGCGTTCCCGGTCCCGGCCCCAGGAAGTGCGGTAAGGGGGCAGGCAGCAGGGAGGGGGTGTTGGAAGAGGGCAGGGGAGTTCGGTGGGTTGTAGGGGGGTGGATAGGGGTCGGGGCAGTCAGAGAGCAGGGAACAGGGGGATTGAATGGGGGCAAGGGTCCGGGGGGGGCAGTCAGGAAGGATCAGGGGTTGGATGGGGCGGCAGGGGGCAGTCAAGGGACAGGGAAGGAGGGTGGATGGGTCAGGGTCCCGGGGGGGAGGGGGGCGTCAAGGAACATGAGGGGTTGGATGGAGCACAACCCCCTGGGGGGGGGCATGACCCCCTCATGGGATGAGGTGGAGGGAACCTGTTGTTAATATTTTGGCAGCTCATCAGTGCAAATGCATACCCTATACACACACAATTGCCCCGCAAGGCAGGCATTGTCCTCGTGAGACTTTCATGACACAATTCATTCCTGGAGCACCTCTGACATATGTCCTATTTTGTCCGGGACTTTATTAAGACCTGTCCTGGCTGTCCGAACTTTTTTGGCAAAAGTGGGCTTTTGTCCCGTTTGCTCTTGCCAACTGATCATATATGGCCACCCTACCTCTGATCATCAGTTGGCAAGAACAAACAGGACAAATGCCCACCTTTGCCAAAAAAAAGTGGGGCACACACTCCTAGGGGGGCAAAGAGAAACATATGTGGTGGAGGAAGGGGCAATGCCAGTGCTTTGGACAGGGCAGGAGGGAGAAAGGGCTCCATCAATCTATGGGGAGACAGAGTTTGAGTGAGCAGCAACACCAGCCAAGCAGGGGGGCAGGCCAGGCTCAGGCAATGCCAGCCCCACACAGAGTGTGTGTGTGTGTGTTGGGGGGCAGCAGGGCTTGGACGACAAGTGACACCAGCCCCTCAGGGGGAGCAAGCTGGGCTCAGATGAAAGCTTGCATGGGGGATGGGGGAAGGCAGGGCTGGGGCCAGCCCCATGTGCGGTGGGGGGAGGGAAAAGGCCAGCTCCATGTGTGGCAGGGGGGGAGGGGAGACAGGGCTCAAATTAGTGGGTCAGGCCAACCCTGCACAGTGTTCTGATTTCCCTTTGGGGTATATGGTCACCTTACCTCTGATTGGTGTTGCCACTCTACACTTGGCCATCAAAGATGGGAGTGAAGTGATTAATTGTTCATATTTGTAAAGTGCTTTGAAGATGTACGTGCTGTTTTTCAGTGCTTGGTATTATTATAGCTAATAATAGCCACCAATCAAAGGAGACCTTCTGACTTCGCTTGAAGCATGTTTTAGGAAGACCATGAAGTGGCATGTTTAGCAGAGTTGAAACGAGATTAAAATCAGAAGCAAATAGAGAGATGTGGACACTATTTAAGCAGGACTACCATAACATGGCAAGAGTGGGGAATCAGAGCACCACCAGCCGCGCACTTCTCAATTCTAGGAAGAAGACCCTACCTGTCTATCCCATGCTTATAACTATGATTTCTTGGAAGGCATTCAAATAATAAGCAAGTGGTCCATTGCTGGTGGTAGCAAAGGGTAATTTGCTAGACATCAGATTTTTTTAAATTAATTTTTTTATTTTTGCTATTAAGAGAAAGCTAGAGTGTAGAGATGAATCATTCCTTTGGATCTGAAAGTAGTGAGACACAGGATTATCCTGTTATCTTCAGGAATGGGGTTACCCAAATATGGTCTGGCTTCAAAGAAAGCTCTCACTAGTTTTCAAGTAGTCTTATGAGCCAAAGAACTGCTCTGAATTTTTCTGAATTCACTCTGTCCAAGCATGACATGAATTTCTATAGTGTCCCATTTCAATTCCGTGTTAACCAAGCACTAATTACAGGGCACTTAAAAGGAACGTGCAATCCATGTTAAGTATCTTATCAGTTCCACTATAATTGAGCTTTTGGCTGCCAAGTGAGTACTGAAATCAAAGATGTGTTGATCTGAGTATGTACTTTGGAGAATAGTTTATTGACTCATGATTGTCTAAACTAAAAACAATATGTAAAAATATAATAGAAATGTCTTATTTTATTTTCAGTATGTTATCTATATTGATTTATGCATTATTCATACACTAAGAAAACGTTGTCTTATAAGGAAGGAAAAGTAAAATAGAAAGTTAGATTTTTAAATACTTGAGAGTGCTCCAGTAGCAGTGTTTGCAACTTCACATCTGAAGTGCTCATGGTTCTCTTTCAACAGAATTGCTTCTTCAGAAAATCCAGAAAGGCCAAAGATGTAAGTTTGTGATATTTTAAATATTACTTGTAAAGCTCTTAAGCTTGGAAATACAGCACCGTTCTGTGCATATTGTTGTGTACTTGCTTTTAACAGAATGAATATATGATTTAACTGAGATTTTCCTGATCACACAGGAGCAAGCAAAGAGGACATCTCACAAAGTATAAATCTCCTTATCCTTCAAATAGTTTAGAGTATTTCAATGTACATAGCTCAGCATTTAAAATACAAACAACCTCTCTCCCCCAAGCCACCCCCCAAAAAAATAAACTTGTTCCCTTATTTTAATTCCACAGTTGTCGTTATTGCCACTACGAAGGTCACTCAGTGTTGAACTGACTCTTTGGAGGCAATCAATAAATGGAAGAAGAGTAAATGAGGGAAAGAGTAAAATAATGGGAGGGGAAATAGTAAATTAAAGTCTTATTTAAGGTAAAGAGTTGACGGAAGCTAAACTGATATAAGGCCCTCTTAAACCAACACAGAGGAGTTTTGCCAGTTTAACTAAATCAGTTTCTAAACCTATTAGTTAAATAAGTAAAATATTCACACACAGAGAAAGCTTAACTGACTTGTAATTTCATGGATTGGGTCTATCTACTATAGCAGTTCTCAAACTTTGTCATTGTGTAGATCTCATTTTAACAGAGATTGTCTGTCTTTTGGATCACATACACTTGGATTCCCAATCCAGTAGCCCACCTTCTCTCCCATTCATTATCTTATAACATCGCTGTAGAGACAACCCCACATATTAATAATAATAATTAATAACTAATATTATGAACGTATTTAAGGTATTTTAGTTGTCTTGTAATGTGATTTAGCACCTAGATATAAGGAGGGAGAACCAGGACCATATACAGCCAGCTTTCTTTCGACTGATTGCAAGTGTTCCACAGAGCACTTTGAGAGTCACTGCCCTCAGAGCTTTATGACATTCATATTACATCAATTCATTTCTGCACAATAAAATGTCTAGCTAGTTCTTGAGCCTACTAACACTTTTGTGCATGCTTAACTTCACTTCCACAAGTAGCCCTGTTGACTCGTGGGGACATTATTAAAGTGCATAAGTGTTTGCAGTATCAAGGCCTTAGTCTGCTAAAGGTGTTGCAATTATTATTTTGATGAGAGAGAAATATGATCTTAAAAATTAGGAAAAATTGACCAGTACTCTACTCACATTATTCTTCATATGCAAAAGTTCATATCAGATCTGCAGGGGGGGTTTTCCTACAAGCACTTCCAAACCTTAAACAAACCACAATTTATTATTGAATCCATAATGTTAAAACAACCAATCCAGAAACACTAGTTTTTCACAAAGCTGAATGGATCACAGCACTGATGTGCAAAGAAGTGTTGTATGTGTGAGTACATATGTAATTTTAAAAAATCTGTGGAAAGTAGTTGTCTTTTCTCAAAAAAAATCCTAACTCAGGGGTTCTCAAACTTGGGGACAGGACCCCTGAGGGGGTTGCAAGGTTATTATGTGAGGGGTCGCGAGCTGTCAGCCTCCACCCTGCTTTGTCTCCAGCATTTATAATGGTGTTAAATATATTTTAAAATGTTTTTCATTAATAAGGGGGGTTGCACTCAGAGGCTTGGTATGTGAAAGGGGACACCAATACAAAAGTTTGAAAACCACTGCCCTAACTCATTACTGAATTTTAAACCTAAGAGATACTGTACAATGATGGGTACTATTATAACTTATGTATATGGAATGAGATTTATATGACTCAGTCATGTTACTCATGAATTAAATATATATATAACATTATATTGCAGGACTATCTATTCATCAGAACAAACTACACCTGAGAGATCAAAAACTGATGTAGACAATAAAACCAGAACAAGGTATTACAAATAGGCATAATCAGAATGATTGGTATGAAATGGGAAAGAGAAATATAATGTAATAGATTTGTTAGACTTCAATATCTGATGCGTTACGTGGGTTCTGTGGATGAGGGGAAGCAGTATGGACCAAGTTTAGGACTAGAAGCCAGAAACACATGAGTGCTAATCCTGTTCTGTCAGTGATTTGCTGCATTATCTTGGAGAAGTCATTACACCTTTTGTGCTTCAATTTCCACAGGTATCAAATGGGAGTAGTGTGGTGGGAAGTAAAGACCCCATGCAGGCAGCAGCAGACACTAAAAGAGTTAATGAAGAGAGAATTGCTCCCCTAGCTGCTGCTGAATGGCTAGTTTGCAACAGCTGGGATAAAAATTTGCAACCCAGACAGAGCAGGGTGGCAACTGGAGAAGTTGAGAGTCACCAGAGAGAAGTTCTACAACAGGGATCAGCAACCTTTGGCATGCGGCCCATCAGGGAAATCTGCTGGCAGGACAGGACGGTTTGTTTACCCGCAGCGTGAGCAGGTCTGGCCGATTGCAGCTCCCACTGGCCACAGTTCACCCTTCCAGGTCAATGGGGGCTGTGTGAAGCGGTGTGGGCCAACGGATGTGCTGGCCGCCGCTTCCCACAGTCCCCATTGGCCTGGAACCCAGTGAACCGCGGCCAGTGGGAGCTGTGATTGGCCGAACCTGTGGACGTTGCAGGTAAACAAACCATCCCGGCTTGCCAGCAGATTTCCCTGATGGACTGCATGCCAAAGGTTGCCGATCCCAGTTCTACAGCATCAGATGGGGGAAAGCTCCTTAGAGAGAGCAACTTTCAGGAAGAAGGATCCAGGAAAGGGACCATAAGGAAAATGGCTACAAAGGCTGTATGTAGTAAGCAGTCCAGGTCGGCAGCAGGGGACCTAAACAAACAGTCCTTCCCTGCCTAATGGTGGGACCCAGAGGAGAGGTGAGCTTGGGTCCTCCTACAGCCTCCTGGAGAGAAGGAGGAAGGGACTGCTGAAGCTCCAGATTCAGGCTGGCAGTCCTAACTTAAGACTACTGGACTTTATATTTCTTCCTGTTTTAACTTTCTTTGTTCCTCCCTGATGAAGAAGAGAGATAGAGATATGGGGTCAGGGCTGGTGGTTGGAGGCCCATCACAGGACCTTTAGGATCTTGAGGTGAGACGCCCCTTACTTCCCTGAAAGAGGAGGAACTCAAAATGACCCAGCCACAGGGTGGAACTGTTAAAAGAGGCTGAGCACTACAGGCTGCATTTTGGAGCTGATACCAAAAAGGAAACTGGGGCACGACTGCCTTTTTTTTTCAAAGATTTGGCCACAAGGGGGCACATTAAAGGGCAAGAGGCTGGATGCTAGTAGTTTTTGCCTGCTTAACACAACTCACAGACAAGGGTTAGTTAATGTCTGCACAGTGCTATGTGGGTAAAGGAGCCATATTAGTGCAGAGTATTGTTAGTGTTTGGCAGAAAAATGTAAACACAATTTAATGTGACAAATATAAAAAATGTGTTTTAAGAGTTAGTGTATGTGGTACTGTATTTTGAAATACATATAGATAATATTAATCAACTATAAAAGTTGTCAATGAAGAATGTGAAAATGTTGATTATTTAAAATCCAGGCAAATTGGGAGGCTCGTCAGAATGGAAATAGTACATTTTCCAGTGTATTCAGTAATAACCGTGCACAAACACTGACTCTGTGCCCTTGCCTGTAATACACTGCCCTGACTATGCAATTCAGCTATATGGTTAAAATTGTGAATTCATTACAAGAAAGATACTTTTAGAGATGCACTGAGAATTATAGTGGCTCACAATTTGCAATTTTTAATTTTGAATAGGAAAGGGTACAGATTTTAAGTCAGTTTAAATTAGCTCAGTTTAATTGATTTGATTAACAAAGTATAATTTTTGGAGATCTGGAACCATAGCATATGTTACCTTGTATTTTCCAATAAATTCCGTAGTACATTAGAACAGTCCAAAATCAAGGAAAACACCCTGAAGATGTCTGGCAGTGTAATTCTCCAGGAAGATAGTGCTTAAGTGAAACATTCCCATCCACAAATCTTGGAGATTTTACAGAATAAAATATACCAGTTCATTAACTAGGGATATCACAGCCATTCCCCACTATAAAGGCTTCTTAAAGTCTTCCTTAATCCTCATTCTCATTCAGTTCATATCCATCCTCCCCTAGTGGTTCTCATTAACATATCAAGCTTTATATTCCAGTTCCTCCATTGGTGGAGAGCTGTAGGAATACTATGTGGCTGATCCACTATGTTACTATGGTAACCTTGCTCTGCAGTTTTTTTGTGTCACTATGTAAACTATAAGTAGCCTGCAAAACAGAGGGCTAAATATAACCTTTTATTCTTGATGTAACCAATCCTACAGTTTTCTGCACCTACAAATTCTGCTAAATGTATGTATCCAACAGTGCTCAACAGAAACACCATTTTCTGTTAAAAATGCTACATTAATGCTATAATTTTGGCAAAAAATATTTTCTCCACACTCAGGAAAATTAACAGTAAATCTATTTTCTAGTAATGTTGAAATTCAGTAAAATAAAATTAAGGTAATATTTTAGTTTAAGTGTGAAATACTTTATTGTCATGTAATTTTACTCAGAACTGTAATATTTAAATGCATTTTTAAAGATACATATTTACTTGGATTTTGTTTTTTCTCTGGAGAGATGTTAAAGTATTAATGAATTACTCCCCATTTAAAATGACTGGAATATGATACTTAATTCATCTGCCTTCTCTTCTGTAGGGTACCAGAGTACAGCATTCTATTCATTCTTATGTGACTGGGTTAAATATGGATTCTTATTAATATTTATGAGTGCACGATAGCTATCAAAGCATCTTCATTTTGAGAGGGCTGTGTTAGCTAGCAAAAACATATAACTGGAACAGACATGTATACTATTGGATACTACAGATTATACTTTATGGCAAATCAATCCCTGATTTTCTTTGCCATCCTCATAAGATCCAAGTTGTGGTAAATCACCCCTTTTGAGGAGAACTGTAACTGACTCCCTGTGGAAGTTGTCAGTGCTAGCAGGAGCATGATTTGGAGGGAGATTAGCTGAGATGGCTGTAAGGTGCAATCTCTCTTTGGGACAAAGGCTGTGGCTACACTGGCAGTTTTGCAGCGCTGGTAGTTACAGCTGTGCTCGTACAGCTGTGTACGGCCAGCGCTGCAGTGTGTCCACACTGACAGCGACCAGCGCTGCAGTGTGTCCACACTTGCACCAGTTGCAGCGCTGTTGTGAGTGGTGCATTGTGGGCAGCTATCCCACAACACCTGTACCCATTTTGCGCTGTGGGTTTGGGAGGGAACGGAAGGGTGCGGTCATTCCGCTTCCCTGTTCCAACGACCCCTGGCTGCGAGGGAAATCGACCCCCCCGGAAGAGTGCACCTTTTTATTTTTGTTTTTTAAACTTACCCCATCCCGGCGGGGGCTTGCGGTTTGCTCCATGGTCCCGCTCCTTTGAAGATGAGCCGCCGGCGGGAGCGCGGCATGCCCCGCTTCCACTAGAGGCTGCCAGCCGGGGCGCGGGGACGCTAGCGCTCCCGGCCGGGGCTCCAGCCGATTGAGAGCAGAGTCCGAGCTTGCCGCGCTCTGGCCGGCTCCAGCCCAGGATATGGCGTGAGTAGCGGAGCCTTCATGCGCTCGGCCGGGCTCCAGCCATGCAAGCAGAGTCGCAGAGCTTGCCGCGCTGTTGCCGGGCTCCAGCCTGGTGATTGCGGAGGTTCGCGACTGCGCGCTCTTGGCCGATGCCCGGCCGATGCCGCAACCCCGATCTCCGCAGAGCTGCCGTTCCAGACAATGGTTTGAAAGGGCTGTCAACTGGTCCTAAAAGTCCGGCATACACCTGCCTCAGGGCTGAAAGAAAGCTCCTAGGTGACTGTGGTTACAACCAATACAAAAATGCTTAAAGCAGAGGCAGCAAGGAACCAAGCGAGACATGTAGAAGTCCTGTGCTAACAAGTCAATGAGCACCTTTGCATCTGTCATGACAAGGAAAAAGGATGCATTGTTCTTCAAGTAACGCAGAATGGATATAAGCGCCAGGCTCTGTAGTGATGTAGAATAGAGGATGAAAATAAATGGTTTGGTAGTTTTGACTTTGAATTATACTGTTATTTCTTTCTGGATAAGGGGGAGGAAGGGTATTTGTGTGTGTGTGTGGTGTTGGTTGTGTTTACAACACGGCACTGACAATGACTATGAGAGTCTCAAATGAGTCTGGAAACTAGCCAGAGTGTCGGCAGAAGACACCCCGACTACTACCGGTCCAGAGCTCCGGCCAGAGTGCGGCAACCCCGCTCTCCCCCGGACGAGCTCCGCCAGAGCGCGCAACGCCCCACTACCCCTGCCGGGCGCGACACCCCAACTCTCCCTGCTCGTGAGCCCGGCAAAGTGCCGGAGAAGCCCGCTCTCACCAGCCGGAAGCCCGGCCTAGAGTTGCGGACAGCCCGATCATTCTCTGCCGTGCTTTACTCCTACCCAACCCCCCTCCTATCCGGCCTGACACATGGCGTGGAGTCTAAGGGTACCAGAGAGGCGAAAAGGAATGCTGGATAAATTTCTAACCCTGGAGGCCATAAAAATGCCCAGCGCTGCAACAGCAGCACGCTACACCGGAAGCGGACCCAGGTGTACAGCCAGCGCTGCAAACAGGGAGTTGCAGCGCTGGCTGAGCTTTTAAGTGTAGACACCTGCTAAATTGCAGCGCTGTAACCCCCTCACCAGCACTGCAACTTGCAAGTGTAGCCATGGCCAAAGAATGTTAACTCCACAGTGCATTTTGCCATGCAAGCGTCTTTGGAGCAGTGGGTCTGGAATCTGGAGCTCGGGGGCTATAGAGTCACTCTCTCTCTCTGATTCAGTGACTGTTTGAAGCAGTTGTTCAAAATGAATCAGTGTCAACAGGACAGACTGAGAGAGACACCCATCCTTCTCCTTCAGCATAGCTCAGTGGCTGGCGCACTCTCCTGAGGGGTGGGAGACCCCTGTTCAAATAATTTCTCCCTGTCAGACAGAGAGAAGAATTGAACCTGGGTCTCCCACATCCCAGATGCGTGCACTAACCACGACACTAAAAATTATACAGTCACTTGGAGCAGGAGGACACTTTTGAATGGGTCCTGATCTAGAAGGCATGTACTGAGGGTACTGAATTGGGCCCCGCATACAAGATAGGCGCTCCTCCACCTATCTCCCTCCAGTTTGAGGATTGCACTGTGGCTTTGGCATCCAGATCTCTGGAGTGGGGAAGCAGTGCCCAGGCCCAGAGGCCAAAGCTTCGGAAACTTTTGTAGCAAAAATGTAGGAATCTACAGGGTTAGACAGCAACTGAGTGGGGCTTTTGTGGATCACAGTGGTGCCTAAAACTGGGACTTAAGTCCCTTTGTAGATCTGGGCCAAAGTGCCAAACATCACTTTTTGGTATAGATGGGCTTGAGGCCCTCACTGGGCTTCTGTGTATCTTGTCCCCTCTATTTCTTGCAAAGGACACACACAACCCTGAGGCTGCATTAACCTCTATGGAACTACCAGGGGGGAAAGAGTGGGAGCCAGAGATGGGAAGATGAAGTGTTCTTCAGTGGGTGGGTGTATTTTGTGTGCTCATTGACCTGGTGTGGGTGTGGGGACATCGTCTGACATCTGACTCATGTAAAACTTTACCCTGTGCTCATTTATTCTCTATCTTAAAATATAATATATACACCTGTCTTGAGTACTACAATCCACAATTAACCTGTGTAGCTGCCTGCAGCAAGATAGTATTGAGGGCAGAAGCTTAGTAGGATTCACAAAATGATTAGATCACCATAAGATTAATGAGAACATGTTTAAAGGACTATAAGCATTTAGGCTTCAGTGTATAAGCTAACTACCTGAAGTTAGAGGGAAATTTCCTCTATAAGCAGGTCACTACATAAATTACAGGGTCCATTCTTCTGAAACATCTGGTACAGGTCACTGTCCGAGACAGGATAGTGGTTAGGCTGGACCTCTGACCAGAATGGGAATTCCTATATTCCTATGTATAGCAGCCAAACATCCACACTCTCCTTCTTCAAGTCCCCCACCACCCCTACTCCTCAAGAATCTTACTATTTTTCATTGCCTAGCCTTCGACGGCTAATCATATTCTGTCTCCTCCTGCTTATATCCCTAATGGAAAACAAATCTATACTATTAACCAATTTTTAAGTTAGAGTAGTAACTGACAGGAATGTCAGTTATATAGGGCACTCTCTATACTATATAAAGTCTATATGATTGACAGTCCCTGTAAGTTACTACTCTAATTTAAAAACATCCAAGTAGGTTAATTAACACAGACTGTTGATAATTACAGTTGAGGATATAAGAATGTTTTGATCTGCTTTCTAAATGTCTAATCCATTCAGGTATACTTTATGGTTCTCCTACTGCAGCACTTCTACCACAAACTATAATGTGGAAGATATATTTATTTATTACATTAGTAATATTTCCTTAATTCTCACATTCATTCAGCATGTGCTTGACATGACTAAAGTAAGTAATTTCAATTTAGAGATATCATTTTAAAATTATATATATTTTAACACTGAAAAAATTAAAACTGAAAACTAACCCTTTTAGTCATATGATCTTTTATGTTGCATCTCTCCCCATGCCTTTATTTTCCCTCACTGTGTCTAAAACTTATTTGTGTGTATTATGTATAATTTAGATAGTAGGTTCCTCAGGGCAGGGGCCTAACCATCTAACACCCTTACGATGGTATATAACTAATAAAGGAAATATATATAGACACACTTTAGCCTTCAGATCTGTGTGATGGATCTTATTCATGCTATGTTTTCACTATCCTATGCCTGTTTGTTGTGTGATGTTCCCCTTTCAATGATGCACCAAGTGAATTATTTTGCCCTTTGCCTTGAGCAATAATTTTATTATAATTGTAGCACCTATGACAATAGTTACTCTTCTCTTAGTTGAAAATACTTCAAAATCTGCATAAAGCAGTACGTTCAACAGGCGATATAGTCTGTCTATTTTAAATCATCCTCAAGGTTCCCAGTATAATTTTATTCAATCATCTATTAATGATCTCCTTCAGTAGGCAAGCAAGTTATGTGTCTTAGGTTAGGTAAAGACTATACATAAAGTCCGCACATAGTGAAACCTATCTAAAAGCATCTATCAGTATTGGATACACTGGGCCAGATACAACACTAATGCAGTTCCAGTGATTTAATCTGAATTACACTAGGGATGAATTTGTGCCAGTGTGTTAAAAATAATTAATGAAGGGATTGCCACAAAGAGTTTAAATAGAATATAATGAATCAGTGACAGAATAGCTTCAATTATTAATCAATTCTAAAATTCACAAGCTGTTTTGGAGTATTTGAGATGATGCTCAGACACTATGGTCATGAGGGCCTTATAAAACTTGGATAGAGATCTTACTCAGCTGCCAAATTGCCTGTAGTCATGCTGGCTGCTGTCTTGAACTTTAATTACTGTCAGACTGTAGAAGTACAGTAAACACTGCAGAGGTTATTGTCTGTCTTTTTTGCAGGCTGTGTAGTAAATACGGGCTGAGTAAGATGTTTCAGTGGGGTGTTATGTGGATAAAGGTGGGTACTTTGAGAGCAAGTCTTCACAGAGTAGTCTTTCTAAGTAACTTCTGTCTTGGAAGGCGATAGGGGTGGGAGCAAAGAGACCAAGCTCTGGGTTTCCATTGCCTATTTTTTGCAGGTGTTTTCATCATCTTTCATTATTCAAACTGCTCTAACCACTGCTTTTCAAAAGGAAATGTAATGCCATGATTTCAGAAATCATGGGGTTTGATTCTGTCTAGCTAGTGGTAACCTCATTTCTATAGCTATCCCATTTAATATGAGATGTGTGATAAATGAAGGGGGTGGGGAAGAAATAGCTCCCTTTTATGGACACCCAGTCAGCCAGTTAGCGATAAAATCACTCTCAGTAACTGTTCTCTACTTGCTTTACCTGGGTTAAAAGTCTCACTACTATGCATAGGTAAAAGGAAGTGAGCGGGCACCTGACCAAAAGAGACAATGGGAAGGCTAGAACTTTTTAAAATTGAGGAAAAAACTTCCCTCTTGTCTGTCTGTCTGATTCTCCCAGTAAGAGTGGACAGGGCAGTAATTAGGTTGTAAAAAGCTTGGGCCAAGGAAGAAAAACCATCAGTATCGTACCTAGAAACTACTTATTTGAAACCCCAGATATGTAAGTAGATCAGGAAATGTCTAGGAAGATATAATTAGGTTTATGTCTTTTATTTCTTTATGGTGTGTGGATTCCTCTGTGCTAACCCCAGGTGCTTTTGTTTTGCTTGTTACCTTTAATCTGGACATCAAAAGCTATTGTTGCTTAATCCTTATATTTGCTCTTTTAAAATCTAGCAATAGCCTGAGTTTTCAGATGTATTTTCTTTCTTTCGTTTTTAATAAAATTTACCTTTTTTAAGAACAGGATTAGAGTTCTGTGTCTTAAGAGGTTTGTGCACATGTATTTTTTATTAGCTGGTGGCAACAGCTACTTATTTATTTTTTCTTTCTCAGCTCTTCCCTCGGGGAGAGCGGAGGGGCGTGAAAAGGCTTGAGGGTACCCCACAGGAAGGAATTCCCAAGTGAGCCTTCCTGGTCTTTCAAAGGGGTTTTACACTTGGATGGAGGCAACATTTACCAATCCAAGATCAAAGAGAAGCTGTAATCTTGGGAGTTTAATACAAGCCTGGAGTGGCAAGTATTAATTTTTAGAGTCGTTGTGGGCCCCCACCTTCTGCACTCAAGGCCTGAAGCCTTAAGTAAACTCTATTACAATATGTAAATAAGAATCTTTCCATTGTGTCTAATCTAGCCTCTCACTCTGCTTAAGTACCCCACTTGCACATCACAAGGTCTTCATTTCTGGCTGCCTCACTTCGATGTCTTCCTAATTTATCTTCCCTTTCTAGATAGTATATTTGAGCAGACTAGTAGAATGTGACATGGTACACCACTCACAAGTATGTTGGGTACCTAGTTACTAAAAAAGTAGGATTGATCCTGGAGCAGATGTAGAGTGTATGATGCTAATAACTGCTGTCACATCTGAGTTTGGCTGAAAAGGCTGATTGTGGTTATAAAAAGTAGCTTTTGACTTTCAAGACTGCTTTTTCTTCTGCAAATTAACACACACATTTCTGGTGAGAAATTTTTCCACCAAAGCAAAAAACAAAAAAGCCCCATGTTAACTGACTTTTATACTGAGTGAGAGATTCTGCACCTCATTCCTAGTATTCGTAGCACCCGACAGAGTTTTAAAGTTAACAGTGCTGGTTTACATCTCTTCTGTTCAATGATATAAACGATTGGCCATTGCAGAGTTGATGTGAAGAGATGCAAATGCTTTATTTCTTGTAGTGTTTACAAGGTCATACTTACCCTCAAAGCAGAACTGAATGAATTGCTGTCCTTTCTTCAGTGATCTTTCCCAGTCCACATCCCCTCAAAACATTCTAAACAACTCTGCCTCTGCATTTAGCTCTGAAATTCTCTGTGCTATGCAACACATTGTGTTTGTATAAATGGGTTTTCACAGTCGGCTGCAGACCTCTTCAATTTCATCATCCTTGGCTTCTGTGGGTGCAAGGCTTAAAATGAGGGCTCCTTTGAAAGAAAGCTGGCATTGATTAGTCTGGATTGCAACAGGAATGAAAACGCACCCCAATTCAGAATAAATGCCATTCCTTTCTTGACTTACTTTTTCTTTCTCATTTACACACCCCAAAGTCTGTTACAGGAGTGTTGAAGGGGTCTTAGACAGTCAATCAATGTTCAGAAAGGCTTGTTATGTCAATTTTTGTGCAATGCAAATCCTGAATTACTTACTGTGTTTCAGGGTGCGGTTTTGATCCAGAATTTGGATGTTCCAGCTGGCAATATGTAGTTGTTTTTGTAGCCTGAAACTGCCCTTTTCAATATTGATGTTATTAGGACAGAGATGGCTTTTGAGGTTTTAGCTCAACTTCATTATTGAAGTGTCAGTGTATTCAAGGGTTTTGTCAACCTTTTCTTGATTGCATAGTGACTGACTTAAGCCCTGAGGGGCTTATCTGTTAATGAGAGCAAGTCTTCTAAAATTATTGTGGCTGTTGGCTTGCTGGACTAGAATAGTTTTAACCTTTGTATTAAAGGATGTGCTAACACAAGCAGAGCTTTCCCACTGTGGAAGTAGTAAAAAAAAATGTAATGTAATATTTAAAGTCACAGTCTATTTGCAGATGTTGTATAAAAGGGCTGGGCAGCAATGAGAATTCATGGTGGCACTTTGGGTAACTCAGTGAGAATTCCTTTGGGAACTATGCAGCTGCACACACCAGCTGGATGGGTTCTGCCAGACTTCTACAGGTGAAGTAGTTGTCCCCCATGAACTGATACAGAGGCGTTCGGGAGCTCTTGCCAAAAACACTCCTGTTCTCTTTGGGAATGTAACAGGGTAGCTGACTTACTAAATGAAATTGAGCTCAGCTCTCCTGTTCCAGTCCAAGGGTGCCCTAGTATGGTGAACTGCCATTGGGAGTTATTAATGGGAGAGAGCCCAAAGGAAAGAAAGTTCCGAGTCCTGAGTGAGAATGAGAATGTCTAGAGCCCTAGAGTAGAGACAGCTCAGAAGAAGAGCCGAACTGTCTGGGAACTTCAGGGAGGGAATGCCTCAGCACTTGCAGTCATCGCTCGGCAAGTTACATCTTAATTTAAGCAGTGTTTACACTGAGGTTTTTCTCCGTCTCTCACTGTTACATGCCACAGGTGGAGCTTCACTGGTGGTAGAAATGGTGAAAGCACTACCGTAAACAGCTGCTAGACTTGTTCTGAGAGAGATTAGATTAGATAGTGGCATGAACACTGGCAGATGCTTTACAGTGCATTGTTGCTACTGTCGGTGTAACTTCATCAGGCAACTGTATGAGTTTTTAAGAAAAAGCTCATTGCAGACAGTCTGAGTCTTGCAAATGCTGATTCATCCAACTAGTGCCATTGAAGTCATTATGTTATGTGTCTTTATAAATAACCATCATATCTTAAGTGTAGTTGTTCTTAACCTGAGGGGTATCTGAACCAGTGACCTAAAGGATCTATATCCTATTACCACTCCCTTCAGACAGCCAGTTGCCCTAACTGAAGGAATTTGCAAGATGTCAGTCTTGATTACTTACTTTAATCCTGCCAAGCAGATGTGGCATGAAAGGGAGAGAGAGAATTAAGGAAGTGTTACCTGTGTAAAATTTAATATATCACCCAGGTTACATTTTATGGAAGAAGTGTTTGTTCCAGGAGAACCATAAAGCGTAGCCAAACAGATCAGTCACATCAGAATGTAGATCACAACATATATATATATTAGGATTCTTCAACTTTGTTTTATAAATCAGAGTAATTGGCAGGATGGGTACACATAGAGTAGAACTCATATTTTATTACAGAAGAAGTATCTCTTTTTTTGTGCATGTCCCTTTAGACAGGAAATGAAATTACACCCCTCCCCCCAAGCCAATCAACACTCTATTCCCAGTGTATTGAGAATAGCTTATAAGGAGAAAAAATGCAGTTCACTGAGGAGGTAGTTATTTCAAATATAAACAGTGGAGTAAATTTAAAATTAATTTAAAACATTGGAAGTTGTCTGAGAGTTGCGGTAAGTTTATTTTATCTTATTGTCATGATTTCCAGATGAAAATAATTAACTCACACTGCCAGAGAAATGGAATTTCTGTGATCTGTTTCTTTTCTTAGCCCAGACTGCCATTCCCCCGCAAACATCTTCCTTCTCACCCTGCAGCCTGATCTTACCTACTCTCTATGGGAGTGGTCTGCTCTGAGTGTACTAAGGTGAAGATTTCTTAGGGAGCATTGGTGAAGAATAAAGGATAAATTATCTGAAGGAATTTATCTTTAGCTGAAATATCTGGACACTGTCTGGAAATACAAGTTAGTTAAAACAAACTATGTTTACCTGGAAAGAATTTTAAAATGCATATTGAAATTTACTTAAATCAGGGTTGAAAATCTGAAGTGTTTTTAATGCAGTTTCTTACTTCCCCATTAACAGAAAAAATCTCAGCCACTAGGAAAAACACTCAAACATAGAAAAGCTGTGACTTCAAGAAAAAAACACCTCAGTTTATATGTGGCCAGGCCTTAGAATAGCAAGAACAAAGCCCACTTTGATTATACTTTTATGCTATTCTTAAATACTGCATTATGATACCCAGACAATATAGTGTTTTGAGCTCTATAAGTACCTAAGATAGAGATTTCTTGAATATGTATTAATTTAATATTTCAATGTATTTTGTTTATGTTTTTAACTTCGCTACCTATTATGCATTATTTGATAGGAAAACACTGGATTCATTTTAACATTTGATTCTAACATTAACACAAGAAGGGCTGTAGTAGTTTGGGTGTTATATTGAACTCTTTTGGAGCAGGTGCTTGTATATGTTTATATAAAACATAACTATATTAATAGCATTTAATTTTTTATAGGCAGGTATCTCCAACAAAACCTGGCATATCTGTTACTGAAAGAAGAATCACAACAGAAAGAACTACAAGGTAGGGCCAACACACAGTTGTTTGTAAATTGTAGTACAATTTTTGTAAGGCAGGAGTCCCCAAAATTTTTTTATATTGCAGACTTTGAGTACAATTTTCAAAAACATCTAAGTGAGTTAGGCTCCTAATGGGATCACATCAATGTGAACTAGGCACCTTTTTAGTTTATGCCAGCAAGGTCTAGATGGGGCAGTTAGAGTGCAACATATTAGAGCACCTTGCAGTTCATACCCCCTGTAGAGCACACTGCAGCACTGTATAGACAAGCTCTAAGTCTCTTTAGAAGTCAATGGGACTTAGGATCCTAAGTTACTTAGGCATTACTGAAAACTTTATCTTTCATCTTAATAGTGAAACTGTCTCTTGGAACATTCCTGATTGCCCAGACCAACTTGTCTCTTACTGATGATCAAATAACATTGGTGTGGCAACTAAAGTAATTACATGGAAAAGTAATAGTCAGAAGCTATTTAATCTTGCTTTAGCTGGCTTTTTATGTTACTTAGCCTTTTGAAACAAGTAGGAGAGTTGAAATCATGTGACCAGCAAGCTCCCCCTGGAGAACAGTTTAAGAATCACTGCTACATGGAAAATAATAGTCATATATTTCCTATTCCCTCCCGCGCCCCCGCCCCATATTCTTGAATACTTGAAAAAATAAAAAAAATCCAATTCTCTGTCTTTAGGGATTACATCACAAAGCAATGGGGTGGATAAACTGAGCGTCTTGTGTAATCTCATGACTCCAGGAGCTGCACCTTTAGGAAAAACACTAAATATCAGGAGATGCAGATAGAATCATGAGTTGGCAACCTGGTGGCACTAGCACTATTAGTTGACTTCCTCCTACAGGCCCCCATCCCTATTCTGTCCACTCATTCTGTTCCCCCATTCACTCTTCCTCCCTTCAGCAGCTCCTGCTCCTCCCTTACTTCCTGTCCCCCTGTAGTCATTGTCTCCCTTGTCCTCCCCAGTACCCTGTCCCCTGTCTCCCCACCCTCCCATAGGTCATGCCTTGTTTCCCAACTGCTGCCATGGTTCCTGTCACTTCACACATCCCCAGAAGCCCCTCACCTTTCCTGCCTGTGGGGCACTCATGTCAAGTCACCAATGCCTTTTCCCCTTTCTGTTGCTCTTCATGTCTGAGAAACTGCAGGGCAATTTGCAAGCAGCCAAAGGGGAAGGCAGGAGGCCATCTGCATGCTTCATCAGGCACCACAGCAGCCCCTGTGGTGGCAGCAGTCCAAGTCCTCCTGCTTTCTAGAGAACATTAATTCCGGGATGCAGGAATGCGTGAAGGTCTGCCTACATACACTAGTGTCACATGAAATCTGTGACACTTGACATGTCTTCAGTTCCAGGGTCCGGGTTTAATTAAGACAAGATGTAACAGGTGCTTGACTCCCATTGACTTCAATAGGCTTTGAATAAGGCCCCAGGTGAGTTAGAAACAACTAGGGCTATGTGTACACTAGAGACTTACAGCAGCACAGCTATCAGCGTAATTAAACCATCCCAAACGAGCAACGGTATCTATGTGGGTGGCAGAGCATCATCATGAGATTGCATTAAATATAATATATTTTGGATTCTTTTAATCCGCCTTCTCTCTTTTGAGCCTTAGGGTTTATATTTTCAGCCATTTCTCTACACTCAGGAGCTAGAAACTTACTTTTCTTTTAATGAAAGCTGAGATTCTCATATAATCAAATGAATCCAGGACCTGAAGCTTTAAGAAAAACATTAAATATCATGAGACTTATGATACAATAGTGAAAGTTGGCAACACTGTGTTAGTTGCCATAAATACATCAGAATTACTAACATAACTTTAAACTTATCAGTAATTCTAGAAGAATATGTAGATTACCTATTTATTAATAGCTCGTATGTAAAGTTAGACAATTGATGTTGAATGTCCTCTGACTCCCTCGTGCTAATTTTGTTTGATCTTTAAAGAAGACAAGATCTTGGTAATCTCAAAGTGAATCCCACAGCTGACAAATGACAAGGGGAAATCTTGCAAAACTCTTTGTCTTTATCTTTTGCTAAATGATGTTTGAAGATAGAACTGTTTAATATACAGCTATTGGAATTCCAAGTAATGAGACACATGCAATGCTGTGCACTAAGAGAATCAGATTGGGCTCTACAGGAAGTCAGAGGGGTATTGAGTGGGAAACAGCTTTATACTTCCAACCCATCTCCCATTTCCTTCACAAATCAGTGATACAAGATATTAACCTAATTAAAGTGTCCAGGCAATGTTAGGATTGATTTTAGGTAGAGCTGTCTGAAAAAATTTTTGACCAAAAATTTTACATTAGAAAATGCAGTTTACTGAAATGGAAACATTTTTGCAGACACAAGTTGAAATAGGAAATTATTATAATATATTACATTATTTTATATTGCTTCAACATTTTTTAAATGAAGTGATTCAGTGTTACTGAAACTAAATATTTGAATAGCTCTGTAATCAGAATTTGTTTGGAATTTTCATTCTGCAAGAAATATTAAAATTTCAGTTTTTCTTTCCTATTTGGAATGAAAATACATTTTGACATGTGAGAATTTTCCAGGGAACAGAAATTGTGTTTTCCAACCAGCTGTAATTTTATGGAGAGTAAACTGAAATTTTGAAATGTCAGACAATGAAAGTGTTGTCTGTCAGCTAGAGACTAGAGGGTCTAGAATGAGTGGGTTTATCCAAGTAACATGTCCCCCAGGTCATAGCTGGACTTGCTGTCCCGCCAACTCAGTAAGAATTAAATCAGTATCCTAGTGGTCCAGAGGGGTGACTGGTCTTCAGTATAAGCCAATGCTGATTAGCTTCTTCTAGTTTAGGCTCTGGTTTTTTTTCTCAATGAGGACTCATTCTTGCATACATCATAGTAGTATTCTGCTGATTTTATGATTCAGTAATCTCATGGTTTAAGGTTCATTGCTGGCTAAAAGGCATGCAATTTTTTTTAAAGTTATTGAAGTAGGGGGTTTTTAATTGTGATTATGAGTGCTAAGAAGGCATTTACCCTTTTGACTCATACATTAGGTGTAGTTGGTTGTTTCTAAAACATAATCAGGTGTTGCTTGGGTCAAATGGAAAAATCTGAAAGGGTATATATTTACTGGTTGTATATTATTGAATTAGTAATGTAGGCTTTAAACTTTGCCATCAATTTTACTCCATCTTTCTTGAAAAATGTGTCAATAACCTCATTACTTTAAGCAAGTCCTTAATTTTAGCTAATTGACAGTTGTATGTACTGATTTTGACCTGCTCAGGTTTTGCTTTATCTTTTGTAGGAGCCAAGATCTTGATAATCTCAAAAAAAATCCCACAACTCACACAAATAACAAAGGGTAAGTCTTGGAAGCATCTCAGTTTCCATTTTACTGATGCAGTTGGTAGTGTATAACTATTGGAGTTTGAAAAAAAGACTAATATTAAAATCCATAAAGTCCTTAAAGGACTAAAAAGTAGCACCAGCTGTTCAGAAGTACAGGATAGCATTAGAATGAAAATAACAATGATGAAATAACACTTACGTACTACTAACTAATCAGTCAACACCTAGGTGCTGGAAGTAGGGATGCTGGGGGTGCTACTGTACCCCCTGGCTTGAAATGCTTTCCATTATATACAGGGTTTAAAGTTTGGTTCAATATCTCTCAGCACCCCCACTATACAAATTCCCAGGAGGCTTTTTTTTGGTGTGTGTATGTGAATCCTTGGCACCCCGGCATGCATGTTTATAGCTGCCTCAGAGTTCATCAGTGTCCAATAGAACTACCTATAGAACTTTAGATATATTTTGTAGCAGATTAAACAACATTTTGAACAACTCAGAATAGCTGTGTTTGCTAGAGACAGAGCAGAGTTAAGCTGTTAATAAATTGCCCCACATTCTAAAGGGATTTATTTGTGTGTTGGACCTCAATATCAATAGAGTGAGATTTAGACCAAGGTCCTTGTTGTCCATAAACTGTTTTATGGAATGAGCTAACAGGAAGCTGGCACACTACTTTGCTAGTAGGAGCTATGCAATGATCTCCAAATTCTGCCTACACTTACAAGGATGATGCTATGTTACAGTGATTCCCTAAGTTTATAGCTATGATGTAACCCCATTATTTTGTCCCCCTCCCCCCCAGTTTGGGCATAGTTATAACTCCCTGAGCATCAGTACAACTATACCCAGTCCAAATTTTTAATTTAAAGGGAAATGTAGTTTTCATATTCAGAGCCTGAGACACTGAGACCTGTATCTACAAAGGTACTTAAGTGTTTAAATTCCAGTTTTAAGCTCCGCTGTGATCCACAAAACTCCTGCTGAACCCTGTAGATGCCTAAATTTTCAGGGTAGAAGTTTTCTGCCTCTGGGCATGCACACTCCCACTTCCCTCTATGTACCCAGATACTGTCTCCCACCTATGCCTCAGAGCGATCCATGAACTGGGGAAAGATAAGCATCCTCTGCCTAACTTGTGTGCAGGGCCCAATCTGCTAGCTGTGCTCACAGGTTGCCTGCTGGATCAAGTCCCATTCAAAATTTAGAAGGAAATAGAGGTCATGGTGCCCACCTTATAATGCTTAGCTTAATGGTTAGAGCACTCATCTGGGATGTGGGAGGCCCAGGGCCCCAGTTTAATTCCCTCTTCCATCCCCTCCTTAGCAGAGGGAGACACACGATTTGAACAAGGATCTCCCACCTCTCAGGAGAGCGCTCTAACCACTGAGAGGATTTTATTTTCTATTAATGAAACTCAAAATGCTCAGCAAACATCTGCTTTAATAAATAGTAAAGATGGGGGACGTTCTCCTGGAAAGTAGTGTTTGTCAGGCAACCAGGACAATGGTGCAGTGTAGTCAGCAATCTCTTACTTGTGGAAAAATTCTATGCTTTCTTCCTTTTTAAAATGTAAGTCCATTTTCACTAGGAGGGTGGTGAAGCATTGGAATGGGTTACTAGGGAGGTGGTGGAATCTCCATCCTTAGAGGTTTTTAAGGTCAGGCTTGACAAAGCACTGGCTGGGATGATTTAGTTGGGAATTGGTCCTGTTTTGAGCACGGGTTTGGACTAGATGACCTCCTGAAGTCCCTTCCAACCCTGCTATTCTATGATTCCGTCCTTATAGCTAATTTATAGCTGAATTGAAAATTTTGACTGACACTGAGATATATTTCATTTTCACAGAGGCCAAGATCTTGTTGAGCTCATTGAAGTAAAGGCTCCTGTGGAGCAAAATAAAAATCGGTGAGACTTAATTCATAGCTCTGTCTTACATTCATTGAAAATGAAAATGATTTGTAGTGATGGAACATTTTCCTGTGCAGTACTGTGCATGGGAATGTTCCTTACCAATGTAAGTATGTAAACATTTCAGATCTTTAGAAACAAACAAATTTATTTATAGATTTGCCTAATATAATTAATATCTAGCTGTATTTATTTATTTATTTTTAAAGTCAGAATATATTACTCCCCTTAGTGCATGCAAATATCTTGGTGTCACAAAGAAGTACTTGTAAGTGTATTAAGGTGTTTGATGGTTTAAAGCATACAACAATGCTTCTAGGATTCTTGGTCACTTGAGCTGTTGAAGTCTTGATTCATTTCATGAAACTGAATTTAGCAGTCAGTCTTTCAGGGAAAACATTCACGGTATTTTCTCTTCATTTAGAGAGAATCCTTCATTAAACTTTATATCTAAATGGAACCTCTCCCCACTCTAAGTATTTAAGAAGGATTAGTAATTTCAGTAAATTAATCATTTCAATCCTTTTCTTAGTATAAAGGTGTTCACATCACAAAAGTCTCCCTCAAGATACTACCCTGGCTAGCAGTCTCAGAGAGGCAAAGACTGAAAGTATATAGGGAATGAACTTCTCTCTCCGCTCTTAAAGGAGCTCTGCCACATCAAGGGTGAGGCACAATGGAGGGTATTGCTTCGTGCTACATGCTGTGCATGTAAAACACCGAAATGGAGAAAGATGCATTTAGTGGAGAATCCAGACCTTGGCAATCTCACTGCAACAAATCAAACAGCAGGCAAAATAACCAGTGTTCAGGCTCATGGTTATCACTTTCTCTCTGAATGTAACTTTTGGCAGAGTTATAGCTTTTGACATACGGTTTTAGTGGCCTTTTGTTTGAGCTTCACTGTAAAAAAAACTCATAAATATTGTTAGCATTTCCTATTTAAATCTCTTTATTAGGTTGATGAGGTTAAGTTTTATGCTGCTGTAGAATGTCCTGTTTACGTCCAGGAAAACTCTAGGAAACTGGGATTCTTATACAGGAATCCTGGTGCTGCTTGGTGTGTCTATCTAATTCTAGCTAGCCATTTCTAATGCACCCATCACCGTATTACACTGAAACACATCCATGTAGCTTGTTCCTGAACTGAAACAAAACTCAAGTTTAAAAAAAATAATCACAACTCCATTATTGATTTCTTATTTTTTGTTGTAAAAATCTGTATATCTGTTCTGTGCTGGTATTTTAAAGTCCCCATTTAAAATGTAATATGTATCCAAAAATCCATTGCCAACATTGCAGAAATATAGAAAACATAAAAACCCCACCATCAACACAACAATTTGATGATAGAAATGAAAACTATTAATGGGAACCTTACAGAGTTTGGCATTCAATTAATAAGAAAAACATACAAAAGTTTGGATGTGTATCCAAGTGTACAGAGGGTCCCAACAAGACCCACAGCCTTGTATCCCCACACAATTCCCTTGCCACAACAAGTCTTGTGATAAACTTTCTTTTCCAACATCTCCATACCAAACTAGCTGCTGTTGTCACCTTGGCATGAGGTTCTGTGGCCTTTTGGTGTCTTTAGTGGCCTCATTTTCAGATTCGTGCATATATTTGGGCACCCTGTCTGGTGGAAGCACAGCCTCTTTATCCCCTCACCCTCCCCAGCTCTCTCCCTCTTCCCCTGTTGCCCTCATTCACAGACCTACAAGTGATTCTTCTTGCCCCTCTCCTTGCTGACGGCATACCTGCAGATGTCTTGTTTTAGTGTGGCTAGTGGTCTGTATAGCTTTCACCCTCCTGATGTCTTCAGGGCAAGAGGGCTAGGTGGGAACTCCTTATTAGCTTCTTCAAGGATTAGGGAGCATTCAGTGAGCCCCCTGAAATGTCTGATAAGGACTCCCTGAAATTATCAAGGAGGAGTAGTTAGTAAAAGCCACTAAGCTCCTTCCCCAGGTAAGTGACACCACTGGGTGTTAGATAGGTGGTGAGAGTGGATGTTACAGGGAATGGACTTGGACAAAAGTAGGGAGGTGTGTCATGACCAAACTAGAGCCAATACTAGCTCCAGACAGAAAATAGACCCAAACTACTAAGATCAGTTTGGATCTGGGTCGTCTTCAGCTGAATAACCCTTTCCAAAGTTTAGGAGTTGGGGGGTGAATAAAATGGTTCCTGTTTTGACCCATCCTTTATTTGGAGATCTTGGTCCAGTTGCCAACTGATAAATCTCCACATCACAAAACCACCATCACAAGGTACTAATTGGCAACCTTGTCACCACTCTCATTAGAGTTGCCAGGGACTGACTGGGGATGGACACTGAACAACTGGCTCACAGCCTACAGATGGTCCCTCCAGGTCACCATAGAAGCTGTATGAGAAAACTTGCATGGTTGCTGCCACCACAGCTTGACATGTCTGGGGGAATGCAGAAGGGTTTAATCTGCTGGGCTGCCCATCTGCCACATTTCATGACCACTAAATTCACACCCTTTTAAAAAAAGGAAAGAAAAAATGTCTCTTGTTCACTTTCTAATGTTAGTAACACAGGGCAACATTGTGCCTTCAAGTGTCACTGAAAGTGGTCTGACTGTGCATGATTTAAAAATATACTTTGTGTCAAATCTTTGTCTTGTCTTTGTTTTTTTTAGGACAACTGAGAAACCCTCTGATTCTGCTAGTGCTCCAAATAACCGATCTAACACAAACTTCTCTTATGACAGAGGATCCAGGTGCTGTAATTAATGAGTTACAAAGTTTAAATAAATTAATAATGCCTTACACAAAATCCAGGCAAACAGGCTTTATGTGTAGAAGTTCCCTGGAGACTGGAATCCTCCCACCAGCCTGTGGAGTGGCAAGGGAAACAAAGGATATATTTACTGGCTGTGCCCTTACATTCTCTGCTCCACCCAGAAACTGCCTTCCATGCTGGTATGGATAGAACCTCCAGGTCACACTGCTCCAAGGTACATGGTGGGCAGAGACACTTTGTGTCATCTCTCACCTTTCTCAGCAGAACTGAACTGAGTTTTGTGCCATACAGGCCATGCACAGGCTGAAGCAAATATCTTTTTTTAAAAGTTGCTTCCCTTTCAGTGCTGGAGTCTCTTCCTTTAGCTGGGATCTGTAACTACAGACACTTGTACTGTAAATCGCAGTGAAAACTGGTCAAATGTTATGCCCTGGATACTTGGAGAAAGTACCAACTTGCCACTTATTGAAGGGTAGCAGGAAAGCAGGTGAAAATAAGAAATAACATGTTTTTCTGCACAAAGTCATAACAGGATTATCAAATGATGAAAAATCTTTTGACAACAAATAAACAACGTATCATTCTGCCTGAATGAAAGAACACTCTGGATGAGGAAATGAAAGCCCCAGTGATGTGATATTTCTGTTTAAACATGAAAATGAGTATAGTCACTCTTCAGGAGCAAACAGCACAACCCTATTACTAACACAGGGCTAGACTGTACCTTTAAGCATGGTCCTGTGTAAGTGGCAGTCCATAACTTCACATCCCTAGGAGGAATAAAGGGAAGGAACTGTGACTTTGAACCATAATTCCTTCACTCCTCCTCACTTGTTCCTTGTCAGGGAGGAGAGTGGAAGAATTCTGCTACTGATGTTTATCCGTAGCAGTGCAAGATGCCACTCAGTAGTGAGGAATGAAAGGTGCACTGTGTCAGCTGGAGCCAAGACTCCACCCATCCCTGCCCTTTCCACACAGAAGGAAGAACCAGGTGTAAAGTCCTTGCTCTTCTTCCTGCATCTGCAACAGGATGCTAAGGGTTCTTGCTTACACTTACACTTGTGCATTGCCACATAGGCCTGGGCGACAATTTGGCCAAGAGTGAAAGGAAACATAACTTCAGGACTCAGAATAAATATTCAGCACACACATTCATCGACATTTTGCAGCTGGTGTACAATTTCTCAGCTGTCATGGCTTTTGTAACATTGTGACTAGCTTTGAGTAGTGTCATGGAAATAAAACAATAATAGCAGGCAAAGAGTGAGCTGCAGCATGTAGTGCTGTTCCCTTTAAACTTGACAAAATGTGTACCCTTTACTGGCACTGTGAATAGAAAGGCAGATTTAATTAATTAAAAGTATTTAAATGAAGTGAAATGTCCTCATATGATGTTCTATCTATTTTTACATAGTTAATTCTTCAGACGAGTGCTAAGTATTTTGCTATAGGTACTGCAAGACCAGGTAGCAACATGGCAAATTAAGGGGAGAATGGCTGGCTTGAAATTAAAAAAATTCTTCTGAATATGGAATTTCGAGGGGGAAGAGGGATTGGATTTCATCCCGGTGTTCATTATTTTTGTGCATTTCCATTATATGTAGTGAACAGTTTCCTGCTATCATATGAAACAACATGCACTCATTTGCTGACTGAGGCTGCGGGCTCCCTGGAACTTTGTGAGGGCAAGATTGGAGCCTAAAATAACCAGTGAAATTCAGGCTTAGGAATTATCCTTATTATTTACAGCCTCTCATGATTGTTTTATATATATATAGTTAATCTTTTTTTTAAAGATGTAGTTATACATGTGTTTATGTATTTCAGCAATAATACTTCAACCAGTTACTCAAGTCCAAAGGACAATGTCGTGTACACCAGGACATATAAGGAGAATAGGTACTGGAAAAAAATTTTCTCAATAGTTTTTATGTATGTAATAATTTTGAAAATACCAGTTTAAGCATAAACAATGTTATTTTCAGGCATAGTGCACCCAATATGAAAATTATGTTGAGTTCTGGATGCTGTGACGGTCCACGCCTCTAGGGTCAGGGCAGTGTGGCCTAGTGGCCAGAGTCCATAAAGCAGCCCTTCAGGGCAGGGCAGCGTGGCCTAGCGGCCAGAGTCCATAACATTGGGGCACCTACTTAAGGGGTGTGGCAGCCCCAGTAGGGGGGCCCAGGCCCACCCAACTCCAGCAGGCCCCCACCGAGGGCCCTACCAGTGGTGTAGCAACTTGCCATTGACTCAGCGGGGGGGTCCTACCGAAACATACTGAGGTTTCCCAGGTGGGAGATACCACTCCGTCCTCCTCCCTGGGTCACTCCCTACCAGAGTCTGCATTGGGGTGTCCCATGAGATGTCAGGTTTGCTGTGGTTGGCAGGGCCAGTCACCCCTCCAGTCACCAGGGTGCAGGTGGGTCCAGGAAGGTTCTGATTCCTGGCATAATCAGGAGCTGTGGCTAACCTTCTGCAGGAGCTTCCCAGACAGATTCTTCCCCTGCAACCTCCAGCCCAGAATGAGCTGGGCTTCCTCCCCTTATACTGTTAGAGCATTTGGAGTATGCCCAGTCTTGCTGGGGAGGCGGGACTTCCGCTGTCAATAATATGGGCCTAACCCTATCTGGGCTAGTGTGGGGGTAAGCAGACCCCATCACAGATGCATAGTACATATAATGACATCTCCATCCCTGATTTAGTTTTAAGGTTTGAGCTATTATAAAATCCCAATATGAGATTGGGTAGATTAATGTAAGATTGATGGAGAGCAGATTGGAGAGAAACAACTGGAACAGCAGAGAGAAATTCAGAGAAGCCAGGCACAACTGAAAAATACAGATACAAAAATGCAGAGATGAATAGGAGACTCTGACTTATATGGATGTTTACACATGTCATAAACAGATAGCTACGGGTTAATGTTTCTTTCACCTGTAAAGGGTTAACAAAGGGAACCAAACACCTGACCAGAGGACCAATCAGGAAACAAGATTTTTCAAAGCTCAGGGAGGAATGTTTGGGTGTGTGTCCCTTTGTCTGTGTCTCCTGTCTGTCTCTCTCTCGGCTATGAGAGGGATCTTTCTGTCTTCAAGCTTCTAATCTCCGTTTCCAAGTTGTGAGTACAAAGGTAGAAAAACAATAGGCTTTATTGGTTTTTTTTGTATTTACATGTGTGTAGTTGCTGGGATGTTTAAATTGTATTTCTTTTTGAATAAGGCTGTTTATTCATATTTTCTTTTAAGCAATTGACCCTGTTATTGTTATCTTGATACAGAGAGCATTTTTATGTCTTTTCTTTCTTTTTATATAAAGCTTTCTTTTTAAAACCTGTTGGATTTTCTTTCTAAGTGAGGCTCTAGGGATAGAAATCCCTATGCCAGGATTACGGTCTCTCTCAGGGAAAGACTGGGAGGGGGAAAAAGAAGGAGGGGGGAAGGTAAATTGCCCTCTCTGTTTTGTAATCAAGGAGTTTAAGTACAGTAATCTTCCAGGATAACCCACAGAGGGGAAGCCTGGGGAGGAAGTAAAGAGAGACAAGGGGAGGAGGTTATTTCCCTTTGTGTAAGACTCAGGGCATCTGAGTCTTGGGGTCCCCCAGGGAAGGTTTTGGGGAGACCAGAGTGAGCCAAACACTGGAAATTTTTGGTGGTGGCAGCGCCAGCAGATCCAAGCTGGTAATTAAGCTTGGAGGTTTCATGCAAGCACCCACATTTTGGACTCTAAGGTTCAGAATTAGGAATTATGCTTATGACAACACATGCATAGCAACCTCTCTGACTTGGCCACTTGTGATTAAAGTAAAGACCATTGCAAGCTAAATTCAGACCTGGTTTCTGGTAGCTTGGTGAAAAGCAGGGATCGACAACCTTTGGCATGCGGCCCATGGAAAGCGGTGGCCAGCACATCCCTCAGCCCGTGCTGCTTCCTGCCGCCCCCATTGGCCTGGAGTGGTGAACCTTGTCCAGTGGGAGCCGCGATCGGCCGAACCTGCGGGTGCAGCAGGTAAACAAACTGGCCCGGCCACCAGGGTGCTTACCGTGGCATGCTGCATGCCAAAGGTTGCCGGTTCCTGGTGTAAAGCAAGGCACAGGTTTCTCAGTAGAGGGAAGCTCACTGGAGAGAGGTTGCAATGATGCAAGGCAACCACAGCCTCTCCTCAAAAAGCCAACACAGCCTGAAAAGTAGGTAGCACTAGGTGAGCAAAGTGTTATGGTCAGTGCAGACTGTGGGATGCAGTTCACTGTATCCCTTTGGGGCAGCCTCTGCCACCTGGGCTCCTGTGGAGTTTCCTAGTGCAAATTAGAGATGTCTTGTCATGGTGGAACTCCCATGAGAGTCTGGAAGTCTGCGGCACAGCTAGGCATAGAACCAGGATTTCCTGAGTCCCAATCAGTGCCTTAATCATAAAACCACCCTTACACTGTCTGAAAGAAGGCATCTAATACAAGTAACCACTACTGTAAAGTTATTTTTTAACTGTATTAAAAAACAGTGATACAAACTGTAATTATTATCTTATGGTACTATCAATGTAGTCCTAAGGAAATAGAGTTATTAAGTAAGTTCAGAAAAGAAGTTCCAAACTGTGAATTTGCTTGGCAGGTTGACTTTCTTACCTGCCTCCCAACTGATGGTTATTGCTGTGCTCAGTGAAATTATTCTTCACAGTAAAGTAGCCAGAACAAGCTCTGTTAAAAAAAACCTGAACATTTAGCTTCCAAAATAGTTACATTTGCTACAGTATTTCCTATTGTCAGTATAAGGCACTTTACAATTACTGTGGTAACTAGACATACCATTCTGTAATAAACAACTTTATATTTTAATGATGCTCACTGTACTTCTAGGGATACATCACAATTTTAGCAAAAAGTGATTGGCTAGTACTAAAAGGGCAGCTCTTCTAGCACTGTTGGAAAAACATGGCATTTCTCTGTCTTCTGATGCTTTTTCTAACATACGCTTTAGTTCAAACAGGAATTAATTCAAGGGAGTCCTCTGGCCTGGGTAATACAGGAGGTCAGACTAGATGATCCTATGGTGGTCTCCTCTGACCTTCTAACTGATCGATCTATAACATTTAGATCACAGGCAGTCAAAACATCCAATTTCAGATTTTGCTTGATAGGTTTGTGATTTCAGTTTGAAATGCTAAGGAATTATAAAACAGCACAGCATAAAACTTGGCATTTTGTTTTAATTTACATTAAACTGAGATTTATTTTCTCAACTGAGTGTTAAAAAAAGACAAAACTCATCTCTCGATTTATTTTTACCATGTGACCACTGGTTCGGGTATGGGTTAGCATTTATGAACTGCACATTTTCCTTATTGCAGTAAAGCTTTGACAAGTCAAAAGTACTGCTTGCTAACTACGAATCATTCACTGCATTACAGCAAATCACCCAATGATGCATATGAAGAACATGTCACTGGAAAGTCTATCAAAACTGTTTACTCTACTTCTGATCGGTAAGTATCTATGAATAGTGCAGTGTGCTATCAAGGAACACTGACATTTTACAATAGCACCCATATCTACAGACAAACAAGTACAGCAGAAGCTACCACTGTTGTGATCAGACGGTCTATTCAGACGGGTCTGCTTTTCACTGGAACCTTGCCATTTCCATGGCCTTGCACTCTGCATTATAAGTTACATTACATTAGGGCTTGTCTATACAAACAGTCAGTTGGCGACCAACGGGGCTGCAAATCTACCCCACGCTAGCCTGCTGCACACTAACGGTTTGTGTGGATTCTCCTGCCACGCACTAAACATTCCCTAGTGCCCTTTGATCTACAGATCCACACAGACAGTTAGTGCACAGCAGGTTAACGCAAGGTAGATTTATACCCCATCTTGCCATGTAGCCATCCCCCTAGTCTTGCCACTGCTGACATTCACAATCTTTAATAAAAAAATGGCCAGTGCTTTAGGTGATAGAGTTGGCTTTTAGCTTCTGTGTATATCTCCCTTCGGCAGAGGTTGGTTTTGCACAATTCTCTTTGCTATAGTGGAGACAGAGTCTCTAATGAACAAATGTTCATACTACAGAGATGGATAAATAGGCTGATTCGGGGGTAGGAGGTGGTGTGCAGTTAAAAGTTTTATTTTTAACAGTAGGTAAGATATTTCCAAGTACAGAGGGAATACCTGCTCGAATCAGTAATACATCACTCATCAATAAAATGAAGTTTTTAACTGTGCCCACTATTTTAAATTCAGATAATATTCACATTCCCATTATTTGGGAATAATCACATTCAGAAATACTCATAATGAAAATAGGGCTAATATGTGAATTTTTAGGGGTATAGCCTGATAAAGCAAACAGCAGCAGTAAATGGGAATGGATGCAGGAGCATAACAGTGTGTGTGAACAAAATTAGTTCAATTTATGCAGCCTGTGCAGCAGCAGCAGCAGATGAGGATGTCTAGAGAAAGGACTGGGAACAACATGACAAGAAAAGGTAGAGAGAACTGAGATGATCCAAGCAGTGCACATGTTAAATTCACAGCAGTGAGATAAGGAAACTGCTTCCAGCTGCTTCTGCACCAAAACTCAGTTCAAGATTGGGCACTTGAGTGAGAGTCTAAAACCAACCATCATGTTGCTGGGATTGCTTCTCTGAGACATTAAAATCTCCTAATCACTAGCTTCCATCCCTGCTCCCTCAACTTAAGGTATGTCTGTACAGCAATTTCTTGAGCCAGTGTGCTAAAAATAGCAGTGTGGCTATAGTGGCATGGATGGTGGTTCAGGCCAGCTGCCCAAGTACAATCTCATCTGTATGACTCCCAGGTACATATTCAGATAGTTAGCCTGACCCACCGCCCATGCTGTTGCAGCCACACTGCTATTTTAGTGTGCTAGTTGGAGCAGAGATACTGTCTACTTGTGCTGAGCAACACTCTCCCAGCTGCTGGGTACACTAGTGTTCCTTAGTGTGCACACTCTCAGGGAGCCAGCAACATAATATGTTCTGACTTCTATTTAGAATCATTCAGCTCACCAAATAAGGCCAGTATTCTTTCTACTTGGTAAGTGTATTAATCAGGTTGCCCATCCCTGCAGTGCATACCTCACTACCATTAATTAGAACATGGAATATTGATGCATCATTATTACATTCTTGACTGATGTGCTGTATACTAATCCATTCTCCCTCTTGATTTCAATGGTAGCTGCTTTTCTGACAGCTGATGTTATATTATATACACACAGGACTATAATTGAAAAAGATATGTGTACATACTGCCGGAAGCCACTGGGTATAGATTCCAAAATGATCTTAGATGCCTTACAGATTTGCTGTCACTCAGCTTGCTTCAAGGTAAGAAGGGGTTGCACTTCCTGCCATGAAATATAAATAAAAATATATCCTGAACAACATGAATTATATTATGTATCATAAAACAATGTGTAGGCCTTAGAACTTCTGCCTTCAGGAGCAGAACAGAGCCTGCACCGGGAGAAGGAAGTTTTTGCCTAGGCACCATGCACCTCTTTTCCCCCTCTTCCGGTCCCATGGGTGGTGAGGGAACTTGCAGGATTGCTTCAGATTCTCCCACCCACTAATCCTGCAAGAGGAGCCTTCCGTTGTATTAACTTGCAGTCTTATCGCCTATATATCACAGAACTTTACCTATGCTCTGGAAATCTTATGAAGGAGCTGTATTTTCCAGGGACTAGTAGGAGTTAGTGAGGCTTTTGATGTTAACAGTTAGCCAAAATGTGGAATCTTGTGGGTTGTCTTTATTAGGAGAGAAATTGATGATGGAGTCAGGTATTTCTTTCATGCAATTATGTTTATTTACAAATGTATGTAAAGTCCTGTTTCCCTGAACACAGTAAGAATCAAGCAGGAGACAATTTAATTTCTCACAGTTCCAAGCTCTTTTCTAGTTAACGCTTTTAGTTTTTTCTCAGTGGCAAACTATCAGTACTTCTGTGTCTGGTGCTTCCTTGCTGTCTTTTTTGTCTCCTTTTGTGGTGTTTCTCCATGCACCTTCACTTTCACTCTCGCACTCAGAGCTCAATTTCTGAACCAGTCTTGCATGGCCTGTGTTTTGGGAAGTGACTCCTGTGTTTCAGCTATCTATTTCATAAAGGTCAAGATTGTTAAACAGCACACTTATCTGAACCACACTAGTGGAAAAGGGAATTAAGAATATTGGGAAGGAAAATCTACAGTTTGCAAAGCAGAAGGTACTGAACCTTGGGAACCACACAAAAATAATAATTTGACTGTGCTGACTAGGATTGCTATTCCTTGGAGAGCTTGTGTTCAGTGACACTGAAATACTACTGGCCACAACTCTGTCCTTGGATGCTTACATGCTGGAGCTTAAATAAATTTTAGACAGATTTTTGGATTTGTTTTTTACATAAGACTGTGCGTATAATTATGTGTTAAAGTGTGAAGTATGCAAAAGACCTCTGGAAGATCTGAAAGCAGGAGACAGCATTTGGATTTACAGAAATACTGTGCATTGTGAACCCTGCTATTTCAAAATTAAAGGTAAGTTGCAGGAAGATTACACTGTAGCAGACTGGAAATTTGAGAGAGAAAATAGAACATTTAATCCAAAGTATCTTTCAAAAAATGCAATACAGTTTTTGTTTCAGTGACTGTTTCTGGTGACATCTGTCACACTGTCTAGAGTGTCTCACAGCCGTGAGTGCCAACCTCAGGGCAGACTGTCAAGAAGCAGGGCAGGGACCCTAAACTAATTGTTTGTTCTATAATTAGATGGCACCAACCCAGTAACAAGTGTGAATTCCTAACACATTATAACAATCTTACCATGGAGTCACAAACAGACTAGAATGCCCAACAGGACTATCTTGCCATCCAGGCAAGCTGAACTTAGTGATAGTTAGTTGCTGTGCATAAAAGATCACAAAATACTCAGGTCGCTCTCAGTCCCAAGAGACCAGTCACTTACACCTGGTCATTTTGTACTTTAGATTTCACACCAAAGACAATGCTTTTAGTCAGTTGAATAGTAAACTATCTATGGATTTATTGATTATTAAATGAAACGAGAGATCTTTTACATGGTTAAAGCAGGCAACCATATATACACAAATGAATTACAGACTAGGGCAAAGGTTCTCAAACTTCACTGTACTGCAACCCCCTTCTGACAACAAAAGTTACTACAAGACCCCAAGAAGGGGGACCGAAGCCTGAGGTCGATAAAGTCCTGCCACTTCAGGCAGTAGGGGGAAAACAAAAGCCCGATACCCACCACCCTGGGTAAGGGGTCAAAGCTGAAGCCCAAAGTGTTCATTGCTGGGCGGGAGGCCTGCAAACTGAGCCCTGCTGCCCAGGGCTGAAACCAAATCCTAAGCCCCTGGTGGTGGGGCTTGGGTTTGGGCCCAGGGCCTCAACCAGTCTAACACAAGCCCTGGTGAGCCCACTAAAAAGGGGTTGCGACCCACTTTGGGGTCCTGACAATGTTTGAGAACCACTGCCCTAGTCCCAAGTCATCTACCCATAGAAACCCTAACCCTATGGCGGCAATGCATACCCATAGGAGCCCTAGCACTACCCCCAAGTCCTCTACCTATAGGAACCATAATCCTAGCACAGGGATGCCTTCCCACAGGAACCCTAACCCTAGGGCAGGGATGTCTACAAATAGAAACCCTAACCCTAGTGTACGGATGCCTACCCATAGGAAACCTACAACTTGGGCTGGGATGGCTACCTATGGGAATCGTAAGCCTAGCTCAAAGTCCCCTACCCATAGGAACCACAACCTTAACAAGGGATGCCTATCCATAGGAACCCTAACTCTAGCCCCAAGTCCTCTACCCTTAGGAACTCTAACCCCTAGGGCAGGGATGCCTACACATAGGAACCCTAAAACTTGCACCAGGACTGCTACCCATAGAAATCATAAGCCTAGCCCGAAGTCCCCTACACATAGGAACCCTAACACTAGGGAAGGGATGCCTACCCATAAGAACCCTAATGCTGGGGTGGGGATGCCTACCCATAGGAAGCCCAACCCTAGTATGGGGATGCCTACCCATAGTATCTGACCACTAAGTATCTGGTCCTAATATCTCTTTACAACAATTCAGTTGCCTTCATTTTTTGTGTATTTAGAAAGCGTTGATTGTATATTTGCTGTGATGCTTCTAATCAGTCTTTTCTTTGTCTTGCAGAAAAATGGATCTACTAGTTTGGGTTTCCAGAAACCAGGATAAAGATACATTAGTATTTAGTTAAATACATTTTCCTAATACTTAAACTATGTAAAGTGTTTAATTTTTTTGTTAGGACTGACATATTCTAAATGTAAGATTACTAAATAGTCACTATAGGAACATAGTCTATGAGACTTAAAATGACTTTATAAATACTTCCAGAAAGCAACAAAATGTATGGTTCAGTGTGTCCATCAGGTGTGTGAAAGTTATTTCTACATGTGATTTAGCAAAAGTAGAGCAACCTTGAAATGTATCATATGGAAGGACATATCTCTGCCTGTAAGTTTTGAAGGACCTGTTTTCTGTTTATCCAAAATACACCTGATAACAAATAAAGAGTTGAGTTGTTATCTTTATATGCTATGTTTTTAACATTGATACTCTTGTAATCAATGTGTTTTTGAAAACCAGTAGTCTTATGGTTACCCAGTACAGTTATAAAATGTATATTCTACATGACATTACTTTCTTGTATACAGTATATGCTTTTGCAATGTCGTTATGCAAAAACCTTGTGACTGCTAATTATGAAGAACATAAAAAGCACTGTTTTGGCATAGAAAATATATTAAAGAAATGAAAAGAACTGTTCACTATTTGTTACAATACATCTGTTCACAAAGAGTCAGCAATATTCTACATTATTCACTGAGAGTCATAAAGTAGTTCAGTGATTTATTGAGCTACAGTGATAGGTTTTGGCTCTTGCATTCTCTCTTGGGATCTTTGCTTGATCTTTTACATCATTAACATTATTTGACATAATTAACATTATTTTTTTCTCCTTTGTATCTCAGCAAAAAATCATTGATGAAATGTGACTATGAAAGAATCCTTTTTTTTTTTTCAAAGGGGTGACAAAAATTGAAATACATATGGAAATCAGCTGATTCCCAGATAATAACCTACTGGTGAAAGGAGTATTTAGTTGAAAGAGCTACCTGAATATTTCTTAGTCCTTCTCTGCTATTACTTAGCAGACAACTGGGTAACGCAGATCAAAACAATTTCTATGAGGATATGTTAAACTTAGTGGGCTAAATCTTTTAATGTGGTCAAGCAGCATGGAGTGCAAGTCATGCATCGTGTGCAGGGGTGTGGCCAGTGATGAGCTGCCAAAATCTTAACAACCGGTTCCCTACCAAGTCTTTGGCGGCACTTCGGCGGTGGGTCCTTCACTCACTCCGGATTTTCGTCGGCACTTCAGAGGTGGGTCCTTCAGTGCCGCCGAAGACCCGGAGCGAGTGAAGGACCTGCCACCGAAGTGCCACTGAAGACTTGGAGCACCACTCGGTGAGTACAAGCCCCACGTGTTGTTTTTTTTTAGTCATCCCTGCTTTGGCCACGTCAAAATCGGGCCCCACACATCCTGAAGCCAGCCCTGCACATTTGGGGTTGCAAAATTGTATCGGGTCGGGTAGGGAAGGCTGTGCCTCCCAAAACAGCCTGTCCCCCCACATCTGACCCCCACACACGTCCTGCCTCTGACTGCCCCCCTCAGAACCCACAACCCATCAACTCCCCCGCTCCTTGTCCCTTGACCACCCCCTCCTGAGACCCCCCATCCTAACTGCCCCCCAGGACCCCAACCCCTACCCAACTCGTCCTGCTCCTTGCCCTCTGCCCTGACCCCATCCACCACCACCCCAACAAACCCCCGGAACTCCCACGCCTACCCAACCTCCCTGTCCCCTGATCACCCCCGCAGAACCTCCACCCCCTCCAATCACTCTCTGCCCCTTATCCAACCCCTCCTCCGAGCCCTGGCACGGCCCCCTTACCATGTTGCTCAGGGCAGTGTGTAAGGATGCTACACGGCCCACTGAAGCTCGCAGCCCCCTGCCCTTACCTTGCCGCTCAAAGTTGGAGAAGCTGCAGAGCTGCCGAGAGCGCTGGCGCCGGCAGCTTGGCATGCTGTGGCTCTGCGAGGGGAGCGAGGGAGGGGCCGGGGGAGCCTCCCCAGCTGGGAGCACAGGTGGGCTGGAGACAGGACGGTCCCATGGACTGAATGTGGCCCGTGGACCGGAGTTGTTTGCTCGCCCGCCCGCCCCTTTGACAACCAGTTCTACACCGGCTTCTAAATTTAACAACCGCCGGTGGGAACCGGCTCCAGCTCACAACTGGGTGTGGCTTAAAGTTCACCTTTGTAGTCCTATGATCTTGCTACTATTCTGTGCAGTTCAGTCCCCCTGCAGTGTGAGGGCTGCTGCAATTTAAGCAGAGTTTCAATGGTCACAAGGGGCTAAAAACAGATAAAGATTAGCATAGTGCAGGGTATCCTGTCCATACTTCCTTCCTCCACAATGCCTGCCTCCCTCTTTCCTGTCAATTCTGTAGCAGTGGGGTAATAGGAATGAAAGTCCCTCAGCTCTACCCTCTTCCAGGGCCTAGTTAAGATGGTTTCACAACCAGACTGTGTGGGGAAAGGCAGCCCTTACATAAAAGATGACTTGGCTTAATGGTTTTTATGAAACCTTGTGAATTAATGAAAGCAACTTTAATAAACATGTTATTGTAAATACGATTCCTGGTTTGAGCCAACTGCTGATGAACACTTCCCAGTTAAAGAGTGATGGGACTTCTCTGCTTCATAAGGGAACAATGTCCACAATGACGTGGAGAGAGTTGGTCCAAAATATTTAACACTAGAGGATACATATTCAGTCCTGGTGGAAGCCTACACCTGGGCCAACTGAAATTGGCTGTGTGTGGTTACAGAAGAAGTTATGAATTAGAGACACAGCACTGGCATCTCGAACCCAGGGTTGTCCACATCTGATATTTTGTTTCAGTCAATTGCAAAAGTTAGGGGCCAGCAGTAAATCTAAACAAATGTGGGGTATTTAGATCTGGGGATTTGATTCAGGCCCCTCCATAATAAAAATGTTCAGTGACAGGGAAGCAGCAATATAAAAAAGTAATAAATAATTCTGTGCTCATTAATTCATACTTGATAAGCAGCCATGGTAATTGTGCCATATGTTTTATTGTTGTTTTTATTATATGTTATATACGTGCTGAAAAGTAATAACAGTTTTTTGGCGCTTGAAATTTAGCACATAAAAGGACTGGACAGCACTGTCTATTTAAAAATATCATATTAACATCTCAATGCTCATGTAGCAAAACTAAATCTCTTTTGCATCCTTTTTGCATATCATTAGTGTATAATGTTTTATTTTTCTTTGACTAGTGCTTCATGGAAACATCCAAAGGAACAGTTTTGCAGGCAGCTGTTTTAATGAATCTTTTATCTTCAATAATGCCTTAAATTAGACTGAAAAGCTGCATTGAGGGATGCTATAGTAAATTATATGGGTTTTTGTGAGTCATCAAGCCCATTTTCTCAACATGTAATGGATATTTCTTTATTTTACAAAGCAGGGGCACAGCTCCAAAGGAGGGGAGGAATCAAGCAATAAGGAAAAAATGACACAAGCATGGAGAGAGAAATAATGTAAATAGAATGGGAAAATAGATATTCATATGTTTCGAAGATGTAGTTTACTTGAGGATTACTCACTTATTCAATAACATAGGTGTGACAATCAGGGTCCAGACATCCCAAATGGGGAAAAGGGGGTCTGAAACCCCAAAGAACAAGCAACTGAATCAACAGCTTGTATATAATGTTATTGTGTATAAATATGTCAGGTAGAGTCTCTGATGAAAGCCTGTAATGTTCTGAACTTGAGAGTCACGAGGAGATACGTATACAGGTTATGGTTATGAATGTATGCATGTGTATGTGTGTAGAAAATGGTAATTGTAATTGCGGGACCTTACAGGCTAATTGTTTACACAAAATTAACTCCCAGCACCTAGTACAGGGGTGGCCAGCCTGAGCCTGAGAAGGAGCAAGAATTTACCAATGTACATTGCCAAAGAGCCACAGTCATACATCAGCAGCCCCACCACCTCAGCTTCCCCATCTCACTTCAAGCACCTCCCACACACTGGCAGCCCCACTGATCAGCGCTTCCCCCTCCCTCCCCACACCTCCTGGGATCATCTGTTTCATGGCGTGCAGGAGGCTCGAAGGGGAGGGGAGAGAAGCGAGGGCATGGCAGGCTCGGGAGGAGGTGGGAAGGGATGGAGTGGGGGCAAGCCCTGTGGCAGAGCCAGGGGTTGAGCAGTGAGCACCCCTCAGCACACTGGAAAGTTGGCACCTGTAGCTTCAGTCCCAGAGTCAGTGCTTATATAAGAAGCCGCATATTATCTTCTGAAGAGTCATATGTGGCTCCGGAGCCACAAGTTGGCCATCTCTGACCTAGCATTTTACAACCCAGGGAAAAACAATGATGGATTATTAAAGTTAGTGGAAAGACATTGACACTGAAAAGGAAACACCAGTCTTACACCTTGTCTACACTACACAATTAAGTAGACCTCTGTTAGGTCAATGTACAGCCACCACACTTATTACTTTGGTTTTTCATGTCCACACTACAGTCCCCCTGCTAGTGATATGTGTCCTCACCACGAACACTTGCACTGGCTTAAGTGGGGCAGTGGGGGGTGCTGACAGCCCAGGCTGTGGACTCCATGCGGAGCCCTCAGCTGGGAGTCCCACTGCCTGACGCTGACAGCTTGGGCTGTCAGCACTGTGCAGAGCCATGCTGTCCAGTGCTGACAGCCCTCATGGAACTGACGGGTGATGTAAGTAATGCAGTGTCTACACAGACACGGCATTGCCCTAACTACATTGACCTAAGCACTATTCCGCTCATGGCAGTAGGGTTATTAGGTCAGTGTAGTGGGGGACTTACACTGGCAGCATTGTGCTGTAGTGTCGGCACTTACAGGGTTAGGTCGACATGAGGCTGAATTTGTAGTATAGACCTGGCCTTAGAAAACTAAGAAGGAAGATGTTTCCCCTGCTCTGCATTACTATAGTTTGAAATAAAGAGGAAAAAAAACCTGCACACCCTGTTACAAAGGAAGGGAGGATTTTGAAGTGAAGTCTATCCAAAAACTGAGGGGCAACATCTAAGTGGGGTGGTGTCTGTGAAACACTGGATTCCCTCTCAGACAGAGGGCATGCTGGGAAACTGTTCAGAGGCAATGGATAATTTGTATTAGAAAAGGGAATTTAGCTAATATAGAAGTACAATGCCTGATGTTGCAGCTTTGTTTATTTACTGAGTAATTTGTATATTATTGCTTTTCCTTACTATTTCCATCTTTGAATCTGTGATTTTTTCTGTTAAATAAACTTTTTGTTCATTTTTACCCCAAGCAGGTCTCTGGTGTGCAGACTGTGTGTATGCCAAAGTGAACTGATATTGGGGGCAGGTTTCATGCCATTGGGGGTGATGAACTAGATGGCAAAAGCCCAAGTGTCTGGTAGTTAAGAACTCTGGGAGACAGATTTGGGGAGACTTGAGACCAGAAGGTGTTGCTGAGGACACTCTGCAAGGAGTAACTTGGCTGAAGGAAGCCAGGGTGAAACCTTATGCTTGTAGGCTGGCTACAGGTGTCAGACCTCTGAGCCATATAGAAGATATCATGGCTACTTTACTACGTCTGTGCACAGCCCATTTACTTGGACTGTAAACAGATGTCTGGATCTGGTTCTGTGATAAATAAAGTGGGGGGATAGCTTCCTTTGATGGACACTCAGCCAGCCAATTAGCTGTAAAATCCCTCTTGGTAGCTGTTCTTTACTTTCTTTACCTGTAAAGGTCCCCCAGGTAAAGGGAAAAAAAAGTGAGCACCTGACCAAAAGAGCCAATGGGAAAGCTAAAAAGTTTTAAAATGGGGAAAGAAACTTTCCCTTTGTCTGTTGTTCTCTGGGCTGCAGGGACATGGAGCAGCAATGCCATAAGCAGGAATGCTGTGTAAGGTTTGAACCAGGTATGAAAAAGTATCTTCCATACCTAGAAGAAATAATTTGGATAGGGACTCTTTCGTTAGACACTATCAGGTTTATTTCTTATTTTGGCTTGTGGATCTCCTCTTTGCTAACCCTGATGCTTTTGTTTGCTTTAAGCTGATCTCCCAAGAAAGCTGTTTTGGGTGCTTAATTTTTGTAATTGTTTCTTTTAAGATCTAACAAAAATCCTAAATTCCAGATTTTTGTTTTCTTTTTGTTTTTAATAAAAATTTACCTTTTTTAAAGAATAGGATTGGATTTTTGTGTCCTAAGAGGTTTGTGCATGTTGTTTGATTAGCTGGTAGCCACAGCCAATTTCCTTTGTTTTCTTTCTCAGCTCTTCCCCGGAGTGGGGGTGAAAGGGCTTGAGGGTACCTGACAGGGAGGAATTCTCAAGTACTTCTTCCTTTGTTCAAAGGGGTTTTTTTTGCATTTGGGTGGTGGCAGCATTTACCAAGCCAAGATCAGAGAAAAGCTGTAACCTTGGGAGTGTAATACAAGCCTGGAGTGGCAAGTATTAATTTTTAGAGTTCTTGCAGGCCCCCACTTCTGCGCTCGGAGTGACAGAGTGGGGATTCAGCCTTGATGGGTTCTTTAGTCTCTGCTCCCTTATCCTTGCTCTCCTGACACTTCTAACATAATCTGATCACTTACCTGCTTCTTGGGCCTCTTCCCTCCCCAATGATTTGTTCTTGGCTCCCTACATTGTGTGCATGGGCTGCAGGTATCATAGGCAAGGGTAGGCTGTATCTTCCCAAACAGCCTAGCATGGCCCCGCTCATGCTGCACTCCCAGGTCAGGCCCCCTACTGTGGTTCCCAAAGTGCACTGCCTGGCTGGCCCAGGCTTGCTGGGCTGGCTGGCCTAATTCCTGCAGAAAGTCAGGGTGAGTGGTGCTGGGGCTGCACTGTCCAGAGCAAGGGGGCTGGCCATGCTTCCTGGCTGAGGCCAGGGACCACTGTGGGGGTGATCTGGGCTACTGCAGGTGTGGGGGAGGCAGATGGGAAGGGGCAGGCCTTGGGCACAAGGGGACGGGCCAGAGGCTAGCCACCCCAACATCCGAATCACCAGCTGCCCATTGTGCCTATTGTCAATCTTTTACCTTTGGTAACTTCTCTAGTTCTCTAATATATATCATTTTTCTATTCACTCATTAAAGCTGTACATACCCCCCACCAAAGGTCTGATTTTGCTCTTACTTACCGTGATGTAAGATCAGTGTAAATCTATTGACATCAGTGGAGTGACTTCTGATTTATACAGGTATGAGTGAGTGGAGAAGAAAGCGGATTTCCAATTTCCCTGTACTTTGTGAAATCGTTTACAGTGATTCAAAGCTGAATGCAAAGTGGGTATGAAACATACCAAATTGGAATGATAGCAGTTTACCCCTATTTTGCATTGATGTCAATGACTACACAAGGTGCAGAGCCATGAATAATTATTCCTATATCAATATATGCAAAGCCTCTAAGTCACCTGTCTCACCACTCATCCTTAGCATGTGCCAGAGGCAGAGGGGGGTTGAGATAGAGTGATACTCTGATACTGCTGCCTCAGCCACTGTCTGCAGGCAGCATAATTTAGAGAAATCTGAAAGCTGCTCTAAGTTATATCAGGGGTTGTTTTGGCACAAGGTCAGGAGAATGGAAAGGTAGCACAACGTGACCGTCTTGCTCACTCCTCATCTACACCAAGCACAGTCTCCTCCCTCCTCATTCTCCTGGACATCAATATGGTATATGAGACTTCTCTTTTGTGGGCCTCCCCCATAGTCAGTGCTTGGCTTTGCAGTTCTTTTCTGTATAAATTTCCCCTCTCTCATTTTATCTTTACTGCTAAAAGGGACATTGACAAGTGGCTTGGGGCTAAAGAGGAGGTTTTTTGTTAACTTTTCTGTAACAAAATGAAAGATTAATAGTAATGGCTACATTAACTTTTGTTGCCCTCCTCCTTTTTTTATTATTTTAATGTATTGCAATAAGAACATAAGAATGGCCATGCTGGTTCAGACCAAAGGTCCATCAGGCCCAATATCCTGTCCTCTGACAGTGGCCAATGGCAGGTGCCCCAAAGGGAATGAACAGATAGGTAATCCTCCATGCCCTGTCACCCAGTTCCAGCTTCTGGCAAACAAAGGCTAGGGACACCATTTCTGCCCATCCTGGCTAATAGGTCCATCAGTGGCTATCTTCCATTAATCTATCTAGCTCCCTTTAGAACCTCGTTATAGTGTTGGCCTTAACAACACCCTCTGGCAAGGAGTTCCAGAGGTTGACAGTGTGTTGCATAGAAAAATACTTTCTTCTGTTTGTTTTAAACCTGCTATCTATTAATTTCATTTGGTGGCCCCTTGTTCTTGTATTATGAGAAGGAGTAAATAACACTTCTTTATTTACTTCCTCTATACCACTCATGATTTTATAGACCTCTATCATATCCCCTCTTAGTTGCCTCTTTTCCAAGCTGAAAAGTCCCAGTCTTATTAATCTCTCCTCATATGGAAACCGTTCTATACCCCTAATTATTTTTGTTGCCCTTTTCTAAACCTTTTCCAATTCCAATATATCTTTTTTGAGATGGGGCAACCACATCTGCATGCAGTATTCAAGGTGTGGGCATACCATAGATTTATATAGAGGCAATATGATATTTTTTGTCTTATTATTTATCCCTTTCTTGATGATTCCCAACTTTCTGTTCGCTTTTTTGACTGCCGCTGCACACTGAGTGGATGATTTCAGAGAACTATCCACAATGACTCCAAGATCTCTTTCTTGAGTGGTAACAGCTAATTTAGATCCCATCATTGTACATGTATAGTTAGGATTATGTTTTCCCATTTATTTTATTTATTTTGCATTTATCAACATTAAATTTCATTTGCCATTTTGTTGCCCACTCACCCAGTTTTGTGAGATCCTTTTGTAGCTTTTTGCAGTCTGCCTGGGGCTTAATTATCTTGAGTAGTTTTGTATCATCTGCAAATTTTGCCACCTCACTGTCTACCCCTTTTTCCAGATCGTTTATGAATGTGTTAAATAGGACTGAGCCCAGTACAGATCCTAATGAGAACACTTTGCTCACGTCAGGTCTATACAGAACACAGCTGCTAAGATCAAGTTTCTTACATGTTACTTTGACCATAACATCTGCCCATTTGAATCGCTCCATTGTTTCCCTGTTTCACCACATTGAGATCCTGATTCTCATCCTAATCTTCGAGACTCTTTCAATGCTTGCCCTTACTTGTTTGCTCTTGTTTCTTGCCTCATTATCCCTGCTGCCTCCCTCCCTCCTGCCAGCAGTGCCGGCCCTGCTAACCTAATCATCTGTTTCTGACACCGACCTGCATGCCTTTTTTAATGCTAACTCTTACTCGATTCGTAAGGCCACTAAGTTGTTCTTCAGATCTCTCCTTAAGACCCACTTCTGTTGTGTTGCTTTTAAGAACTCAGCCAGTAATGGTTTTTCAGGGCACAGGTGGTTTAGTTAGCACTTTTTTTATATATATAATTCATCATGATTAACAATATAATAAATACCTACAACTATTGAAGTGCGATATATGTAACAATTGTACTAATATGACTGAATTTCTGTTTTCTCAATCTTAATATGCACTTGTCTTCCTAGACTGTGAGCTATTTAGGACAGGGACTTTATCTTGTATATCTTTGTGCAGCACCTAGCGCAATGGGACTCCACTATTACCATATCAAATAATTCATAACTATGTGTATGGATCATGAAAAAAGCAGAATATCTTCCTCACACTAACTACTTTGTAGTGTTAATAACTGGCTAGGATCTTCAGTGACTTATTTCAGTTATACATTAACAGCTACATTCGCATTCTCTGTGCCAAGAATTGCAATTACTTGGTTTTGTCCTGCAAAAGTCAATATCAGAGTTTGTCATGCAGACAACTCATGGATCAATCACTATTATGCATTCAACAGACATCTATTTTCAAAGTAATCAGCCAGTTAGTGAGTTTAAAACAAAGGCATGGAGAACTTAAAATCACCTACCAAGACAGCAACATAACACTCAGAATTGTTTCTGAGAAAAAGTTCAAGTTTCTGTAGTATGATGGTTATCATGTTTGCCTAACACAGGAAAGGTTCTTGGTTTGAAACTGGGTGGAAATAGGTCACTGTCCCTTTTTCTGACTCCCTTCCTATATCTTAAGGGGAGGAATAGCTGTGTGGTTTAAGCATTGGCTTGCTAAACCCAGGGTTGTGAGTTCAATCCTTGAGGGGGCTGTTTAGGGAACTGGGGTAAAAATCTATCTGGGGATTAGTTCTGCTTTGAGCAGGGGATTGGACTAGATGATCTCCTAAGGTTTTTAATAATCTATGGTTCTATCTCCTAATGTGGAACAAGGTGCTGATATTCATGAGAGTACTCTTATACCAAAGTATTCAAAAGCAGCAGAAAAGAGGAAGTAGGATGCAGGGCCAGCTCCAAGCACCAGCATTCCAAGCTGGTGCTTGGGGTGGCAATCTGAAAGGGGCAGCAATCCCTGGTGTTTTGCCCCCCAAGCAGCGCGCCAAATTGCCGCCGTGGACAGTGGGGACAGTCCGTGGGCCATTAGGGCAGCAGGCGCGTTTCTGCAGTGGCAGCAATTTGGCAGCAGCTTCTATGTTTATCGGTCTGCAGTGGCTTCAGCTAAATATAGAAGCTGCTGGCAAATTGCCACCACCGTGGAAACGCGCCTGCCGCCCTAAGGGCACATGGACTGCCCCCGCTGTCCGCGGCGGCAATTAGGCGCTCTGCTTGGAGTGGCAAAAACTGTAGAGCTGGTCCTGGTAGGAGGAGAGAGATTAGAAGCAGAACTTTAAAGAAAAAATGTTAAGGACAAGTAGAAGCAGGGCTTTTAAAAGTGGAGGATGAGAATTTGGAAAGCAATAATAAGCACAAAATCTCAGGAGATGTCCGTTTGTGGATTGTTGGCATATATTCTGTTGCCAGTGAAGTTAATGGTAAAACTTCCTCTGATTTCAACAGAAGCAGGCCCCAACCCTTTGTATTTAAAACTGGGGTCCTTCTAAACATTTGTTTTATCCTTCTATACCAGAGGTAGGCAACCTATGGCACGCGTGCCAAAGGCAGCACACGAGCTGATTTTCAGTGGCACTCACACTGCCCAGGTCCTGGCCACCAGTCCAGGGGGCTCTGCATTTTAGTTTAATTTTAAATGAAGTTTCTTAAACATTTTGAAAACCTTATTTACTTTACATACAACAATAGTTAGTTATATATTATAGACTTATAGAAAGAGACCTTCTAAGAACGTTAAAATGTATTACTGGCACGCAAAAGCTTAAATTAAAGTGAAAAAATGAAGACTTGGCACACCTCTTCTGAAAGGTTGCTGACCCCTGTTCTATACCATTGTCTCTGTAGGGAGTTGGCATCTATTGAATTTCAATCTATTCCCTTTGTGTATATGGCCCAAGTTTTGGAATCAAGAACTGAGGACAGGAAACAACCAGCTATACTGAAGTTCTATTATGATGATGTAAAACCACCAAATATTTTGAGTTATAAAGTGTTTTGAAGATGTACAAAGTAGTGTAACTGGTGCTTGCATTTTACTCTATTGCAGGGAGTTTGGAGATAAAGCTATTTACATGTGAAGGTCACGTGTACTGCATACTCCTATGTAAGCAATGTGTATATTCCCATATTACATGGTACTTACTGGTTCAAGCCCTATTCTGTATTGGCACAGGGTGTCTAGATTAGGGTTTTGTGCCAGTGTGAGTATATTGGTGTAGTTATAGCGGTTTACACTAGAGCTGTTGATTAATCGCAGTTAACTCACACAATTAACTCAAAAAATGTTATTGCAATTAAAAAAATTTATCAGTTATTCGCAGTTTTAATCACACTGTTAAACAATAGAATACCAATTGAAATTTATTAAATATTATGGATTTTTTCTACATTTTAAAATATATTGAGTTCAATTACAACACAGTATACAGTGTACAGTGCTCACTTTATATTATAATTTTTATTACAAATATTTGCACTGTAAAAATAGCACACAAAAATAGTATTGGCTCAATTCACCTCATAAGTTCTGTAGTGCAATCTCTTTATTATGTAAGTGCAACTTACAAATATAGATTTTTTTTACATAACTTCACTCAAAAACAAAACAATGTAAAACTTTAGTGCCTACAAGTCCACTCAGTCCTACTTCTTGTTCAGCCAGTTGCTAAGACAAACAAGTTTGTTTACATTTATGGAGATAATGCTGCTTGCTTATTTACAATGTCACTTGAAAGTGAGAACAGGTGTTTGCATGGCACTTTTGTAGTCAGCATTGTAAGGTATTTACATGCCAGATATGCTAAACATTTGTATGTTCTTTTATGCTTTGGCTACCATTTCAGAGGATATGCTTCCATGCTGATGAACTCGTTAAAAAAAAAAAGCATTCATAAAATTTGCGACTGAACTCCTTCAGGGAGAATTGTATGTCTCCTACTCTGTTTTACCCACATTCTGACATATATTTCATGTTATAGCAGTCTCAGATGATGACCCAGCGCATGTTATTAATTTTAAGAACACTTTAACTGCAGATTTCACAAAACACAAAGAAGGTACCAATGTGAGCTTTCTAAAGATAGCTACATCACTCAACCCAGTGTTTAAGAATCTGAAGTGCCTTCCAAAATCTGAGAGGGACTAGGTGTAGAGAATGCTTTCAGAAGTCTTAAAAGAGCAACAATCCAATGTGGAAACGACAGAGCATGAACTCCAAAAAAGAAAATCAACCGTCTGCTGGTGGTATCTGACTCAGATGATGAAAATGAACTTGCTTCGGTCTGCACCGCTTGGGATGGTTATCAAGCAGAACCCGTTATCAGCATGGATGCATGTCCCCTGGAATGGAGGTTGAAGTATGAAGGGACATATGAATCTTTAGTGCATCTGGCACATAAATATCTTGTGACTCTGGCTACAACCGTGCCATGCAAACGGCTGATCTCACTTTCAGGTGATACTGTAAACAAGAAGGGGGCAGCATTATCTCCTGCAAATGTAAACAAACTCGTTAGTCTGAGCAATTGGCTGAGCAAGAAGTAGGACTGAATAAACCTGAAGGCTCTAAAGCAGGGATCAGCAACCTTTGACATATGGCTTGTCTGGGAAATCCATTGGCGGCTGGGACGGCTTATTTACCTGCAGCACCCACAGGTTCAGCCAATCGCAGCTCGTACTGGCTGCGGTTCGCCGTTTCAACCCAATGGGGACTGTGAGAAGTGGCGGCCAGCACATCCCTTGGCCCATGCCGCTTCCTGCAGCCCCCATTGGTCTGGAACGGCAAACTGCAGCCAGTGGGAGCTGCAATCGTCTGAACTTGCAGATTCTGCAGGTAAACAAACTGTCCCAGCCCGCCAGCAGATTTCCCTGACAGTCCGCGTGCCAAAGGTTGCTGATCCCTGCTCTAAAGTTTTACATTGCTTGTTTTATTTTTGAATGCAGTTATTTTTTGTACATAATTCTACATTTGTAAATTCAACTCGTGATAAAGATGTTACACTACAGTACTTGTATTAGGTGAAAAATACTATTATGATTCTTTTTTACAGTGCAAATACTTGTAATAAAAATAACAACATAAAGTGAGCACTGTACACTTTGTATTCTGTGATGCAATTGAAATCAATACATTTGAAAATGTAGAAAACTCAAAACTATTTAAATAAATAGTATTCTATTATTGTTTAACAGTGCAATTAATCGTGATTGATTTTTTTAATTGCATGACAGCCCTAGTTTAAACTTCTCATTTAGTCAAGCCTCTTACCCCCACTGTGATAGTTTGGGGAATATGTCTGTGTCCAGTTATGGATTTCATTTGGTTTTATTAATGTTATTTGTAATTGCAACCATCATTATGGATTACCTCATCCATTTTATAACAGTGATTTAATATGGAGTGGGGAGACAATATCTGGAACGCTGTTATAGAGCAATCACAGGTGATCAACATTGAACCACTCTCCTTTGCTTGAACCATGGAGTTTCTGTTGGCAGAGCCTTGTCAGTAGACTCTTCACTGTAGCCTGTTAGGGTAGAAGGGGGTTGGAGACAGTTGCATTTGCCCCTGCTTCTTCCCAAGTTTAAATACATAGCTGGGACACTCACAGTTTCTCCGCTTGACCACCTATCCAAAGGTGGCAAGGGACTGTTCCAAAAGGTAGCTGCTTTCTAAGCCAGGGATTTCCTTTCATAACCAAGAACAGCCAACACAACCAGAGAGAGTGGAAGCAGGAGAGACTTTGCCTCCCCTAAAGGACTTGGATCAAACCCAGGACTCACAAAAGGATGTGAGGTCAGACTAAGGGGGTTACGTTCAGGAATTTGTTGTTTTCCATAGATCTGTAACAATCCTGTACTTTTTAGGAGCAAAGTGTGTGTGTTTAAGAAGTTCCTTTGATAAGACTGTGTTTCTTGCTTTACTGTTATGTTGTGCCTGAAGGGGTTAACTAGAAACCAGCACTCCCATAGCCAGGTGATCTCTGGGAGGAAGGTGTCTGAACAACTTGGGGGCTCAGGTGGGCTGAGGCACTGGTTCTGGGGTCTAGGTGGCCAGACTGTCTGATGCTACTGTTCAAGAGGAGTGTCAGACAGAGGGTGTGCACCCGAGTTGTGCACCTCAGAGACCCTGAGTGAGGCTAAGTGATCAGTCACAAGCCAGACCTAGGGGGCTTAGCAGAATGTGGAATTCAGAAGTTGGAGCCCATCACAACAGACTGGTGTCCACTGAGAGAGCAGCACTGGAACTATGGTTGTGACACCCTAACTTTTTGAGTTTCCATAGACTGACGGTCACTTTTTTTTTTTCTTGGTAATTCAGTCTTTGATTATAATACATCTAGTGATGAATGAAAAACTGTAAAGGTGAGATGCTTGGTTCACATCAGAATTCAAACAGTTGGATCCTTATCTAAATCTCTGTTGAGATGGTTCGGAAATGGTGCAGGAATAGTTATTTGTGTGGTAGTTCCTGTTACAATCCCATCTTATCATAGCTTTCCTACTCCAGATTTGAACCTTAGCGTTCATAACCTGAGAAGCTAGCATGAACCCCTCTAAGCTTAATACCAGCTTAGAACTGATCTCGCTGCCACCAGCCAAGAATTTCCAGTGTCTTGGCTCACTCTGGTCTCCCCAAAACCTTCCCTGGGGGACCCCAAGACTCAGAGGCTCTGAGTCTTACCACAAAGGGAAATAAACCATTCCCCCCACCTCTCTCCCACCCAGAATTTCCTCTCTGGGCTAACCT
>NC_133769.1:290398519-290455148 GCF_003597395.2 Chelonoidis abingdonii | reverse complement strand
TCCCTCAAGATTTGAAAGTATCCTGTCCCCTGATTGGTCCTCTGGTCAGGTGACAGCCAGGCTCACTGAACTTGTTAACCCTTTACAGTCAAAAGAGATATAAAGTACTTCTGTTCTATTAACTCCTACTATCTGTTTATGACGGTCCTGGAGTTAGTTCCCAAGTACTTCCTTTTGGACCCCAATCTATATAGTGAAATTTAAGTCTTGCTTAGCTGTACCTTAACCAATCATTTTACTAAAATATTACTGAGCAATTTTCTAACCAATCCTAACATACTGTAAAACAATCCTTTAACCAATTCTACCCCACCACCTTAATCGATTTATACCAGTAAAATTAATTATGTAACAGACAGAAACAATCGAAGAACCAGAGACCATACAGATAAATAATAGAGAAGTGGGGTCCATAAAGACAAAACAATAAAGAAATGGATTTCGCAACCACAACTACTATATTGATAAGTGATTTCTTGCCAGACAGAATGCTATGAAACTAAGTTTTCTTTAACTATCTTAAGATCTGTTTTTTTAATCTGGTGATGGTGGGTGCTATTAGGACAGGAGAGTCTTCTTAACAACCTGATATTACATTGTTTTAATGTAATTTAAATGGAATGTGAGGATGTGACTTTCTGCTTCATGGCTAATGGCTGCTGCTTTCCTAATATAGCTGCAGACAAAGGCCTTACATTGTTGATTCCTTGTTTATAATTGCATTATGGGACCTATCAGGTAGCCAGTTTTAAAGCCATTTAAAGTGTGTCATGTTAATTATATATCTGTGGTGTCAATTCAAATGCCTTACAGAAGTCTAACTGTATTTATCTTCACTATTGCTTTTATCAACCAAACCTGTAATCTCATTAAAAAATTTAATTAGTTTGACAAGTTCTATCTGCCATAAACCCATGTTGATTGGCAGTCTATATTACTCTCCTTTAGTTCTTTATTAATCAAGTCCCATATCAGCCATTCCATTATCTTGTCCAGGCTCAATATAAGACTGACTATAATTACCTGGTTCATTCCTTTTACACTGTTGGCACAAATTAACTTTCTTCCAGTCTCCTGGAACTTCCCCAGTGTTCCAAGGCTTATTGATATTCAACATCAATGGTCCAGTGAAATCCTCAGCCATTTCTTTTAAAACTCTTGGATGCAAGTTATCTGAACCTGCTGATTTTAAAATGTCTAACTTTAGTAGCTTCTGATTTAACATCTTCCAGAGATCTAGTGGAATAGAAAGAGTATTGTCACCACCATATGAATGACTACATCATGTGTTCTTTCACAACTACAGAACAGATTTATTGAACACTTCTGCCTTTTCTGCATTATTATGGATAATTCTACCATTTCCATCTAGTAATGGACCAATACCATTGTTAGGATTCATTTTGTTCTTAATATACTTGAAAATGTCTTCTTATTGCTCTTAACCATGCTGGCCATAGATACCTCCTTGCGCGCCTTTGCTTCCCTTATCTATTTTCTACCATTGATAGCTTCTGAATTATATTAATTACTATTAACTTCTACTTCTTTCCACTTGTTATGCATATATTTTTATAGCTACCTTCACTCCCTTTTAAATCAGGCCATTTTTAAACCAGTATGGCCTTCTTCCTTGATTGTAGAAATGTGGCTTTTTGGGCACCTAGTAAAGTAGTCTTAAACAATTCCCAATAATATGCTTATACAGTTTTACAGCAAGAAAAGGCCATCTAACCTAACATATTATGCTGTTTGGGGGTTTTGTTCAATCATAGTATCTTGTTTTTTTTCACTTTGTCCCTCAATCTTTTCCTTCTCAGGAAACAAATCTACTATAGGACCTGATGTGGTATATGAGTTATTTAGATGTTCCTTGTGTGACACTGCACCCCTTATTCTTCACAGGGATTTCATGATATGATTATGACACAGTTATGATGTATTTTATGCAAGATAGGTCATATGAGATATCATTGAAAAGTTTGATTTACTGAATATGATTAAATTATTTGTATGCATATATCATTCTTGTATCTGAAGTTAGGAATATTGACTATGTATCTGTATTACAAATGTGTTTATACATGGGGAACACCCCCAGACAAGATGCTTTCATTCTGAAAATATGGGTGGGGAAGGGCCATTAGAGAAAACAATAGACTTTAGAACAGGGGTCGGCAACCTCTAGCACGCGGCTCGCCAAGGGAAGAACCCTGGTGGGCTGGGCCAGTTTGTTTACCTGACATGTTAATCTGGGACGGTGAACCACGGCCAGTGGGACCCGCAGTCTGCTGAACCTGCTGTTCCTGCAAGTAAACAAACGGGCCTGGCCCACCAGGGTGCTTACCCTGGCAAGCCACGTGCCAGAGGTTGCCAACCCCTGCTTTAGAAGAAGTTTGTCTCCCACCTGGGGGCCTTCCTGTGAAGGCTACAAACAGCCTCTGAGTAATGGCTGCTGTGAAACTATAGGGACATTTGACCAGGTCTTCTGGTGCTGGACTCCATCTTGGGATATTAGTATTTTTCCACTAACTGGTATGGGAACCAAGTTTTGAAACAAGGGGCTCCCGCCATATGCCAAAGCTAATTAAGGCAGGGGAGTGACATCATCTTGGTTATTCACTGACTTCCCATCCAAAGAGACTCCTGGAAACACCTGAGGAACAAAGACTGAACGGGGGGAAATGCTAGACCCAGGCTAAAGGGATTCTGAGCCTGTGAATGGAACACCGGGGGATTCCAAGCTGTAAGCAAGTGTAGTGTGCCCCTTAAGAATCTGCAGCCTACTTGTATCATCATTTAGGGTGAGACTTTGCTATTCAGATCTGATCTATGTAGTATATTAAGCTTAGTCTCTGTGTTTTGTTTATTTGCTAGGTAACCTGCTTTGATCTGTTTGCTATCCCTTATAATCACTTAAAATCTATCTTTTGTAGTTAAGAAATTTGTTTTTGTTTTGTCTAAAATCAGTGTGTGAGAATTATAACTTGGGGTAAAAAGCTGTTGTATGTTCCTCTTCACATTGAGGGAGAGGGCACATTTCCTGAACTTTTGCTGTGCAGTTCCCATGCAGCACAAGACGGTATAATTTTGGGTTTGCACTCCATAGAGAGCGCGTGCCTGAGTAGCTGGGAAGTTCCCTACCTGAAGCCTTTCCATGCAGGGCTGATCACAGCGTCTGCATGTAACTGCAGGTGGGTGTGTCCCTGCCTGTATGGGTGCTGGTGAAAGTGCAGGTTGGAGCCTAGATAGAGTTTGTCACAGCAATACAGTGTAAAGGGAGCCCAGGTTGAGGGGGCTCAGTGGTACCCCAGTTCCAGGTGGCACCCCGGGGGGAAACTGTCACACCTTGATGCACCATGTGGCCAGTGCTAAATACAAGGTTCTTTTTCACAGTCTAATTTTAATTTCTAAATACATTAAGGTTAGTTAGCATTCAATTCTTTTAGCATAAATTCATAGGAAAACTGCAAATTATAAAACCAGGTATATTTCTCTGAAAGGAGGAGATGCTGACATAGTTGCTATCAAAATTGTTCTCAGCTTAATAACAAATATGTTGATTTTATTAAATCTGCTTCCCTGACCAAGCACAGACAAAGAAATGAAAAGGAAGACGGAAAAAGAGGAAAGAGAAACTATCACCATGAGTTGTATGTAGTGATATTTTACATCATAATAAAGCAGGGAGCATGTCTTTTGGTTAAGCAGAGGCTGTGGTGTAGGGTTAAGTCAGGCTGAAATCTGATTTTAAAGACAAAATGCATGGGCTTTAAATATCTCTCTTAAGTCTCCCTCTCCAGAGGTAGGCTTTATGGGTTAGTTCATTGTCATGACAGATCATGCATGATCTTAAACATGAATACTCTAACACTGGGGTCAGCAACCTCTGGCACGCGTCGGCAGGTTTGGCGGACCATGGCTCCCACTGGCCGCTGTTTGTTGTCTGAGGCCATGGGGGTGGCAGAAAGCTGTGACCAGCACATCCCTTGCCTGTGCCACTTCCCACCTTCCCCACAGGCCTGGGATGGTGAATCGTGGCCAACACGGCAGGTAAACAAACTGGCCTGGCCCGCCAGGGTGCTTACCCTGGCGAGCCACATATCAGAGGTTGCTGACCCCTGCTCTTAACAATATCAACTCATTAATTATAAGTTGTAACCCCATCTGTCCCCAAAAGGCACACCTGGAGGAGTATGTGCTCTTTACTTTTCATGCATCTGTGATACAGGCTATGTGGGTCAAATTATGCCCTCAGTTACAGGTGTACATTAAGGAAAATGCAGCTGCACAAGTGCCTCTGATAGCATAATTTGGTTTTACTGTATTATTAATATTATTGGCGATGATGCATAAGAAGGAAACAACCCTCTGTGAATGTTAGAACTGAGGCTGAGTTTTCTGTTGTAGCATTTAGGGGCAGGTGGGAGGTTAAATAAATTATTTTAAAATTTGATATGGAATTGATGAGACAAACTAGAATCCCTCCCCCCATATCCATTATTGCAATCACTTTTCACAGTGGAACTGTACTTTAAGAATATCAGCAGACCTTGGTCTTACCTTCTATATTCTGACTTTAATGCAACACATCCCTTTGTGTAATTAAGACTGGATTATTGCAGGGCATTCTATCTTGGCTTGCCTAAGAAGCAGCTTCAGCCTGCAGCTATTACAGAAGAGAGCAACATGTCTATTATCAGGGATGGGCAGATGGGCAGGTCTCCCTGCTGCTTTGTTCTCTGCCGTGGGTGTCTATTGGCATGTGTTTTGATTTAAAGATTTGTACTATACTACATGAAGATCTAAGTAGTTTAACTCTGCCAATGTTTTGACATCCTTTGGGCTATCTTACTCTTTCAGGACCGGGAGTAGCAGGTGGTGGGCACACGTTACAATGTTATAAATTTGAATCAGACAGACTGATCAATAAATAAAAAGGGAGAAAACATGAAATGACAAGGACTTCATTGTGGTATGGAACTAGCTGGTAAATTTTTTCTGTTGTCCAGCTTTGGGTCCCTGACCAAAGCTGTTGATCCCCGTTGAGACATTAGTCACGTGAATGCTGGAAAAATGTGCCAGGGTAGAAAATGTGTTAACTGCACTGTTTAAAGAACATGATGGCAAATATGATTTTGTCATGAGTTTAGACAAGGATATGCATAGACAAGCACTGAAGCCCCCATAACCACTCCTCTAGCACATGTATTTATTTCTGTTTATAAGAATGTGCCCATCCACAGCTCTGAGTGCATGCACAATATTATTAAAAAATACACACATATTAAAAAGAATGGGCACAAAAGAGCAGAACCTCTTCCTTACTCACTGCATCCCTTTAAGGAATGCCTGGGAAAATAAATAAATAGGCTGGCTCTGTAATATTCCTTAATGGTCAACAAATTCAAGCTCTGTCCAAGAAAGGGGAAAAGGTAGGAAAATAAATTCCAAATTTGGGGATCCTTCCTGGAAAAGAACCTGCCACAACACTCCTTTGATTTAAACTTGGGGGCTTTTAGCTCCATTGCCTCTCGCTGTGGTGTCGCACAAGAAGGCATCTCCAAGGCTGTGTCTGCAATGGTGACAGCATTAGTCCAGTCTAAGGGGGACCATTCATGTCACATCCATACTAGTACCTCTCCTTGTTGCTACCCTGATGGTGCTGAACTAGTGGTAACAACGGCTGGAAAGTTTAGAAACTGTCTAGTCCAGAAAAAAGCTAAGGTAGTCAGGTATTCAATAATCTATTCTCACTAGTTGACTAAATTGCTTTGGTTGTCTGGTTCAAGGAGAAAAGTTCATTTTCTATTTCAGCATGTCTATCCACACACACACTCCTTCCTGTTTCAGAGTGGTAGCTGTGTTAGTCTGTATCAGCAAAAACAATGAGAGTCCTTGTGGCACCTAAGAGACTAACACATTTATTTGGGTATAAGCTTTTTGGGCTAAAATCCACTTCATCAGATGCATGGAGTGGAAAATACAGTAGGGAGATATAAATACACAGCATATGAAAAGATGGGAGTTGCCTTACCGACCCCACGCTTGGTAAGGCAACTCCCATCTTTTCGTATGCTGTGTAATTATACCTCCCTACTGTATGTTCCACTCCATGCATCTGAGGAAGTGAGTTTTAGCCCATGAAAGCTTATACCCAAATAAATGTGTTAGTCTGTAAGGTGCCACAAGGACTCTTCATTGTTTTTACTCTTTCCTGTGTGTGCACTGCTCATGTTAACACTGATGTTTAGTGTTTGTCATTGACTCACATACACTTCTGGTTGTCTTGTGATAATTTTAAAATCCTACTGGGTTAATACATGCATACATCTGAATGTTAGTGCTTACTGCTTTTGTTAGTGGTTAAATACCTAATGGCAATTGATGCATTCCTTTGTCCTTGAATATATTTCCATTTCTGCTTCTCATAGAAGTGCATGCGTAACTGAACAATTTTAATGTTACTTTTTGAGTTAGTGTAGAACAAAGAATAATAGCAAGTATTATAAACAAAGAGGTGCTCACTTTGGCTCTCATACTAAAAATGGCTAGTTAACACTTTTAGCAAATTTATGAAAATGTGTTGATGATTTCTTAGTAATTCAATAAATTACTTTGACATTCTTCAAGTCATTTGACCTTAGTAATATTAACACCTGATTTTCCAGATAGGATTGTGTTTTCAGTGATGTTGATTTTATGATTTGGACCCTAAAATGCTGCTGAGATTTTATTAAAGCAATTCAGTCTTTGAAGAACTAGTTTAATCTCCCTACCTCTCCAACCTCAAGCTTTAAGATGATGAAATTTGTTAACTGTCAGACCAGTTCAAAAGTATCTAAAAGTGAGGAGCAAATTTCATGACAGTATAAAGCGGATGAGAAAGAAAGACCGTCACATGAGAGATTTCAGAAAAAATAGAAACAATATACAATTTGCCTTTTAAAATTAGATGGCCACTGCTGGGTAGATTACTTGAAGATAAATGAGAAAATCAACTATAAAATCTATTGCAGTATAATGAGAGATCAGCAATTTGCCTGGAGCTTGCATCTATGCATAGGCAGATATGTAGGAACTTATTTTTCTTTACCTAACTGCAATAATGATTGTACCTATCAGTAGCTGAGAAAACTGGACTGTATTATTCACTGTGAGTAAAGATGGCAGAATTGGGGCCTCAGTATTTTTTTATTTTATTAATATTTTTAAATGTCCTTTACATAAGGGGTAGAGAGTACAGTAAAAAAACAACCCTTTTCAGTTGCTTGTTCTAAAACGTATCTTGGTACTGTCTCCTATACTGGGCATTATATTCATCCTACAACGATAAAACTTACAGTATCTGGAAGTCAAAAACTTTCAGAACCTGTCATATCTTCCCTTCCATCCAATTACAGTTACTGTTTTGTTATTGTTATTTGCATCACAATAGTGCCTAGGAGCCCAAAGCAAGATCTGGGGCCAATTGTGCTAGGCGCTGTACAGGCATAAATTAAGAGTCTGACTCCAAAGAATCTAAATAGACAAGACAAAATGGTGCTGGACTGAATGAGCCCAATGTCTGCTTGGGTTCTGGACAGGAAAATTAAGGTCAATCCTCTCTTCAGATCAAATCTCAGGTAGGGAGTTGGCACTGTTAATATGCAGATTAAAATAAAATATCATTGTGATTGCCCATCAGTGCTAATCTGTCTAAAAAAGAGGTGCTGGATGAATGGGTAGCTGCCACTTAATTCTTTGTAATAATGTGTTAGCGCTTGGATGTATGCTGCCTTCAGCAAATCTTGGTTTGTACTCCATGTTCATACCTTAGGAAGCGTCTAGCTGTTCATATAGTAATATTTCTGGTCTAAACTGGTATACATACAGCATGGTTTGGACATATTTGGGTCTATAATTGACTCCTTGGGCATGTAACATCACTACTGCTGCTTTCTCATTCTATAAAATGGGGATAGTCGTCCTAATTTACCTAAGAGGGATGTTATGCTGATTTATTAGTTTGTTTGTTCAGTGATTTGAATAGGTCAAGTGCCATTTAAGTGCAAAGTATTATTCATTTAACTGTTGCTTGACAGTACTGGTGCATAGCCAATTATCTTCACTGTTGAGTGAATAAATTGGAATTAGTTTGTATCTGGCTGCTCTTTAAATTTCTGTTATTAGACTCTCTATATGATCGCTTCCTTCCATCTTGGAAGAGTAACATGCAAACATACACACTACATTTTCTGAGCGCCAGCATTCAAGTACATTCTCACGTGGAACAGATGTAAGCTTTCAGTCAAACTGCCAGTCGGAAATGAGTAAAGCAACAATAGCATGGTTTAAACACTGAACAAATTCCACTCTATGAAAATTATCATTACTCATCCTATTATTAAACCAAGACTCAAAAATAGTACAAGCTAATCGAAATGTTTTGAGCAAAGAAAGGAAATCTATCTTGTGGGGAGGGGAGGAAAGTTAAAATCAGTGATTATGAAACGTATAAATAGTTTGATTATTTAGTATTTCACTCAGACTCGATTAAATCTCTTTGCAGTTTCATGTATGGCTACTATTTTTTCTCGACCACATACTTACACATTCCTTGTTACCAACTCAAAGAACCTAACTCACTACAGGCACACAAATACATATATTCTCCCACTCACCGGCTATAGTGTGACAAATGAACATCTGGTTAAAGCATTTATTTCAAAATAAGGGATTCTATAAGTGATTTTTTCATTCCTACCAAGCTAAATCTGCATAATTATAACACCCGCGCTATCAGACACTAATTATATAGTTTTATAAAAAAGGAAATACCAGCATAGGAGCCACCCAGTTCAGAATCAGACTCGGGCAGTACCTATCACAGCAGGGTAGACAGGCTATTTATTTTAAAGACTTGGGTTTTAATACTTCCCTAGGGCCGCGAGGATTAACCGTTTAATTCTATTTTAAACTACCACGTAGTTTGGCCCGAGAGTGAAGGCTGCAGGCTCAGGGTGTCAAAATAATAATAATAAAAAACCGGTGTCCTCCTTAGCAGGTCCATTGAGGGAGGAAGCTCCAGGGGCTAGATGCAAGGGCGCGGGGGGGGCACAGAGTGTAGACAGGGCAGAAGCTGGGTCAGAGACAGATCTCCCCTTCTCCTCACGATATCGTTTTGTGCCCATGATTCAACAGCAGGGTGGGGGGGGGGGAGCGGGAGGTAGGGATATAGGAGCCCCCCCCCTCGGCACTGGCTGCAAGCACACCAAAGCCTAGGTGGGTGCGTGGGGGGCGAGGATGCTGCCGGGCGTGGCTCCCGCGGCTCTCTCTAGCCCCGCTCCTCCTCAGGCGCTCGCTTTTTATGCCCCCGCGGCTAATGGCTCGGGAGCCGGGCCGCTCTTTGTTCCCATTGTGCGGGTGCCTCTCCGGTGCCAGAGTGGGAGGGGAGCCCCCGGGCTGTGTTGTCGCTGCTGACAGGAGGCGCAAGAGCAGCTGAGGCGGCTGCCGCGAGCGGCAAGGAGCGAAGCCAAAGCCGCCGCCAGTAGCAGGACCAGGGAAGGAGGCGAGCCGCCGAGGGAGCCCGGCAGCGAGCAGGTGCCGGCGGGGCGGGGCGGATGGAGGCTGCTGGCTGCAGCGCCGCGTGCGGATCGCAGGCGGGCCGGGCCCGGGAGGCGGCTCGGTGGTGAGCGCCGAGCTGGAAGGTGAAGGAAGCCATGCAGGAGCTGGTGCGAGCTGGAGAAGAACGAGCGCTGCGGAGTCGTGCGGCGGCCGCCGCCCCCCGGCTCGCCAGCCCGTCCTGCTGTGGCTCCCGCCGCCAAGCCCCGCCATCGGCTCCCCTCCCAGCGGTCCGGGCTGGCCCGAGCGGCAGCCCCGGGGTCCTGTGCATGCCGAAGTCCCAGCGAACCCACTCTCCTGTGCACCGCTAGCCTGGGCCCGCCGGAGCCCTTCGTCTACTTCAAGCCCGCCCTGGCTGGCCTGGCCGCGGCAGCAGGAGGAGGGCAGGAGGCCGGGAGCATCCCCGCGGCGGGGGCAGCCACGGTGCTGGACGAGGTGGAGGTGCTGGACCTGGAGGACGGTGACTGCAGCCAGGAGGAGGACACATGGTACAGGGCCCCCGCATCCCCCGATATTGTCTGAGCGCCCCAGTCCCGGGGCTGGTCGCCCCCGTCCCCCAGGGCAAATCCCCCTCCCCGGGAGCACCAGGGGCCTTGGGAGGGACTGGACAGCAACAGGATCCCGTCCCCGTTAAGCATGAAGAGCCCGGCTGTAATAACGCAGCCTGGCTAAGTGCTCCCCGCCCCCAGTCTTCCCTAATTCTTACACAGCTGGTGCTTTCAAGTTACTGATTAGCATTAACCCTAAAATCCACTTGATCTTGTTTTGCTGAATCTTAAATCTGCTTTTTTTAAACGTGTCATCTGGTTGGTGTGATTAACTCTCTCTCAGTGAAAAGGGGCCGTTTCTGAGACCTCTGTCTCCTGCTTCTCAAGTCTTAGTTTATCTCCTAATCGCCCCTTTATGCTCCATGTCCTCTGCATGCCTAATTTCAAGCCTATCTGTATCGCTTGGGAGGAGCAGGATTACAGGCCCTCTCTGCTACTGTAACCTACTCAGTAATGATCCAAAAACCAGGGACCAATATTTTGCACTGAATTTTATTGTTCCTACTAAGCACATTTATCATCCTTGCTCACCTCTCACACTTGACTGAGCTTCTAAGATTTGATGACCTCGCTAGCCATTCATTCAGGATGTTAAATTAACACTGTCATAACCGTGGCAATTATGAAGAGGTAGATGTCAGGAAGGAAGATTTAAGTTGAAAAATCTGGGTTAGGTTAAAACCCAACTGGGTAAAAAATAATGAAAAGATGTTATTGAAGACTCTGACTGGTAAGTGTATTGGTTTTTAGTCTTGATACTAAGGCTTTTGTTGCTTCCTTTAAAATGGATTTACTACAATCATTTTAGGAAGGACTAAGAAAGAGATTACAACCTTCTTTAAAAAATAAGGAATGCTTTCAGTTCTCCTTGTATTGGCTATGCTCTCCTTGAAATGCTACCCTCTCTTAAGTTGAATTTCAGTCCCCAGCCATATAGGAGGGCTTTGGACTTTTGGGCATTGTTATGCAGTTATATTGTTCAAATACATACATGGTTCCAGAATAATGTATGAAATATGTTTCAATAAACTCGAAGAAGCAGAAAATGAAATCAAACTAGGGGGATATTTGTGGCTGTTTGTTTATGCCCAGGAAGGGAAAATGATAGAAAAAGAGATGCAGTGTTGTGGTAGCTCTGTTGGTCCCAGTGTATTAGATGGAGAGTGTGTGGGTGAGATAATATCAAAGAGCCCAGTGTAAGCTCCAAAGATTCTCTCTCTGTCTCTCTCTCACCCCCTAACATAAGTGGGTCTGGAAGAAGACATTACCTCACCAACTTTGTCAGACCAAACATATTCAGAATTGTCTAGTGTCTTGTAGCTTGTATATCTCAACAGTTTAGTAATCCTCAAGAGCGCTAATAAATATTACAGAAAATGACATTTCAATGTAGTTGTAGCTCAACTGTAGTAAAATATGTCAGTGAGAAAAAGAATGTTATAATTATGCTAAAGAGCCATATATTAGCTTGGGTGTCTGTCCAGGTGATAATGTTTCCTTAACATGTTCTAATATAGTTTTTAAATCTATGCAGATAAGGGCATATCATGATATAATGCAGTTGAGCCAGAACCATGTTTAAACGTGGTTATTGTGATAGTATAGGTTGGGTCTTAAGACTCATCAAAATGTGATGATCTCTATAAAGATTTTTAGATAACAGGCCTAATTTTTAAAGCTCAACTCTTGGGAATCACCAACAATTGTCGATAGTTTATTAATGATTATCATACTTGACTTATCAATACCAGTTGATCCTGCAGATGATTAGATTGTGCTGGACTGTTTGGGGAACATGACTGGGATGAATCAGTTTTATAATTTCAAACTTCCTCATGACCGATAATGTGGTAGGGTGTTGTTTCTCTGGTCTCATTAATTGATTTGGGGTGACCACTTTGCTTGGTCAGTTGCATTTAATAATGTTTTGTACATGCTTAACATTTTAAGGCTGTATTGGATTGGTATTATTGCAAGTCTTGCAGTGCAAACCTCAATTGTGATTTATTTATCAGGTTTGTTTTGCTCTTCAGAAAGAATTTTGCTATTTGGGGGCAAATTCCACCTATGTGTGGTATCACTCGGGACTGAATGTATGTACTGAGGTGCAGAATTTGGCCCTTGGTGTTCATGTGAAGGACAGTTACCTGTTTAAAATTAATAAAACTAAGGCGCATTACATATTTCCTTCAGGGATGACTCTCTAATGACCTGCATTGCTGGTCAGTGGTAGTTTGTCAGTTAGCTGCTGTGGGGTTATTGTTAGTCTTTTGATGATTTGTTAAATCTTTTTTTAAATAATGTGTCAAATCTAGAAAGCCAAAGGCCAATGCAGTCCTAATAGTTGATTTTTTTAATATTGGGCCCTAACTGCTTTTGTAATATTGTTCTAAAAAATTGCAGTTCAAAAAGAAAAAATGTAAAAACTTTTTTCCTTGGTTGTCATTTCTTTTGCATAAACATCAAATTCTTTAGAACTCATCAGTCACATATTTTACTTTCAAAATACTGCTGAAAGTTAACAATGGAGCTGAGGTGTTATTTTCAGTACATATGCGACTCATCATCATTTTTAATTCTGAGGATTAATTGTGTAGCCAACCACTGTACTAAGTGAGAGGAGGTCAGCCCTATTGTCAGACAAATTCAGGCCTGGAATTCTGCTGGGATTGCAAACAAGGGTATCAGTTGTGATGAGGACACTTGTCCATTAGGAGCTGGATCGCAATTTATCTCCCAAACAGTAGGCTACTAAGCAGGCATTACATAGCAATAGCTCACTACTGAGCTGAGCAGGTTTTGCACCAATAACCTAAATGTGAAGGACTCTGTCTCTAATTAGTAATCCTCTGAGACTTGGTCCCTTTGTCTTGACTTTAGCCTTTTTATATTTGCTATTCACATTCCACTTCCTGGCCGGTGTGCCTTTTTGCCCTACTTCTGATATCCTATTTAAGAGTTTGTATAACCACACTGTGCTTTAGAAACAAACAGGGTATGATGTCCAGGGAGGAAGCTGAGAGCTGTTGTCAGCAGCTAATGATAGTTCATCCAGGTGAACCTATGTCTATGTGCATGTCAAAATCTGCGAGGACTCCAATAACATTGGATACCAGCTTAGAGAATTTAACTATGAAAAGCCATCAAGCCCCCTACCGTGAGGTGGTTTAAACACTCGTAGAAACATAAACTCTACCCCAGAGGCACAGGAGATGAACAAATACTCAAATATTCTTGTCTGTGTGGTTAGCTGCCTAATGTATTCCAAGCCCAGAGAAAAATAAAACAGCTTCCCTACACTTCTTTTTCTGCACATTGGTTCATCTGGCTGGAACTAAGAGTGTAAAAATCATTATCATCCAGCAAACTTTTTTTAATTTCCCAAATCTGTATGTAATGTACAATATAATATATAAAGTCTTTGTATCGTGTGGGAGAGATACTGCCTATGAAAACTGTAATATTATGTCAATTCTGATATGATTGGATAAATCACTGAAGGAAAGAATGTAAAAGATGTTTTGATGAAGTTCTTAAGTACAAAGTTAAGCACTGCAATGATTTAATCTACAGTGAGTATTAAATATTCACAGAAAATATTATAAAATCTATCTCTGGGGTATGTGTACCATTTATGAAAACTGTGCTATTACGTCACTTTAGTGTTAGAAACATAAATTCTTAATACACAGTCAATCAAGTATACAAAAATATAAAGCGTATGTACTGTGTACATGCTAATATTTCTGCATATTTTAATTGAGGTTGTATGTCTCGCCTACTAAGACCCTCACACCGCAAGAGAAATCATTGAGTCCTCTGCAATGGTGTAGACATATTCTGGATCATCCAACTCCTGAGATAGAAGCTGCAAAACGTTCCCTGTGCTTTAGACTGGAACAAGGTAATCCTATGATCTTTTTACTTGTTATATTTCCTTGAATTTCATAACTAATCAGTTAGCATTTGTGCTTGGCATGCAAGTTTGAAGTTTTATATGCTGATTGGTTCCAGCAGCTTTCTGTGTTTAGCAAATGGTAGATACTTAGTTTTGTAATCTAAGTATATACAACTCCCTCTGTTACATGAATGGCGGCTATATTTTTAGTTTTTGCTTTGTGTGCATTTTTAAGCAGTCTCCTTTTCCTTCTCTTCTTTTTCCTCCACTCTCCAAACCCTAATTTTTAACTATTTTATTAACTTTCAGATGTCCCCATTTCATTTAAATAAGGGCCATAGACTTTAATGGGAGAAATCTTGGGCCCTAACTTAAGGTATCAATCCTGCAATGAGATGTGCACAAAGCACCTCTGTACTAGCACAGAGCCTCATACACTGCACACATCTCATTGTAGGTTCAGGGCTTTATTATTTATAGGAAATGCAACAAGAAATCTAGATCACGGATAATACTGTGTAGGACTTTCTATTTCTTGACTATTGGGGGGTCATGTTCATTGCTGGCATAAAGTTGCTCAATTCCAATTAACTTTGTATGGAGTTATGTCTGTCAGTGATGAGTCTAGCTCCCTGGGTATACTGCAGTTCTAAATAGAAATCAGCTGCATTATTTAATTATTTTATTAATTTGTTATATCACCCCCCAGACCCTAGTTAGGATTTCAGTGTGTTAGATGTTGTACAGTTGTGTAGTTTCTGCTCCAAAGAGTTGATAACCCAGTTTCAAGCAAGACTTGACATGGGAGTTCAGAAAACAATTGGGGGTGGGGGAAGCAGGGAGGAGAGGAGAAGTGAGACAAAGTTAATGTTAATAGAGCCAAATAGTTATATAAATTAGCTATGGCTATGCACCTGTAAAGCACTTAAGCACATGCTTAAGATTAAGCATATATTTGTGTGCTTTGCTGAACTGGAGCCTGTGAGTCTGATCCTGTACCACTGAAGTCCATGGAGTTTTATTATTCACTTCAGTGGGAACAGGATATGGACCCATATTTACAACTTGATGTTTTCCAATTTGTTTGAAAATATACATGTTTTAAAATTAAATATTGGATATTCCTGGCTATCCTTCAACCTAGCCATACTTAGTTGCTGATTGAATGTGTATGTGCACACACCTGTGTACCAAAACAGTAATAAGTCTTGGGGAAGTATTTGAAATAGGAGAGGGTAGTATTCTAATGGATTAGTTCAGGAAGTTTGTACCCTGTCCAATAGTTTACTTAGCAAATCTACTGATGATGCATGAGCTGGAAAGGAATCCAATTTAGACTCCAGTTTTGGAAAAAAGTATCACAGAGCAGGTTTTAGTTAGTAGTAGTTTTACATTTAAAAAAAAAAAATACAGATGCAATACAAACTGTCTTCTTCTGCCAGTCTCAATTTTAAATAGTAATGTGCAACAGAGGTGGCACTCAAACGTAAGACTGCAAATTCATAAAAAAGTCATTCACTAAATTGTATGTTTAAAACCTGTCAGAGATGGGTAATCTTTTTATTTTTATTTTTATTTATTTATGTATTTCCCTCCAAGACATTGTTTACATTTACTGGGAAAGCAATTTGCTTTCACATTTTCCTGTATATTTAAAATATAAGTGAATTGCTATCTCTCTGATTTTAGTTTGTACATTTTTCAACATCTGAGAGATCATAGCAAATTTTAATGTGTAATGTAATATTTTATTCAAGGCTACCTGTGACAGAGTAATTTTTACTACATATTCTAATTATGGTTATTGCTCCATGAAGTTCTATTATTTTAAAAATAATTTGAGGATTTATATTCTCTTCAAAGACCATGTGTAAATCTCATTTTGAGAGCTAAGTATTCAAGGAGAGAATTGTCTCATAAATATTTTTATTGCAGTGGTTTTATAATAGAATTGTTTTGTTGTTACTAATTAACTACGTTTGCTCAAGATATGAATTTTTTAAATTGGGCCATTCCCCTATAAGTAATAGTTTAATCAACAGATGTCAGGTATTAAAAATTAACATTAATTTCTAATTATAACAAGGTAGAATTAGGTTTTATAGGAGTCTTTCCCCCTGTTTTGGAGGAGGATGAGACAATTGGAACAATTTAGTAAATCTGTTAGTTTTACTTTAGAAAACATTCTGTAATGTCTCTTCTCATTTTATTCCTAATTTTGTATCCCTGGCTATTGGTGATCCTTTTTATTTATATATTACAATTTGATTCTTCCTTAAAAAGTGACTGTGAAAATGGCATTATGGATTTCCATAATAGTTGTATTTCAAGTGATAACATATACAGTTTACTCAGTTTAAAGGTAAAAAGTCTTTCTCCCTCAGCTACCAGCCCTTCAAATTCACCGTGGTATCAGAAAAACTAGTTGTGCTCTTTCTAGCTTGCATGTCACCACCAGTAACCCTGATTCAGCTGATGAATATTGTGTATTCAATGTGCAGTAACAATGTACAAATCTGTACTCTGAGATAAAGTTTGCTGTTGGAGTTTACTCAATTTTGTTGTTGATCCATGAGCTAGAAAGGAATCCTGTGTAGCCACTCATAGCTAGCTTAGCATTACAGTGGTAACAGGAATGAAAAGCAGCAAAAACTTATTTTTGCCTTGGCTCAGTTGTTCCTTCTGCTCTTCATACAGGCCCTAGTACAGTAAGTTACTTAAGGACATGCCCAATTTTAAGTGCATGAGTAGTTCCACTGAATCAAAAACTACTCAGACTGGTGTACCTTGGTGAATATAGTGCACAAAATCCAACTGCAGCTCCTGGCTTCTCTTCCTGAGTTTGCACATCACTCAGGCTTGGTAGCAGTCTCTCTTCTATTCTGGGTGTAATGGTTGCAGCTCCTCCTTATAACTTTATATTGGGGGAGGGGGGATTGTGCTCATGTCGTTTTAGAGGCACTTGGGCCTGAATTCACAAAAGGAGTTAGGACTGGTAATGCTGAGTGTCTTAATGCCTAACTTTTAGGCACCTAGAATATCACTGATTCACAAAGCCTGAGTTAGGTGTTTAGGCTCCCATACGATGAATGAGGAGATTGTGATTCACAAAAGCCAGTATGCTAGGAAGGTAGCTGCCTACGCTAGCCAGTGGAAGATGCCAATGAGAGGGATGCATGCTAAACCCTCCTGCCTGCAAAGGGTGCCAAGGTTTGCCTAGGTAAGCATCTATGCTGTTAGCAAAAACTAGGGGAGAGGAAGAAGACTCGTAAGAAGTCATTTGAGTGAGAGAGAGAGAGAGAGAGAGAGACTGACTGACTCCATAATCTGGTGGTTAGAGTGCTCACCTGGGAGGTGAAAGACCAGATCCATTTTCCCTTTATCAGTGACTCTCTAATTATTTATCCAGAATGCATCAGTTTCAACAGGGGAGATTGAGGGACCAGCATATCAGAATAGCCGAGAGAGCTCAGTGCTTAGAGCACTCTCTGGAGACATGGCAGATCCCTGTTCAAATCCATTCTTCCCCTGAGGGGGACTTGAACCTGTATTCCACATGAATAACTTATAGCACAGGGGTTAGGGTAAGAGGAAAGTCCTCTTCCCCACTCCAGCTATTTTGTGTGAACTCACCTTTGGGCCTAATCTGTTTGATACCCTCTGAGCATGACTAGCAGATTGGGCCCTAAATGTGATTTAGATGGAAGAATGTCTATATGTCTGGTTTGTGAATCGCTCTGGGGCTTCCGAGAGGGTAGGTGGTTGGGTGCCTAGAGCGAGACAGCAGTTTGCATGCCCGGAGGCAAAAGTTAGGCAGTTAGGGTACTTTTACTGCAGAGATTTAGGCTCTGAGTGAGTTTAGACAGCTCCAGGGATCAGTGGGAGCTTTGTGCAACACAATGGTCCCAAAACGGAGACTTAGGTGCCTACAACAGAGACTTAGGCACCAAACTCCTTTTGTGCTTTCAGGCCTTGCTACCTTTTTACACTTCATAAATTTCTCCATGTCTTAAGTTGACTTGTTCCTCATGTTGATTTGTCAGTCAGAAAATTGTACCACGTGGGTGGAGTGGGTCGAACAGTACCTTTCCCTGTGAGAATTGCCACTGCAGTGTTGAAGCCAAAGTACAACTAAAAAACAAGTGCCCAAATTCTGTAGTGTATAAGACTGAGGAGATGTATGGTTCTGAAGACACTGAGGCCAGTAGTGCCGTCATGACATAGGACGTATTCTAGAGTATTTGCTGATGTTTCATATCTTCCCTGATTATGCAGTTTGATGGCTAAAAAAATCAATCTTTTGGAGGCCTAAACTTAAGAATTGGCAGTAGATCAAAGACCATTTTCAAGCAGGGGAGCCTGGGGCAAAGCAGGGGAGCTGCGGCGCTTGTACTCACCCGGCGGCTGTCCGGGTCTTCGGTGGCATTTTGGCAGCAGGGGGCCCTTCAGTCACTCCACATCTTCGGCAGCACTGAAGAGCCCCCTGCCACCGAAATGCCACCGAAGATCTGGGCCAGGGCTCGCGGGGCCCCTGCAGGGCCCAGGGCCTGGGGCAAATTGCCCCACTTGTGCCCCCCCCCCCCGGGCAGCCCTGTTTTCAAGCTATTCAGATAAGACTGCTGAGCCTCACTCGTCATCAAACATTTATGCTCTATTTATCTGAGAGATGCTAAGCAATGGAAGACTTCCAAATGAAGACTGTTAGAGTTTGGGGCCAGATTTCTAGTGGAAGTTTACACGTGGAGCAGAATTATAAGAATCCTGTATTTTTCCATTCACCTTGCTTTTTCTATTTTGTGTGTGTTTGTTTCCCAATTGGGAGAATCCTGTAGAATTCTTTCTAACCTAGACAGTGGTATACAACACACACACTGCAATGCACAGAAAGAGCAATAGCACAAAACATATTAGGATTGAACAATTCTAGTGAATTGCATGGTGCTGGTGAAGCACTGCATGACTGTCCTTTTGCTGCAGTGGAAAGGACAGATGAGCAAGGAAGAGACATTCAGAGATACTCGTAAAACGTAGGGTGAGTGTCATATTTTCACAAGACAACTGTTTCTCTTTGATTCTTTGCTTGTCTGATGGTTTCTTTTTGTCTGGTCTCCAGCTATTTGTCTACTTCTAAATTCGTACCCCAATTTTTAACACTGCTCTTCACCTTTTTGATTCTGTCAAGTCACCAGGACAACATATTAGCCTTAATAGTGTGATGGAGTCTGTTTTACGTTCTGTTAGTAATGATTGGAGTTTTGGGAAACTGCTATTTAGTACCAAATCCTCTGAGGCGAGAGATGTGATGGGCAAGTTTCCCATTCCCTATGTTGATTTACACCAGCTGAGGATTTGACATGTAGCTATACTGCAGTAGCATGCCATTGAAGAGCCAAGTAGATAAATTGAGGAACTTAGAGCCACAGCAAGGAGTCACTCTACAGGAGTCCAGTTAGTTTTTATGCAGGACTTGAAACTCAACCTTCCAGACAGCAGAGCCCACAGGATCTGTGTCATGCCCCAGCTTTTAACAGTTCTTTGGTATAGTGATATGTTCATGGAAGATTATATTTTGGAGATGCTCCCTTATAAGGGACAGTATTATGAATATAGGAATTTAGAGATGTGCACTGGAAGCTGGGGCTGAGAACACCGTGTAGCTGTGCACAGCAATTCACCACAGAAGTGCTCTTAGTTTGTTTTTATTTAAAGTGTTGTTCCTTTCTACTTCACTGGTTTGTTGATTAACCTCAAGATCTTTACACTTGGAGGAACCCCTCCAAAGGGGTCTGTCATAAATAGATAGCTAAGGGTTAATGTTTCTTTTACCTGTAAAGGGTTAACAAAGGGAACCAAACACCTGACCAGAGGACCAATCAGGAAACCGGATTTTTCAAAGCTCAGGGATGGAATTTTTGGGTGTATGTCCTTTGTCTGTGTCTCTAGTGCTCTCTCGGCTCTGAGAGAGGATCTCTCTACCTTCAGGCTTTCTAATCTTCTGTTTCCCAGTTGTAAGTACAGGTATAAGACAATATAGGTTTTTATATTGTTTTTGTATTTACATGTGTGTAGTTTGCTGGAATGTTTTAAATTGTATTTCTTTTTGAATAAGGCTGTTTATTCATTTTGTTTTCTTTTAAGCCAATGACCCTGTATATTGTCACCTTGATACAGAGACCATTTTTATGTCTTTTTCTTTCTTTTTATATAAAGCTTTCTTTTTAAGACCTGTTTGATTTTTTTTCTCTGGTTAAGGCTAAGGAACGAAGGGAGGGGGAAATCTCTTTGTGTTAGAGTTACTAAGCTTGAATTTGTATAGCCTCTGGGTGAGGGGGAGAGACACTTGATCTCTCGGTGTTTGTGTTTCAAGGAATTGAAGCAGGGTAATCTCCTAGTGTACCCAGGGCGGGAAGATCTGGGAGGAGGTAAAGAGGGGGAAGGGAAGTGGGTTATTTCTCTTTGTTGTAAGACTCAGGGCATCTGAGTCTTGGGGTCCCCCAGGGAAGGTTTTGGGGAGATCAGAGTGTGCCAGACACTGGAATTCTGGCTGGTGGCAGCGCTATCAGATCTAAGCTGGTAATTAAACTTGGAGGGTTCATGTAGGCACCCACATTTTGGACGCTAAGGTTCAGAATTGGGACTTATGCTTATAACAGGGTCTCACTCTTCCTTAAGGGTAGGCCAGACAGCCCCAGTGCCTCGGAGACTCAGCCTCTGGACTCCAGCACTCCTGTTTCACAACGTGAGCTCTGCCCAGTGAGTCCAACTGACAGAAAGTCTCTCACCAGGCGTCCTATTTACTTCAGGGACCAATGCACCTCTGCAGTTATTTATAGTGACACCAGGAGGCTTTTCAAAATAGAGTAGGTTTTATTAGTGAACTGGAACACAGCATCAGGAAGTCCTTAGGTTAGCATAGAGAAATTAAGGTTTGGAGCACCCGGCATTGGCCACTGTCAGAAGATAGGATACTGCGTTAGATGGACCTTTGGTCTGACCCAGTATGGCCGTTCTTATGTTCTTAAAGGTTAAAACATAGTCCATTGTGGCCAAGCCAGCATTCCATCCAGCCAAGCTGTTGTGGAAGCCAGTTTTGGCCCTTTTTGTCAGTCCCATGTGAGAGCTCATGTCTTTCCAAAAGCTAGCTGTATTCCAGCCACTTGACATCTTTCAGTCCGTTGTCCAGCTCCTGTAGGCCCATGCAGAGTTCGTATGTTCCGCCTGCTGAAGTTTCTCAATTAAATTACAGACTTTACCTGCATAAATATAGTAACACTATGTTGTGTATCAGTTGAGGTTGGCCTTAACATAACATACCTAGCACAAGACTTCAAAAACAAAGATATGAAAAGCTAAGCCATCTAAGGATATGTATTGTCTATTCCTTCATCCAGAGACACATACTTACACCTTTCCACCAGCATGACCAGACAATGTACCATTACTAGCATAACCACAATGTACCATAACCATAATTTAGTTCAGATGCCAACCTTTCGGCATGCCATTCATCTAACTTCCTGCCACCACAGAAACAGATTCTGCTGCTCCTCTCACCATTATTCCTTCTTTACAGTTCTCGGAAACCACACTCAAGTAATCACACTGCACTTCATGTAATTTTGACTCTTTAAAATACAAGGCAATATTTGTGAGCTATTAAACAGTTTAATGAAATGGTAGCTCTTTGACAGCAAAATAGAGCAGAAAATATTGGAAGGTAGTGAGAATTGTATTTTACATGCTTGAACTGAAGCAATGCTGTTTTGAATTGCAAACCGTTTTGATTTTCATATAGATTTAATTGATTATTCTTTGAGACATCAGAGTGTAAAATTTTATGGAACTCAAGAATTGATTGAGATTTAATGCCATTTTATCATACATATTTTTCATATGAGATGGAGACTGGAATCTTGTGTAAAATGTGTTTAGATTGTGAAGAGTAGTGTGCTGAGGCATGCAGTTGTCAAGGTGGTTGTTTCCATGATAAAGAAGACAGAGAATATAACTGTAAAGCTCTAGAAGCAATTAAAGAAGCTGCAAGACTGATACAGTTACTTTATTTCTATGGATCTGAGACTGAGAGATACTGAGTGCCCTCAACTCCTATCAGTGTCAGAATTGGTGCTTAGCGTCTTGCAGAGGCACTCCACATCTTGCAGAACTGGACCTGTAGTAGTCTGTTGTGTAAATGCAAGGTCTTGTTCTCCAGGCACACAGTATATTTTCAAACATCTGAGTCATCTCTGCTTAGATTTCATTATTTTGGGAGACCCATTTACTGCACATGCATAATTCCAGTCAGTTATTGGAGTTTTCACAAATACTATGTTATTGGATTTTTAAAAGCAACTATGGAAGCTGTTTTGCTTATTTTATTTATATGAAAAACTCTATCCTTTTATTTCTACTTAGAGACCCTGCCTGCAGGCGTCGCCCTCGCAGCTCCCGTTGGCAACAGCTCTCGGCCAGTGGAAGCTGCAGAGCCAGCACTTGGGTAGGGCAGCGCGCGCGGAGCACTCATGGCTGCCCCTTTGCCTAGGAGCCAGAGAGAGATGCTGGCAGCTTCCCAGGAGCCACGCAGAGCTGGGCAGGTACCCTGCCTGCCTTGCTGTGGGCGACCAACCAGACTTTTAACGGCCCAGTCCGTGATGCTTACCAGAGCTGCTAGGGTCCCTTTTAGACCGGGTGTTCTGGTTTTCGATCGAACGCTTGGCAACCCTAATAAGAAATCAAAAGTCCAAGTTTAAAAACATTCTTGGAATCTCTATTTGGGCATATTGGTGTGGGAGGCTGCAGACATCTAATATGACTGTCTTACACTGATACAAAGCTGATAGTTTAGATCTTTTATTTTGTGTTTCCATGATGAAAGATTGTCCAAAGCCATACTAGACAAGGACAATGGGTTAGATTCACTGGTACACTCTGGCCACCTTGACCTCTCCAGGAAAGTAAAGCATCTGTAAACCTAGCTTATCTGTCTGGTTAAGATGTTATATCTGCCTTGCAACACCAGTGTAGTTCAAAGCAGGCAGAGTGCACTGGTGAATCTGATCCATTGATTCTTGTTCTTGTGGTAGCCGGGGTTTTAATCACCTTTTATAGCTGCAGAAGATTCCTCCTCCCTTACCTTGCATAACTAGTTCTGCTTTTGCCTGAAGTTATGTTCTCTGTACAACCATGGAAGTAGGGTGTTGGGTTGATGATTTAACTATTTGTCCTCTTTCTCGCTATATTTCTCTGCTACTGAGTTCTTCCTAGTCTACTTCTCTCTGCCTTTCTGCTAGGCTTTCATGGTATTCTTGGACTACCATTAGTACTCCACATGTTTTTCCAGTCCTTGACAGACTGTAGGTATTTTGTAATGGGGTGCTAAATACTGCTACCTTGGGACTATGATTGAATTATTAGAGTACTATAGAAGTTTTAGGATTGTCATAAACAGATGGTTAAGGGTTAATGTCTCTTTTACCTGTAAAGGATTAACTAGCTCAGTAAACCTGGAACACCTGACCAGAGGACCAATCAGGAGACAATATACTTTCAAATCTCAGTGGAGGGAAGCCTTTGTTTGTGCTTTTGGGGTTTTTCTTTGTTCTCTCTGGGGTCTGGGAGGGACCAGACATGTATACAGACTCTCCAATCTTCTGAAAAAGTTTCTTCTATTCAAATAGTAAGTAATAGGTAGAAAGTGGATTAGATTTATGTTTGTTTTCTTTATTTGCAAATGTGTATTTTGCTGGAAGGATTGTATTTCTGTTTGCTGCAACTTGTATTTGTGCTGGGGGGAGGCTTCTCTCTGGCGTCTATAAGCTGAAAGACCCTGTAACATTTTCAATTGTGATTTTACAGAGATAATTTTTACTTTTTTTCTTTCTTTAATTAAAAGCTTTTCCTTTTTAAGAACCTGATTTTTTTTTTTTTTATTATTCTTGTGTGAGACCCCAGGAGACGGGGTCTGGCCTCACCAGGGAATTGGTAGAAGAAAGGAGAGAAGGGGGGGAGGAAAAACCTGATTTCTCTCTGTGTTAGGATCACTGTCTCTCTCTCAGGGAGAGCCTGGGAGGGGGAGAGAAGGGGGAGGGGGGAGAAGGTGAATTTCGTCTCTGTTTTAAGATTCAAGGAGTTTGAATCACAGTGATCTCCCAGTGTAACCCAGGGAGGGGAGAATCTGGGAGGAAGAAAGAAGGGGAATGGTTTATTTCCCTTTGTTTTGAGATCCAAGGGGTTTGGGTCTTGGGGTCCCCAGGAAAGGGTTTGGGGGCCAGAAAGTGTCCCAAAACACTATATTTTTGGGTGGTGGCAGCTCTATCATTTCTAAGCTAGTAATTAAGCTTGGGCGGGTTCATGCAGGTACCCCATCTTTTGGACGCTAAGGTTCAGAGTGGGGGAATCATACATTGACAAAGATGTTAACAGTAATACTATGGTACTATAGCATAACTATGCAGAACAGAGATGCTATGCAGTTTGGAAACGGTATTAATTGAAATAACTTGAGATAAAGAAATAAAAATATATGATTTAAAGGTCTTGCTATAAAAAGCACAAATATTTCTATGCAGATTTAGAGGTTGATGGCTGTTTTATCATCTTTTTCATTAAAAAAAAAGTCATGGGCATATAGTTTGGCAAAAAGGACGTGCTGTGATAAGTGAAGAAACTTGAACATAGTAGTTCCCATTCTGCAGCTAGCTTTTGTAAATGCAATCTCACTCAGGATGAAACCATCTCTAGAAGAATTAAAATTTTCCTAGGGTTCATTTGACCAGTCCTTTATGTAATGGTAGTGTTGATTTCCTGCTTTCTATTAGTCTTACATGCAGCCTAGGATTTACCTGTCAATGCTCAAAAGTTCTGATGTGATGTTTCGACAGTGATCATCCATCCAATGATGTGAAAAAAATTCTAAAATATCAAGAGATGGATTTAAAAAAAAAATCAGAATCCATGATTCTCATGTCAGACTGTGCAACCTCTAAGCTGAAGGGGAGAGACTTCATTTCAAGTTTATTTTGGATTTGATAAAAATAGAACCCCCATGCAGGGGAATTTTGCCTTATGTCCTTTTCGACTATGTTGAGTTCTTAGAGACGCAGGAGAAGGGAAACAAAAGCAGGGAGTCCCTGCAGCACCACACTAGGTCAGGAGAGAGTGCCAAAGGACAGCACGCTCTATGACACTAAGCATTTTAATGTCATTTTGGGTTTGACAACTAGAAAATTCTCTTGACATTTTTGTACTATCGGTGTGACTTCTTCACCTTGGCCCAAGATAGCCTGTGTCACATGGATGATCTAAATGATGCTAAATGACTTTTTTTGTTTCAGTTTTCACCAAAAAGTTTAGTAGTAGCAGCAACTGGACGTCTAACATAGTGGATGCCAGTGAGAATGAGGTAGGATCAGAGGCTAAAATAAGGAAAGAACAAATTAAAAATTCCTTAGACAAGTTAAATATCTTCAAGTCACCAAGGCCTGATGAAATACATCCTAGAATACTCGAGGAGCTGACTGAGGAGATATCTGAGCCATTAGTGCTTATCTTCGAAAAGTCGTGGAAGATGGGAGATATTCCAGAGGATTGGAAAAGGGCATATAAAGTGCCCACTGCTGCTTTCAAGGAAAACCTAGGATATTACAGATCAGTCAGCTTAGCTTGAATACCCAGAAAGATAATAGAGCAAATAATTAATTAAGCAATCAGTCTGCAAACACTTAGAAGATAAGGTGAGAAGTAACAGTTACCATGGGTTTCTCAAGAACAAATCATGCCAAACCAACCCAATAGCTTTCTTTGATAGGGTAACAAACCTAGTGGGGGGAGGGATAGCTCAGTGGTTTCAGCATTAGCCTGCTAAACCCAGGGTTGTGAGTTTAATCCTTGAGAGGGCCACTTAGGGGTCTGGGGCAAAAATCAGTAATTTTTTCTGCTAGTGAAGTTAGGGGGCTAGACTTGATGACCTTTCAAGATCCTTTCCAGTTCTAGGAGATTGGTATATCTCCAATTATTATTTATAATTATTAGTAGATGTAGGGGGAGTGGTAGATGTGGCATATCTTGACTTTTGATGCTGCATCACATCATGCATGACCTTGTTTGTTTACATAACCTAGATGGAGCTACTGTAAGGTGGGTGTATAACTGGTTGGAAAACAGTTTCCAGAGAGTAGTTATCAGTGGTTCACAGTCAAGTTGGAAGGACATATAACATGGGATCCCACAGGAACTGGTTCTGGGTCCAGTTCTGTTCAATATCTTCCTCTGTGATTTTGATAATGGCACAGAGAGTACATTTATAAAGTTTGTGGAAGATACCAAGCTGGGAGGGGTTGCAAGTACTTTGAAGGATAGGATTAAAATTCAACATGATCTGGACAAATTGGAGAAATGGTCTAAAGTACTCCTCTGTACTTCCAACTCCTCTGTAGACCTCCCTGGGCCACTTCCCTGTGGCCCCTAGCACCCTCTTTGCCCTTGCCTCAGGGCCTCAGCCTGCCAAGAGCAGCCTTTAGCTCCTTGGGTCTTTGCCTGCAGCACTGCTATTTCCAGGGTGCTTGCTACCCTCCACCTGCAAGGCAGCCAGTCCTCCTCCTCAAGTTCCAGGGAGTAACTGAAGGTGTTCTGCTTCCCATCCCTTCTTATTTGGGCAAGTATGGCCCTGATTGGCTGCTCCTTGCAGCCCCTCTCTAATTGGCTGCCTCCTGCACAATCTCCCTAGGGCTCTATTAACTCCTTATGGACTAGTGTGGGGCAGACGCCCCATCACAAACAGGAATAACATTCCGGGATGTATTAGCAGCAGTGTTGTAAGCAAGACGTGAGAAGTAATTCTTCTGCTCTACTTTGGGTGACCAGATGTCTCGATTTTATAGGGACTGTCCCAATATTTGTGGCTTCCTCTTATATAGGCGCCTATTAGCCCCCACCCCGTCCCGATTTTTCATACTTTGCTGTCTAGTCACCATAGCTCTACTCCACTCTGATTAGGCCTCAGCTGCAGTATTGTGTCCAGTTCTGGGTGCCACATTTCAGTAAAGATGTGGACAAATTGGAGCAAGTCCAGAGAAAAGCAACAAAAATGATTAAAGGTCTAGAAAACATGACCTATGTTGGAAGATGGAAGAAACTGGATTTGCTTAGTTTGGAGAAGAGAAGATCAAGAGAGGATTTTTTTTGGTTCTGTGCTGTAACCTCTCTTAATCAGTGTGTGTTATGGCTGTTGCCAATAAAAATGGTGAGACTGGGTGAGCTGCGGCATCTTCAGTGTGTGGATGGCACCCAGAGCTAAATGCCATTATCAGAACCAAATAGTGATGTTGAACAATTTACTCCATGTCTGGCTGGAAGCTCGTAGTCCTTAGATATCATGCATGTGTTATGCATATTCACAGGAGTCAGTATGTGTCTATCTGCTGTTGCACGCTCTAGGGTGCCGTCACTTGAGAGATTTAGAATATTGATGGAGAAAACTGCTGTAATTTCTCTGACTGGAAAATAATTTTCTTGTTCCTGTGAAATGCAAATATGTGTATTGTGTTTTAATTTTTTAATAAGCATTTGAATTTACAGTCAAATGTTGAATGAATATGTCTCTGGAATTTAATTGCACTTACCCTGCATGTAGCTGTTTAATGCCTCTTCTGTTTGTGAGAGTTTAAGGGAAAGCATTTTAAGAATTTTTTGAAGGGGAGGTTGTAATTTGTTCTAATTATTCAGTCCTGGATTTAGTTAAAAGCTCTTAAATTATTAGTACATTGACATGTGTTTATCAAGATTTTGTGTACCAGCATTTGACATAAGGCAATGTATGTTAGTTGTTTTTTTTTCAGTCTACATAAAGAAAATATCTGGCTTGCTTACTTAAAACTTTAACATTATATTATTATTTGTCATAGTAGGATCTCAGTTTTGTTGCCCTGTGGGTGCTACCACAATATAAATGTAAAATGTGCCTGAAATAATGTAAAACTCCTAAATAAATTTTTGGTGCATGATTGCAACATGAGCTATTTTCTGATTTTTAGAAGTAGTTGGAATTTGTGTATGTATGTGCATATTTGTGAATTTGACCAAAGATAAATCCTACTATATCCATCAGCCAACTCAACCTGTTGTGGAAATACTAGTAAATCCTCTCTGCACACACCTATGGCTTAACCCCATTACATCCACTTCCCAGCAAAATGATAAAGCTTTCCCTAGTTGGAAATGGACTTACACCTTTTTTTATCATAGTGGAAAATTAAAAGCACAGCTATTTTCTGTGAAGCAAAAATGTATTCCTATAAATTCCTGAATCCTCCTAAAAGGTGCTAAGCACCTCAGTTCCCAAGACAAGGCAAAATAAAGTGAGGAAAGTACAACAAATATTTTTTTTTCATTTCAGAATGCCTTAAATTCTTTTATACAGTATTGCAAATCTTTATGATTTTTATCATGAATCTCATGATATTTGGTTTTTATCCTAAAGTGTTCTGCATACAGTTGATTACCTGAGAATCTGACCTTTTTTTTTTTTTTAAATGAGAGCTGAGTTTCTAGCCCTCATGGTTGGAGAGAGAAGCTTGGAAGGCAAATAAAACTAATCCCAAATAAATTATTTTAGAAACTTTTGTCTTTAAAAAAAAAAAAAATCTAGTGACTCTTGTGTTTTGGAGGGTGGGTGGGTGTGAGGGCTAATGTGTGACTTTTGAATGCTTGGGATTGGCAGTACTCCTTTGTATAGTCTCCCAAAAGAACTGCAATTACTTTGAATTAAGCTTGCTGGACTCTGTTTCTCACCAACAGGTTCAAAAGCAAGGAAATAGAGTTGTGTTACTGAGGATCCTCTCATCTCCACTCATTGGTTCCCCTTCTCAGCCTCAACTAGCTCCTTCCCACCATCTACAGCCCATATCTCCAACCTCCTTCTCAAAAGCTAACACGCACCCCTGATTTCAACCTTATTTTAGTTATATGTTTATGTATTTTGGTGATTTAATACAGGGTTAGCATGGCTTTCAGAAATTATAGTGCATATGATTCTGTACATGGATTTATACTGAGGTGTGTAAGTGAGGTGTAATGTTGAAAATGGCAGTGGTAAGATGGTTTTCTGTACTATTTAGGAAGTTATGTGAATCAATGATCTGTGGTGTTAATGATCTAAATTGGGTATTAATTTTTATGCGACAATTGTAGATATGTGTGTTTTGTGATAGCCAGCCAGCTATATATTGGTTGCCCAGGGATAAGAGTTAAGGTATGTGGGTGCTGGATGTCATAAAGGAGGTAGCAGCAGGCTCTAAGTATAAACTCTGAGGGCGGGGAACCTCTCCTGCTTCACTAGAAAACAGGATTGGGAAATATAAGTATTAGTTATAATTAAGCACATAAGATAAAAGGACTTGAAAAAAGTAAGGAAGAGAATCTTTTTGAGAGTTTGCTTTGACCTGTTCCTGGATGGCTTGTGTTGTCTCACTTGTCACTTCAGCCCTAGGCTGTTATAGAGTTTAGCACATCCAACATTAAATCTGGTTTCATAATTGTTTTTATTTCTTTTTCAGCAATGGGCATGATATACTTGAAAGTCAGTCTTTAATTTAAATATATATTTTTGAAGACCTGGTTTTCTGTTTGTAATTGGATAAACATGTCTCCACTGTGTTGGATTTAGTTAAGAATTTTTTTTATTTAATACCTGTGTATGTGAGGAAGTTAAATGGTTGTGTGATAAATCTAAATATCACTTGATACTTCTAAGATTTTTGTAGAGATGAATTTGAACAAACATCCTATAATGATATAACATGAACATGGCGCACATTAAATGGATTAAAAGATGGCTTATTTGATAGGTCCCAAAATGTAATTGTAAGTGGGGAATCGTCAACCTCAAGAGGGTGTTTTTTCGAGTGGTGTCTCACAGGGATCTTTTCTTGGCCTTATGCTATTTAACATTTTTTTTTCAATGACTTGGAAGAAAATATAAAATCATCACTGATAAAAAATTACACAAAAATTGGGAGAGTGTTTAATACTGAAGCAGACAGATCACTGATACAGAGCAATTAGGCTTGCTTAATAACCTGGATGCAAGCAAACAATGCGTGTCTTAATACTTCTAAATGCAAATGTATACATCTAGGAACAAATAATTGTAGGCCATACTTACAAGATGGGGGAATGTGATGGAGAGTCCGTCCTCTACTGGCAAGAGCCGGGGGGGGGAGGGTGTGCTGCATAGAAAGAAACCACTAGGTGAGAGGCTGTGAGGAACAGTCCATTGGGGCCCAGCTGTCCATATAAGAAGAGCCGCAGGACAGAGCACAGTCAGTAGCGGCCTGGAGCGCGAGGAGGAAGAACTGTGTTTGGAGTAGGCTGCAACCCTGTAGCACCTTGGACAGAGCTGTGCAGGAGAAAACCCAGGGAGAAGAGAAGGAACTCTGGATGGGCTGTTGAGTCTGAGAAGGGTGCTGTGACTGTGGGGAAATGGCTCAAGGAAATGCAGTGATAGCAGAGGAAGGAAATAAGGTGTAAATTTTTAACAGTGAGAGTAATTAACTATACTGAAGTGGTTTTCAACCTCTGGTTGGTCAACCTCTGGTGGTCCGCAGACTATGCCTTAGATTTCTATAAGTGTCCACACTTCCTATTAAAATTTTTTGAGGGATCTGCAAGTGAAAAAAGGTTGAAACTACGAATTATTGGACCAACTTACCAAGGGTCAAAGTGGATTCTCCATCATTGGCAACTTTTAAATCAAGATTGAATGTTTTTCTAAAAGATCTGCTCTAGGAATTATTTTGGGGAATTTCTCTGGCCTGTGTTATGCAGGAGGTCAGACTAGATGATCACAATGGTTCCTTCTGGCCTTGGAATCTATGAATCTATAAAGTTTTTAGCTCAGGCCCATCTCTAATAATTTTGGAAATGACTAGAAAGACGGTGGTGGTAACTTTTAAAAAATCTCTGTCCCTTAAAATAAACTGCAGAATGGCTTTTTTCTTAGCAAATGTCACTGGAGTAAAAGGATTTAGCAGCAGTGCATTAACTATATTGATATACTTCAGGAGTTGGACAGCAGAAATATTAATATGCAAAAGTAACTTTATCAATTGCATGATGCCTACAAAAGAGTTGACACAGTGTTCAGCAGCTAGTGTGCTGTGACCACTGCTTATTGTGATGCTCTAACAGTCTGGTGATTATGCCTTGCTCCCCAGCTATTTGTTCTATCCACCTCTTGTCTATCCTATGATTAGACTGCATGCATTTTGGGGCGGGGACTGTCTCTTTGTTATATGTTTTATGCAGTGCCTAGTACAATGGGATGAGAGCTTCTGGGCATTGCTACAATACAAATTATGATAATGCCATATTTCATCCCTCTGATCTACTGTTGTCTTTCTTTCCATAAATGCTAACAGATCCATACTTAAGACTTGAAAATGGTGTCAGTGAGAGACGTGTGTGAGTGACAGACAGACACCTGATTGCACCCGCTGGTATTTCAAATACATTCTCACTAAATGTCGTAGTCATTTTAGCCATCAAGGTTTTTCTTTAGCCTAGACTTTCATGATTTTTCACTGTTTGATGTTTAGAAGTATGAAAATCAGATTTTACAGACTCTTTTATTTCTGACATTTCTAGAGCGGATGTGCATTTTATGCACATTGCCCAGTTTGATCCTTATGAGAAAGTGTTGAGATTTAAGTGCTTCACTGTGACACCAGTTATTTTTAGCCCAGGAGCACTGAGGGTACCATAGGGCACTGCTGTATATTAACCTGGATTTGAGTATAACTTCTAAATCTTGCACTTTGGTTCAGCAGAGAATTATGTGAGAATCAGGGTGGCAGACTCCAAAACCCTGCATAGAGTGTTCAGGGCTCTCTTGCTGTCAGGGACTTGAACCCTGCATAAAAATGCTGAGTAATTACTGTTAAGCCATAAGGGCAGCTGGATCTTGTGGTTGGAGTGGGTGTCTTGGAGGGATCTTGGGACTGATCTGCACAGAAGTTCTAGGAACAGCTATGCTTAAGGAGAAAGCTTATGCTGAGATTTGATACTTTATTATTGGAATTACTAAGAAAGCTAATCCCCAGCAAAGGGGTGAGTTTGGATTAGGTGCAGTATGTAAATATATTAAGAAAAGGATGGGAATTCCACCTGCTTAGAATATTATATTGGGGGTCATTCTATATGCAGGAATTTTACCCTGAGCTCCAGATCCTGCACTGTCTCCCATCTCTCTGTTTTTTGGGGCAAGCAGGTCTGGCTGCCCATAGCAATAGTAACAGTAACAATGCTATTAAAATTAGCAGATGAAGTAATGACCAGAGTAAGGTAAGTCGACTGGAGAGTATCTCCTGTCAACGCAGTGCAGTAAAGACACCAGGGTAAGTCAACCTAAGCTACATCAACTCCAGCTACGTGAATAACGTAGCTGGAGTACTGTCACTTAGGTCACCTTACCCCAGTAGTGAAGACAAGCCCGGAGAGTATAAAACAAAAGGATATTACAACAGCACCATCACAGCAGGAGGCTTAATTAGTGGTGTTTTACCAGGAGAACAATGATATCTCTTTTAACTTTGATCTGACTTGGTAGTAGCCTAGTTCCTAAAATGTATAGGACCTGCCTACCTGAAAGACTTCTCCCAGTTCAGATCTTGGGCCTCTTCTCTCTCCTGTCTCAAGGTGGAATCATGCAATTCTTTTGCTCTTAGACTGGGACTTGGGTATAGGCTGCCCTCTTAAGTTACAAGAAGTGCAGAACAGAACCAACTTTTATTTGCAGTGTTGTAGCTGTGTTGGTCCCAGGATATGAGAGACAAAAGGTGGGTGAGGTAATATCTTTTATTGGATCAATTTCTTTTGGTGGAAGATACAAGACTTGAAGCTTTGCAGAGCCTAGTTGGTCCAACAAAAAATATTACTTCCCCTATCTTGTATCTTACATTATCTTACATTCTTTTAGGAAGCCAAGGAGCTCTTCAGAGCTAGCCTGGTCTCAGTTTAACTCCCAGATACTCTATTCCGAGTCTGTTTCCTCTGAGTCGTCTCCCCCCCCGTGTATGTCTGGGCCCAATTACCGTGTATCACTCAGTGGATTTTGTTTCAAGGCCCAGGTGTGATGTCTTCCTTTTGTATCAGACTCTTTTTCCTAATCAGCCAGGCAGGCCATCTGGGAGCTTGCCCCTCTGAGACAGTTAGACTCATTCAGCCTTAATGGCTTATCATCAGTGCTATTGTAACAGTATGTACCTGTTGGGGAGTGTGTTGAAATTGTCTGTTCCTCTCTCAAAGACCGACACACTATATCAGAAGTTAGATACATGAACCATATTGAGGTACAGATCAGTGTTAATTATCAAGCACTCCCACATTCATCACAGTGAGATTTGTGATATTTTTTTGATGTGTGTCTCCCCAGAGCATTGGCTGGACACACACTTATATTCCTAAAATCAATACAATATCCTAACTTTGCCAAAAAAGGAGGGGGGAGAGGAGGCGAGAGAGACATAGAATTAATTCATGTGATTTTAAACAAAACAAAATCTAGGTGGGGGTTGGGGGGCGGGAAGGGACGGTGTGTACTGAAAATTAAATCCCCAGGCTTTTGCCAATTACAAAATCAAAGAGATTAAGAAAGAGAAGTGTAATTTTCTTGGGCAGGAGGGGGTGGGGGTGGGGGGTGGGGGGGGAACAGTTGCCAAAATTCCTCGGGAAAGGTATTAGAAAAGGGTTATTATGCACATTTCGTTTACAATGTAAAGTAGGGGGCTGTCTCTATCCTATGGAATATGTGAAAATGGTTTGGCTGGAAAAGAGGCTACAGTAGACTAATGCTTTCTGTAGTATACCCAACATTGTGCTCCAGTCTATGTACTCTTGTTATACAACAGTCAGTCATAACTTTGAATCTGAACAAGTCTCCTTACAAATTTTCTTTCTGACAAAGGTTTTGGGGAGAAAAGATAACCTGTAGCCTGTATAGGACTGATTTTTTTTTCCATGGCTTAAATGGTGGTTAGAACTTAAGTACCTGGGGGATTTCTAGTACTTAGGGTTGTCAGGTGTCCGGTTTTTGACCAGAAAGTCCAGTCAAAGTGGGACCTGTGCATTGGCCTCTGCCACTGGAAGGGTGGGAAGGGCTGCTGCTGAAAGAGGAGGGATCCTGACAGCACATGGCATGTGAGGAGCAGGGCTGATGGCCAGGCTCATTGACCATGACAGCTTGTACTGCCTTCTCAGCCTCCTGGGACCCCGGCTGTCTCCGGCCCCTCACTCCAGACACTGACCCCTGCTCTGTTCTGTTGTGTCCTGATTGGACTGACAGGCAGTCTCCCCATCAGCTCCTCCCAGCCCAGCTTTGGAGGCAGCACATGAGACCTAGGAGAGTGAACAACTTTGAGGGGAGTGAGCGACAGAGGTGGGTGGAAACGAGTGACGGGGGGACATGTAGTGTCTGGTTTTTAAAAACTAGAAAGTTGGCAACCCTACTAATACTCCCAGTAACAGGCATGTTGAGACTGCTAGTTATGCCACTCCTGACTCCTCCATTCAACACCCATAATTAAAGCTTCTACAAAAAGGACTTCCCCAAATCAATGGTGTTGTGACTACCTGTGTTTGCATTGCAATGCAAAAGCAATAATATGTACTATATAGAAAATGAATGGGAAAATAAGTACTGGTGGCACTTGTAACTCTGGAATGAGCATTCTGGAAAAAAATATGAAGACTCTGGGGATCATAAAGCAGCTGTTTCTCAGGGGGTGATAAAAGTTGCCAAAACTATGGAAAAGGCCATTACAGACAAAGTGCCATCATTGTAGGTCTAAAAACTGTTTCTTTGGCTGACTAAACTAAACCCTTCCGATAAACATACACAAGAGATTAATGAGGCTTCTGTATGGAAAAAGCAAACGAACAAAACCCCCTAGTATTGATAAGGAAAAGAGGCCACATACTTCACAAACTATGGCTAATGAAATGTGGGACACTTGATTCTTAGATATAGAAAGCAAACTGATGACAAGATGAAGACCTCTCCTGGCTTGAAGACAAAAGCACATAAATAGGAATGCAGAGAACAAATCTCTTCATCCTTGCTTAGTTGACCCAGAGGTCATATGAGCAGCTTAGTGCCCTCAAGTTGAACAGAAGTTGGAGGGTATCCTGCACTTTGCAGACTGGGCGTCAAGTAGCTAAAATTCAAATTGGGTGTCAGACCCTTTTGTCGCCCTTACTGGACCCTGGGCTGAAGCCCAGTGGAGTGGAAGGATCCTGGCTCCCCTACCACAACCACCTCTGCAGGTCAAAGGGCCCATGAGCAAAGACTATCACGACTTGGTGGAGAATGTGGGCAACTTTCCCACTCCTGGAGAGACGGTGGACTGATGGATCCAGATGGTCAGACAATCCCAGATCAGAAGACCTGGGTTTGGGAGGTCAGTCGAAATGACCTAGAGTGTCTACTTAAGTGGATAACTGAGAACCAGCAGCAGGAACAGGTAGCCTAGCAGCAACTCCTACAGTAAATAGCTGCCCAGCAGCAACAGCTGGCCCAAGATTTAGGGGCACAACAGCACGTGTAGCAGCAGTAAGGCACAACAGGTTGTGGCCTTAATGCAGCCCCAAGGTCCCGCCAGGGCTTCCCCTCCAGGGGCAATAAGCCCGAAAGAGGGGACCCCTTCCGTATCCATGAAACTCACAAAGATGGGCCCTGAGGAAGACCCAGAGGCCTTCTTAGTAACATTTGAATGGGTTGCAATGGCAGCCCAATGGACACCTAGCCAGTGTCACCATACCTAATGGGACCAGCCCACTTGCAGCATCTGTCCAAGATTGTACCTGGGTGAAAGCAGCTATATTGGACTACCTCAACATCCTGGAGGAGACCACCTGACAGACGTTATGAGGGAGAAATACCCCAGAGGAGCCCTGCCTTGCATGATTGCCTAGAAACTGGGGGACCCGGGGTGGTTGAAGCCAGAGATGCAGACTGGACTCAGGATGGCCAAGCTCATTCTGGTGAAACAGTTCACCTGTCTGCAGATAGGGGCTGGGTGCTTAAACACCAGCCAGAGTCCCTAGCTGACATGGTATGACTAATGAATAATTACTTAGCAGCAGAGACAGCCCTAACTGCCTTGCCCGAGCAGCTGCCGAAGGCCATGGGATTCCCTTGACTCAAGGGAGAGTCCAACCCGGGGAACTGGTGAACAGACAGGGTGGTGCCTGAAGGACCAGCCTCTAAGGAGGCCAGCTGGCCACCAAGCCTGCCACCCATAAGAAACCCCAGCCACTCTGACCCAAACCTGGACAAAGGAACCTGTGACCACTGTGGACTCCCTTGCTTGAAGGCCAGGAGGGAGAGCTAGATAAGGCAGCTAGGGAAGGGTACCTCCAGATATCAGGCCCCTGGCCAGTGGCTCCTTGGTCAAGTGCAGGGATATGTTTTTCTCATGGATATCTGGGTCACCAGTATCACAAATGCTTCTATAGGGAGTGTGACTGTGAACAAGTGTGGGTAGCAGAAAGCCATGCCCATAAGCACACCCCAGTGAAAGTAACAGTCCCTGTGCAGATAAATGGATCTGAGGTTATGGGACTCGTGGATTCTAGATGTAGGCATGCCCCAGTCTGCGATGACTTAGTCTCCCTGGGGCCTTCATGGTTTGGAACCATCTTCCTGCAATGTATTCATGAGGATGTTAAATCCTGTCCCAGTGCATGAGTGCAGTTGACTATTGGGAAGAACACAAAGTCCCTTGTAGTGAGGCTGGTCTCAATACTAGCCTACGCCATTATCTTTGGTTGAGATTGGGAGTATTCCTCTGAAGTATTGACCATCTCCCGAGACCCCAAAGGAAGTAGCTGAGGAGATCTGGGGAGATGGGAGCCCACAGTTGATCACATTGGCCAGTGTAGGTAAGAGCTGGATCCTGAAGAAGGAGGATCCAGCCACAAGGAAACTCCGCCAAAAGGACATCTTATTTACGAAGTCCTGTGGACCCTCCTACAGGAGGGGGACATTCTGACCAGAGAGATGGATGTCGCAAAGGATCAGAGGGAGAACAGAACCTTAAGCTGGGCATGTAACCAACTGATGGTAGCTAACTGAAGTGATAGACCCCCAACAAGTGGCACAGTAACCCAAGTTTGAGCTCCAGAGGAAGTGACTGTACCTGCTGGAGAAAGCCCTGCTGACTGGGGAAGTTTGGTTGCACCACTTTGTCCCCCTGATGCACTGATGCAAAGTCACATGACTGGCACACACTGTCACCTCAGACACAAGAAAACCCTGGCCTGGATTTTAGATTGCTTTTGGCTTAGAGTGCATCAGGAAGTTAAAAATTTGCTGTTACCCTGAATGCCAACTAGTGGGACCAAAAAGGATGGGGAGGGCACAAACCCTTAATAGAAATACTTCTGAGAAGGGTCACATTCCTGGATCTCATTAGGTTTGGATTTTGTAATAACTGAAAAATTCCAGAAATACCACTGAAGATATTGCTATGCGGTGCCAAATAAAGGTGCACAAATATAACAATTTAGACAGACATTCTGATTATGCCTTTCCAGGAATGCTATATTATGCATATTGGGTCAGATCCTCAGCTGGTATGTCTTTGGACTTAACTGGAGGTACACCAGCTGAGACTCAGTTAATTCTGAGGCCTTGTACAACAATTTGATAAAGCAATTGACTTATGTGTAATAACATATGAAATAACAAACATTCCCAGGTACTCCCATCTCTTATTTGCTCTAGGCCAGACAGTTTTGTTTTGTTTTTTCAAAAAATGTCTTTGTAGAGTTAGAACTGAATCATTCTTTTAAAAACTTTTTCTCTCGGATATCTCCTAACAAATCCTCTTCCCATATTAGTTTAATATAATCAAGAACAGTCAAATACAACTTCAAGTACAGTAGAACATGTTTGATAAAATGACTTTTCAACTTTAGGTAAGCTAAAGAATATTTAACACCCCCCTCCCCATAGCAACTTCTAACTTTACTTGGATAGAAACTACTCTGGGTACTTAGAATTTTGGAGGTAAATTATGTTGTTGCAAACGAGAGAAAAAAATGCAGGGATTATTGTATGGTTCCTCAGTAATCAGACCATCTGAGAGCCTAGGAAGTCACAGTACTTGAATATCACAGGGATACATGCAATATAAAAGTTGGAGAGAGTTTATTCTTAATAGTTTCATTTTTAACTGCTTTCAATTTGGGGTTTAGGCTACAATAATATAATTTTCATCTGAGTATACAATTATTTTGATAATTACTGCAAAGAATTTAATTTTATGTTTGGAAAAATGTTCAGTAACGCTTTGCTTGCCATGTCATTTATGACCATTGATGACTATTGTGACAGACCCAAACCAGTGTGGTACAGGAGTCTGGTAGAGGGCAAATATAATGGTCACTGGATGAGTAATTTTCTGTTCCCTGAGTGACCAGAGCAAGGGCTGCACTAGAGTAATCAGGAACCTGCTAGAACCAGTTAAGGCAGACAGGCTGATTAGAACAACTGCAGCCAATCAAGGCAGGCTAATCAGGGCACCTGGGTTTAAAAAGGAGCTCACTCCAGTCAGGGAGGGGGGAGCTAGAGGAGAGNGGGGGAGCCAGAGGAGAGGAAGTGCATGTGAGGAGCTGGGAGCAAGAGGTGCAAGGAGCTGAGAGTGAGAGGGTGTGCTGCTGGAGGACTGTGGAGTACAAGTGTTATCAGACACCAGGACGAAGGTCCTGTGGTGAGGGTAAAGAAGGTGTTTGGAGGAGGCCATGGGGAAGTAGCCCAGGGAGTTATAGCTGTCATGCAGCTGTTACAGGAGGCACTATAGACAGCTGCAATCCACAGGGACCTGGGCTGGACCCTGGAGTAGAGGGCAGGCCCAGGTTCCCCCCAAACCTCCTAACTCCTGATCAGACACAGGAGAAGTTGACCCAGACTGTGGGGAAGATCACTGAGGTGAGCAAACTCTGCCAATAAGCGCAGGACCCACCAAGGTAGAGGAGGAACTTTGTCACACTATGTATTTGTATTTTTTTTTCCAGAACTGTACTGCAGTTGAATACACAACAAAAGCAGGCTTTAAATGTAGGCATACTTAACCTGTTGTGGGAAACAAAACAACTTTTGAATGGGCAACTGTTTTAGACCAGGACTTTTAGTATAGAAAGTACTCCTCTGTGTAAGTTGCACTGACTAAAGTTGCGACAGTAAATCTGATGGGAATTATACAGTTTAAAATAAAAATGCAGATTTATAAAATATTTTCTCACTGTGTTTTACAGGCTGTTTCTTTGACAATGTTTGTGGTCATGCGGGATTGTTATAGGTGGTATACAATTGTTAGGTGGTTCACTCCTTTAAAAAATTTTTTTTTAAGGCATAGAAGAGGAAGGCTGTTCTAGTAGTTAGAACACTAGCCAGGGCCATATAGACATTTTTTGGGGGCCTGGGACAAAATATGAAATGGAGCTCCCCCCACTATTGAAGGGAAGGGAGGGGAATGGGTGGGTTGGAGAGTGAGCTCAACCCACACTGACCTGGCAGTGGAAGCTTGGCTTCTTTCGTACAGGGCTGGATCAGCCTTCGCACTCTGGGTGTTGTGACCTGGTGTGAAGGGTCGCGGTACCACTCAGGTTCGGCCTGGCTGCTCCTCCATCGTGAACTCCATTGCCCCTGGGTCACGGAGACCGGAAGATGCTCCTCTACCTCCTTCTACAACCCCATGAATTTTTGAAATCCCTTTTCCTGATTGCCTAATTTGGCAAGCACACATAGAAGCTCTCCCTTGTTGTGTGCAGCTGCCCAATCGACCATGCCAGCTACACAGTCCGGATGTGATCATCCCTGGAGTAGACAAGAGGTATGGGATTTCCTGGGCTTGTGGAGGGAAGATGCTGTGCAGGTGCTGTTACGAAGCAGTGGTAGAAACGTGGACATCTATGAACAGATTGCCCAGGAGTTGCAGGTAAAGACATACAACAGGAATCACCAGCAGTGCTGTGTTTTCACGAAGGAAACATGGCAGGCATACCAGAATCCAGTGACAAGATGCAGACCTACTGCTTTTACAATGAACTGCATGCTCCACTTTGTGGAGACTCCACCAACACCCCTCAGAGCACTTTGGGTACCTCAGAGGAACCTGAGCCACAGACCTCCTGCTGTGAATAGAAAGGTGGAGGAGGATGGGGTACCTGCCAGTGAGGGGTCCAGCTATGCTGCAAGCCAGGACCTGTTGGGGACCTCAGTCCAGTCAGTCCTGACAGTTTAACACAGGCAAGCCTGATGCAGGGAAAGGAACCCCAGGTAAGTTTGTGTATGCATCTCCCATTACAATGTTTAAATGTACTGATGAGGCATATAGCAGGACATAGTTATTGATTTTTTTTTTCCGTTAGTTTACTTGTACTAGAAGACGTAGTGGTACAACAAAGAAAGATAGACCTGTTTATCTGCTTTTCATTCCCCTCTAGAGTTAGGCGGGGAGGGGGATACAGAGAAGGTTGTCTATGTATTGTTGCAAGGTACCTTCTCAGTCTCACCAGCCTTAGCTGTTTTTAGCCTTGCTGAGAGGGACTTGGGTAAAAATAGTCCTTCTAGGATGCACATGGGGCAGTCCATTCTCTCAGCCAGTCTCTTGGGCTTGTTTTAATTGGGAAGGAATGCAGCCTCTCCTCCTGGAGAGGTTCGTGGTCTTGCTGCACCTACCCTACTGGCAGCTTGACAACTCCTTCCTCCCTCCACTCCCCCTTCTCCCAACAGGGGAGAGTTTTTAAAAAGGTCTCAGGCAGCCCTTAGTTGGAATCAGCTGATCCTAATCAACCTCACTAACTCCCTCTCAGCTGATCGTAATTGATTCTCTGATAGCCCCTTCTCAGCTGAATCTGATTGACCTGTAGTTACCTCTCCTCAGTTGATAGGGAGGAGGGACTTCTAACCTTCTTGGACTGTTTTCTACACCCCCTCCTCCTGTCTGTCCTGAGTTTATCACAGTATACAGGAATGTCCATTGAAATCATCCTGAAGGAACTTGATGAAACTTTCATGGAGGTACTCCGCAGTCCTTTCCTGAAGGTTTCTAGGGATAGAAGTCTTCTTTCTTCCTCCGTGATAGGACACTTTCCCACAACACAACATGATAACTTCGGTAGGCACCATTGCAGCAAACAGGCTAGTGGCATATGGTCCCAAGTGGCTTCAGGACACCAGCAGCAGCTGTGCACTTTGTGCCTTTGTCGCCTTCTGAAGTGAGAGATCTGCTAAAATCATCACTGCATATGGAAAACAGTGCCAGTATTCAGAACCATTGCCCTATACTTTATTGTTTCATGCAACTGAAGAATTCCCTCCTCCTTTCTCCTCCACCCGCTTCCTTCCGGCGGGCCATACTTATAGCTGGTACTGTGAGTTACGTGGTATGCAAGCGCTCCATAACTGAACTGTCAATAAGCACAGGGCCATCCTTATCCATACGCAAACTACACCACTGCTTAGGGCACCAGGAAATTTGGGGCACCAAATTTCCTGGAGCTCTACTGCTGCTCCAGTGGCCAGCCCGATCCCCCGGCTGGTTGAGCCAGCCAGGAAAGCTGCTCTCACCACCCCCCCACTTGACTCCTTCCCCTGATCTATGTACCGGGGGACTGCAGCAGGGGTTGGGTGCGCCCTGCACTCACTGGGCGGTGGGAAGTGGAGCGACTGGGCCCAAACCCATTCCACCAGCTTGTGCTGACGTGGTTACCCGCTTCCCTCTCCCCAAACCTACTCCTGCCTCCCCCTTTGGGGACACCCCCCATGTAGAGGCCTGGGGCCAGCATAGGGCACCACAATGTCTAGCATGTCTTGTTTAAGACTTAGGGGATCAAGGGAACAGAATTTTGCAATGTTAACTTTTTCGCCTTCTGTTGTGACTATACTTAAAATGATACCTCTGTTTTGTCTATAGCTGGTGGTGTTGTGGCCTTGAGTGGTCCCCCATGCCCCATACTCGTGGAATGCCTGTACTAGATTAGGAAGAGAAAGAAGCGGACCCAGGATGACTTGTTCAGTGACATCCTGCAAGCCAGTGCTGAACAGAGAGCCTGGAGGGTGAATATTTCAGACACAGGAAAAAAGAGAGGGAGATGCCAGGGCTGGTGTAAGGATATTTTGCGCCTTACGCGAAAATTCCACCTTGGCCGCCACCCTCCCCCTCCCGGAGCATGTATGTAGCAGGCTATATCCATAGATCTCAAATGCTTTACAAAAGCAGGAAAGTTTCATTATATTCATATTACAGATGGGGAGACTGAGGCACAGAGCCACCCTGACTTGTCCGAGATGACACACTAAGTCAATGGCAGAGCTGGGCGCAGAACCCAGGTTCTGCTCATTCCCAGATCTGTACTCTTTCCACTGAATCCTGCTGCCTGCTTCCCTCCTGGATACCATGTTGGGAAGAGGGATGTGATCTGCTACTTTTCCCTTGGTCTCTCCACTGCAGCAATGGGACCGTTGCCGGGTTATTTGGTGAGCAGGCCCTGGCTCTCTCCTCTCCCTCAAATCATTTATAACCGAATTAATCTGGAGACAGGTGCGGTCTGTCCTTCAGGCCTGACCCAAAGGCCAGTGGAAGTTTTGGATCCGTGTCTTGGTCACTTGGCAAAGCTGTGGATGTCCTAACCTCTTCCCCACACATCAGCCTCTTCCTTCCCCCACTACCCTCAGCCTGTCGGGCTCCCCAGTGCACCGGGACCAGGATCTGTCCCTGTCCCCGTGAGTTGACACCATGTGGAAGGCAGCGCCTGGCCAAGCCCCAGGCTGATCCGCAATGGCCCCTCTCTGACCAGCTGCATGTTAGCACCCCGAGGTGGGGACCCAACGCAGCTCCGGCCCATAGGCGGCTGCAGCTGAGTGCTGGGGGATGTGAGCAGCTGGGCTCCTTGCTCCACTCACTGGCTGCTCCGGGTTCCCCTTCGTAGGCCCCAGGCGGAGCTCACCTGGCTTGGGCTTGGGCTTGGGCTCTTGGCCCCAAAGAAGCTAGCAGCGACATGGCTCCATGGCCTGCAGGTCAGGCTGGGAGCCTGCATGTGACCGACTCCCACATGTCATGTGGCCCCTGCCTGGGGTGGACTGAACCCCCGTGACCTCTAGTAGGGAATACAGGGCTGCACTTCCCGTCCCCCCACCAACTGGAGGTGATATCGCTTGCAGAACCTTGTGCTCAGCTGGTTGCTGCTCTTTGGGCACTGCTTTTTGGCGCCCCCAAATCTTGGTGCCCTAGGTGGCCGCGTAGTTCGCCTAGTGGTTACACCAGCCCTGGAGATGCCCCAGGATGTAATGGGGCTTCTTCAGCAGCAAACAGATGCTGTAGACTCTTGTGCATCTACGGGTTCAACAAGCACAGGCTCGATTCCCTTTGCAGTCAATGGAGAACTCCATTTTAGCACCTCCTTACATGCCACCCCATCCTCATCATTTGATGTGGTATCAGGGACCACATCTCTACCTCTGCTGTTCCATAGTGGTGGGCAGAAAGGACTTTCATATAACCTGACCACTGAGAGTGAAAGTTGGTATGTGTGTCCAAAATGGATTGAAATGGACATGAATATTCTTTTGCCTTGTTTAGTTCTGTTCCTTTAATTTATTTCTGAAGTTTTAATTGTATTTGTTTTTTTTAATCACACATAGTTTCTATGCACTGGTTTTGGTACACAATAAAAAAATCTGTTTTGGGGAATATAATTTATCTATATTTCACAACATATGATACAGAATGCCTAGAGCTACTGAAATAACCCACTACTTGATGTTGTACAGGGCAACAGAACTCATGGGATTAGTGACAAACACAGACTAATAATTCTAAAGGTACAGGAAACACTGCAAAATCAATAGGTAGAGTAACAAACAGTGTTATAATCATAAAGGTACCACATGATTCCTTAAGGGACAGGTGGAGCACAGTCTACCACACTGTATTACTGTGGCTGACTGTTAAAAGTGCTCTTTCAAGACTTCCCATAGGTCCACATTGAGCTCTTCTAACAGCCTTTAGTGTCTGGTTTTTCAGACTTGGACAACAGCCACTCCACCTCTGTCCTCTACCCCCAATGGCAACTTTTCCCCCTTTGCCTCACAGCTATTATGTAGGACACAACAAGCAGCTACAACCATTTGGGATATTTTTCTGAGAGATTCAGTCTCGTGAGTAAACATCACCAGTGTCCCTTCAATCTGCCAAATACACGTTCAGCTGTCATTCTGCACCTGCTGAGCTGGTTGTTGAATCTTTCCTTGGTGCTGTTGATATGGGCTAGTGTACAGCTTCATGAGCCAGGGTAGCAAGGAGTAGGCTGGCTCTACTAGGATCACTGTTGGCATTGCAACATCTCTGAAAGAAATCCACTGCTTGGGAAAGAATGTCCCTGGTTGCAGCTTTCTGAACAGTCCTGTGCTCCTAAGGATATGAGCATCATGCACCTTTCATGAGCAGCTAAAACTTTTGTCAGTGAAGCATCCAAGATGATCAACTGATGTTTGCATAACCACAGAAAAGTAGCCAGTTGGGTTGGTACCAGACTAAGGGCATGGCTACACTTGCAGATGTATCAGAGAATCATAGACTATCAGGATTGGAAGGGACCTCAGGAGGTCATCTAGTCCAACCCCCTGCTCAAGGCAGGACCAATCACTAATGTAGAGCACTGTGAGTTAAACTCACCTTCGGAGAGCGCAGTAGGGAAAGCGCTGCAGTCTGTCCACACTGACAGCTGCTAGTGCACTGGCATGGCCACATTTGCGGCACTTGCAGCAGCATTGGGAGCAGTGCATTATGGGCAGCTGTCCCAGCATGCAAGTAACTGCAATGTGCTTTTCAAATGGGGGTGGGGAGTTATTTGTTTTTATGTGGGGGGGAGAGAGTGGGGTTTTGGGGGGCTGAGAGCATGTCAGCATGCTAGCTTGTAAATTCAGATGGCAGCAGACCCCCCAGTTCCCCCCCGCACTCACTCACAGCATTGCACAGTAAGAGCTTGCATGCCGGCTGTCAGAAACGGAGCTTTGAAAGGGCATTTCCGCATTCCTACAGGAGTTCAAAACAATGACAAGAGTGGCCACTTGATTTAAGGAGATTATGGGATGTTTCTGGAGGCCGATCAGAGCACAGTAACCCAACACCTTGCTCACACTGACGCTGAGGTGGAGTACTAGTAGCACGTAGCTGCGGAGTCAGAGCGCTCTATGTGCCTTGCCAGTGTGGACGGGGAGTGAGCTAGTGCGTCCGGGGCCCCTTTAGTGTGCTGTAACTCGCAAGTGTAGCCAAGCCCTAAGGTTGGTAATCTGCTGTCTATCTGCTGTTAAGTCCCAGGCAGACTGCGAAGAGCTGCAAAAGGATCTCTCAAAACTGGGTGACTGGGCAAGAAAATTGTGGATGAAATTCAATGTTGATAAATGCAAAGTATTGCATATTAGAAAACATATATTCCCAACTATACATTTAAAATGATGGGATCTAAATTAGTTGCTACCGCTCAAGAAAGAGATCTTGGAGTCACTGTGGATTGTTCTCTGAAAACATCCCTTCAATGTGCAGCGGTAGTCAAAAAAGCAAAAAGAGAATTGTGAATCATTAAGAAAGGGATAGGTAAGACATAAAATATCCTATTATCTCTATATAAATCCATGGTACAGCCACATCTTGAATACTGCATGCAGATGTGGTTGCCCCTTGTTAAAAAAGATATATTGGAATTGGAAAAAGTTCAGAAAAGGGCGTCAAAAATGATTAGGGGTGTGGAACAGCTGCCAGATGAGGAGAGATTAATAAGACTGGGACTTTTCAGCTAGGAAAAGAGACGACTAAGGGGGGATATGATAGAAGTCTATAAAATCGTGACTGGTGTGGAGAAAGTAAGGAAGCATTATTTACTTCTCATAATACAAGAACTAGAGGTCACCAAATGAAATTAACAGGCAGCAGGTTCAAATCAAACAAAAGGAAGTGTTTTTTCACACAATGTACAGTCAACCTATGGAACTCCTTGCCAGAGGATGTTGTGAAGGCCAAGACTATAGCAGGGTTCAAAAAAGAATCAAATTCATCGTCCATCAATGGCTATTAGCCAGGATGGGCACGGATGGTGTCCGTAGCCTCTGTTTGCCAGAAGCTGGGAGTGGGTGACAGGGAACGGATCACTTGTTGATTACCGGTTCTGTTCATTCCCTCTGGGGCACCTGGCATTGGTCAGTGTCAGAAGACAGAACACTGAGCTAAATGAACCTTTGGTCTTACCCAGTATGACTGTTCTTAATGGCCTCACCGCAGTTCTGGAACCCTATTGCTGCTAATCCATTGACTATATCCTGAACTTGGTTGAGAGCCAATGTCCTGCATAGCAGGACATCCTGGACATTTGCATGACAATGGCCCTCACCTCTAACTAGTAGCAGTTTGGTGTTGCAAGTTTCCAGAGTGTGATTGCCACTCGCTTCTCAATGGTCAATACAGCTCTCATTCTGGTGTCCCTGCGCTGGAGGTCTGGGGTGAGCTTGGCCCATAGATCCAGGAATGTGGTCTTTCACATCCAAAAGTTCTGCAGCTGCTGCTTGTCATCCCAAACCTTCATTGCTATGTAATCCCACCAGTCAGTGCTCATTTCTCAGGCCCAGAAGTGGCACTCCAATATATGCAGCTGCTCCATTAATGCCACCAACAACCTAGAAGTGTGTTTTGCTGTATCCCGCTGTGATCTCTCCTCCGTGAAATTGTTATGTTCCTTGCTGCTGTGGTGGTTCTTGTGGCTCTGCAAATGCTGAAGGATCGCGTGACCTTTGTTTGCAACACTCATGAAAAGATGCAGAGCTTTGTGGGATCCATGCTTCTGTCCAGTATGGTGGACAGCGACAAGTGCTGTGTGGATTTGTGGGATTTTACATAGAAGAGCGAAAATTATGGGATAGGGATGGCATTATGAGATGGTTGCACGATGCAAATTTGACTTCTCCCTCCCTGTCACCCCTGCACACTTGTTTCTGCCCCATTATGCATTGCCCGTATTTCCCAAGACCATGTGCTGGATTATGGTGAGTTGCACACTGGGATATCTACCCATGGTGTACCGCACTGGCATTGACACCAGTACTCCTGGCAAGCAGGTGCAATGCTGGTGCAAAGAGGCAAGTATGTATCTGCACAAGCGATATACTGACTGTGGTGGCTTTATGCTGATGTAACTTGCATTGACTGAAGCTTGTAATATAGACATGGCCGCAGATTTAGGTGGCACTGAGATCCACAAAACTCACTGCTTGGCTGTTGCCTAAACTCACTTAGCACCTCAATTTTTGCTTTAAAAGTTCCTGAGGCACCTAAATTTCTGCCACAGGGAAAAGGCATTGCTGCCTCAGGCAGGCACCCGGGTGCCTGTCTCACATATAAGACCCTGTGTGATCCTTAAATTGGATGAAGATACGCATTTCTCTGCCTAGCTCACTGGCAGAGCCTGATTCAGTAGGTGTGGTCAGAGGCCGTCTAACTCCACACAGAATGGGTGAAGGAGGCTGCTTCCCTTATAACCTTTAAGGACACTCACCTGGGATGTGGAAGACCCCAGTTCACTCCCCCGCTGCTTGATGAGGAGAAGGGATTTGAATAGGCAGTTCCCACTTCAAGTGAGTGCCCTAACCACTCAGTCTCTGCTGGCACAATTAATATTCAGTTATTTAATACAGAGCAGAATAGCTTCACCAAGAGAGATGGAGGAAGACCCACATCAGACTATCAGATAGAGCAGCTGAGATTTATGCTGGGGTTATTTTAGTTGTGTCAGCCTTGCACTCAGGGGGGAAAAAAGGCACTTTGCATGTTCTGAACAAAAGCATGAAAAGACAGGAACAGCAAGGAAGGCGCAAGAGGGTTGTGTGGGGTGGAGAGAGAGTTGGAGACAATGATAGATTAAAAGTGACTGCAAATGTGCATGAAGCAGTTGAAATGTGGCTCGCTGCTGATGGCAAAGTTCCTACCACTAACTGGATGGCTGAAGAAATTGTTGCTATGGTTACGAAAGTACTGAATAAACTTCTAAAACAAAGCGTAGAGGCTACCACATCTGATGAGAGTCGAGATTATTAATCTGGAAACACCGCTGCACTCTAGAATGTCAAGATACTGACTATGTAAACATATTGAGCCTGATGAATTTAGTATATGTAAGTGCCTCTGCCCAACTTCCAATTTTGCAGATATAATTTGGTGTCTGCAAACAGCAACTCTAGTAATTTTTATCATGAAATTTGCAGTGGTTTTTTTTTTTCTTTAAAGCCTCAGCCCATGGAGGCATTTAATTAGTGAAAATCTAAACTCCATTTAAAAAAAGTTTCTGGCACTCATGGTTGCAGAGAAAAGCTTGAAAACATGGCTTGAGTGTACAGCAAAAATTAAAAAAGAAAACAACAAATAATAAATAAAAAACCCAGAAGATGTTACAGTCCTGGCTGTTCCCCTTGTGGACAGTGACCGGATTGCTGTATTGGATCCAACCTTTGGATTCCATGTGATTTCACACTCCCTGGGTCTTACTCCTAGCACTCTGGCAATACAAATAATAATGATTACTGCTCCTAGCCCTACATCTCTCAGGTGTGCTTCCCAGGTGCAGACCCCATGTCTTGATACCTCTTTTGATTCCAAAACAACATAGCCCAGTTGCCTTGACCTTGGAACTAGTGCTCAGCCCTCCCAAGGTCCTTCCCATCCCCCCCAATAGTTTATGCATGTTTTCCCAGGGTTCCACCCTCAGTGACTGCTGATATGTAGTTTAGCTCTTTGGAGATAAAGTGGCAAAGATACCGTAAGGAACACACAAGCTTTGCAGAGGAACTAATTAAACATTTATACACTTTAGTAAGATAGCACAACATATTTATAGATCTATGAAAAAACAATCACCTGAATACAACATCCTTCCTCTGAACTTCTAACCACTTCTTGAAGTCTTGGGGGATTTGGTTGGTGTCCTTCATCACGGACCAGTCCCCCTTGCCTAGAGCTGACTGAAATTCAGAATTTCTTGGGCTGCGTGACTCTCGTGGCAGCTGGTTCACCAGGCTATGGGAGTCAAGCAGGCCAGGAAAGTACCTGGCCTGGGAGTCTGGAAGCACTGAGGACTCTGGCCCTGGGGCAGTTAGGATGGCTGGGCTGCTCAGAGCCACAGACCTTGGAAGCCTGGAGTCCCTAGCAGCCCACCAGATAATCTGACCAAAACCAGATGGTTCTGATGGAATCCTGCATGTGGTTTGTCATAAGGCCATACAACTTGGTATGTTTCCACAAAACTTTTTGGGTTTGATGAATTGGAATTTTCTGATGACACTCCTGCCTGTTCTGCTTCTCTTACTAGAGAGTCTGTCTCTTTTTAAAACTAGTCTGAGACACCTTTTCTCTTTCAGTCCTTCTGCTGGGTTTTTTCCATTCCCACCCCCTCCACTGTGGGCTGCTGGCATAGAGGGCTGTTAACAGTCAATGGCTCTGCCCCCATTGTCCCACCAGGGCAAGGCTAGTCAACTGGTGATAGCTCTTGGATAACTCTCTCATTCAGGGTCAGTGACAGCTAGGCACCAGCCTCCTCCACCCCCCAACAGAAGAGATATGATGCAATCCAAGAGAATGGTTACACAGTGTACAGTGAAGGACAGAATCAAGGCTGTTTCCAAAATGGAGCCTGAAATACAACATGATTTTCACAGAATCAAACTGGGGACACAGACATAGCTGGCATAGAAGGCAAATATTTGTTTATATTTTGGTTTTTTTTAAATCTTGTGATTTAAGGTAAACTTATCTTTTTCAGGGCTTGACTCATGATGTTTGAATTCTTGGGGCTGCCAATACTGTAAATGTACCTTCAATTGTTGGCTCAAGTGACATTGTAAACAAGACGTGGGCAGCGGTTTGCTATTCCAGGCCAATGGGGGCTGCAGGAAGCGGTGGCCAGCGCATCCCCTCAGCCCACACCACTTCCTGCAGCCCCCATTGGCCTGGAATGGCAAACCGTGGCCAGTGGGAGCTGCGATCGGCCAAACCCGCAGATGCTGCAGGTAAACAAACCATCCTGACCCCACAGTGGATTTCCCTGATGTGCCATGTGCCAAAGGTTGTCGATCCCTGCTATAGACATAGAGTACTAAGAGCTGTCCATTTAGTAAATATAGCCCAAGACCAAACCCTCAAATCCAAAGAATTCGTAAATTCCAATTTGATTTGAGCTTTGTTGTTTGAGGCCATCTGAGGTTGTTACCTAGTTACAGTACTTTAACGTCTTTAATTTCTGTGTGCCATACGAACAGCTTAATCTGTCAGCACATCTTCTCAACCTTTAGAGTATACTCATGTCATTTTTTCAAGTTTTTCTCCATAGCCATGAGGGTTGGAAACTTGCTTTCATTTTTTAAAATGGAAGCTGCACTTCTCACATAATTTACTTTACTCTGAGAGCTGGGGCTTTAAGAAAAATACCAAATATAGTGTGAGACTCATGATAAAATAATGAGAGTTGGCAACACTGCATCAATGCAGGATCAGGCTTAAGCATTCTTCATTATCTTATATAACATTTTATCTCATATTCTGGGGTCGAAGACAGCCTATTGGAAATAGTTAATGAAGTGCAAATCCTTGCATGCTGTGGTAGCTTTTTATCATGTTAATCAGTGCAGTCTCAGAATCGGTCTAGGGTAAAATCATTACCTATTCCAGGTTTTTGGTGAGTTTATAAATTTTTACATTCATTTCACATTTTCTCACACACACATACCCCTTCCTCCAACTTATCTGTTTATGACTTCAGCTTGGTATGTGAGGTCTCTGAACCTTGCTCTGTTGTCTTTGTGAGTACTGTGGAAATATTTATTTTGTTTTAAAATTCAACTGTAATGAAAACTTTTTGAAAATTTGATTCTAAACAATGGTGCTTACTAAATAATCATAACCCTAGTGAAGTTTAAAGGATATAAAATGATTTTTAGCATATGGTGATTAAATCTTCCAAAACAAGCAACATTAGTTTTTGACCCTTTTCCGTCTAAAATATATTTGTTCCCCCTCCCAGCTTTTCCTAAGATCACATATTGAAAGAATAATGTGGAATCATCTTGTTTGCCATAAATATTAATTGTGTTCTTAATGTGAGTTCTACCCTCAGAGCAGCAATAACCGTAGCTTTGTCCTTGGTGGGCCTGTTCACAGTAGTTATTGTACAAAGTAATGAATGCTATTTATTTGTGCTGTATTGTTGACTGCATCTGTGAATGAGAACATGCAGGCAGCAAATTGGCCTGGCAGATGATCAAACTCTTACAAAACAGTATCTTTTGTTAGGCAAGAGAATAGAATCACAAGAACTGTTAATATAGCCCTTTGCTATTGAATGATGACTTTTAACTAGAGGTACTAAATGTTAGAGATAAAAAATTACAGGTACAGCTGCCTTGTGCCTTTTTTAAGATGTACTGCATATTTTAACTCCTTTTGAGTGAAATTGGTGGGTTTCAGTAACTAATGCTAAGGACTGATAGTACTGGCCTATCTAGAGCTAGGAATGATGTTGCTAGGCATTTTTTGGTGGTCTGTGTACGACACTGCCAGTGCACCTATGACTTCAGAGCTTTATTTTTTTTTTCTTTTTGAGGGGCGGAGGAAGTGTATAATCTTGCAAAATGGAGAGAGTAGCAATAATTCCTAGGGAAGGGGAGGGGAGAGTGGCAGGATTTTACTTTGTACTATTATGCCCTGATCATTCTCCAGTCTAGCTTTCATTCACTGAGGGAGGGACTCTTGGTCATTGCAAATCCTTCACCTCCATGCCAGACTGCTTTGTTCCTCTTCCTGGTAATAATGAGCTGTTTCTTTTTTCTCTCTAGCAATGCTGTCTCTGTTCTGTGCAATAGCAGCCCTAAAGGGAGCGGTTCAATAATGGCCCCAGTGGGTGGTGCAAAAGGCCCAAAATTCCGTATACAGCCCAAGAATACCCTTTGATGGGGGATGGGAAACTGGGAGTGGGGAGAAAGAGGGAGGGGAATAATTTTGGACGGCTGCCAAGCCACTTGCACCTGTAGAGTTGAGCAGGGGGAATGAAATTCCCTCAACTTGGTACACTTCTTCCCACCCCATGAGCCACCCACAATGGTTATGCTGAGAAGGGGGATGTGGTGTTTCATCATATTGCTTGTCTGCCCTGCAAAATAGTTTCCTGCTTCATGGAACTATCAAGGATAATGGCTGCATGGGCTGAATAGTGTGTAAAGACATTACACAGTGCAGAGTATAGTTATATCTCAGACCTTCTGAGTGTCAAAAGGCCTCTTTTCTCAGTGGGTCTGGTAGAGTCACAATAGGCAGAGGCCTGTGAAAACTTAAGGCGTATGATCATGGTAGTGCCTCCCCTATCCCTACCATGCAGCCATAGGAGAAAACTGCAGAGAGGAGCCAGCCAGAGACACCAGCTGGTAGGAGCAGAAATGGCCAAGGCAGGGACCTCTGGCTATTCCGAGACTCGTCTCGGATCCACTGAGCCCTCCCTTCAATTTCCAACTAGCCTCTCCCCTCCTAAGTAAACAAACAAACAAAAAATTGTAGCACTAATAGGCTGTTTGCTGCCATCATTTTATTGAATCTGCTTGCGTGTTAGACGACTTCCCTCATTCTGTGCCTCTCCTGTTCATTTAGAATAGATTGATAGCTCTTTGGGGCAGGGACCATCTCTACTAGTCTTTGTCTGTACAGTGCCTAGCACAGGAGGGCCCCATTCTTAGTTGGCCCGTAGGCACTAGTGTAATAAACATGAGTAATAAATTAGTTAGTTTAAAATCCTGGACCTGCAGGTCCAATTCGGTTACAGCAATCATCCCAAACTCTACAGCAGTGGTTCCCAAACTTGTTCTGCTGCTTGTGCAGGGAAAGCCCCCAGCGGGCCGGGCCAGTTTGTTTACCTGCTGTGTCCACAAACTCGGCTGATCACGGCTCCCAGTGGCCGCGGTTCACTGCTCCAGGCCAATGGGAGCTGCTGGAAGCGGCACGGGCCCAGGGACGTACTGGCCGCCGCTTCCAGCAGCTCTCATTGGCCTAGAGCAGCGAACCGCGGCCATTGGGAGTATCGAACCACAGCCACTGGCAACTGTGATCGGCTGAACCTGTGGATGCAGCAGGTAAACAAACTGGCCTTGCCCGCCTGGGGCTTTCCCTGCACAAGCTGTGGAACAAGTTTGGGGACCACTGCTCTACAGCATATTTGTGATGTCAACTAACATCTATGATAGTTATGTTATATGATGCTTGCAAAGCTTTAGAACATACACTTTTTACTTGCAACTTAAGGCAGTGTCGAAAGCTGGTCTCCAAAGGTGAAGACTAGTGCATGAAGTCTCAACCTAGCAAAGCACTTAGTTTTAAGCATGAAGCAGTCCTGATGACCTCAGAGTTAGCCACATGGTTAAGTACTTTACTGGAGCAGGACCTAGCTCCCTGATTTGTTTTTATCAAACGCTATAATGTTTCTCAAAACAAAGGAAACTCTAGTATTTTTTTAAGTCAAGAGTACAAAAAAGTCAGTATTTTTCATTTTTTCACCTTGTTCCACCCTTCTGCTTTTCTCACTTCCGAATGTTTGGTTCCTCATTGCAATTTACATATTTTCCTTTAAAAATATTTTGTTTCTGTAATGTAACATAAGTGCTCGCAGGATTTACTTACTTAAGGTAATATGGATAGTTTGTATTTTACTGTTAAAGGACATACCTTTAAAACAAAACAACCACAAAAAAAATTCCCCAAACTCAACAAACAAAAAACAAACCTGCCCCAAACCAATTTAATTCAATTTTCCTGAATACATTTTTTTCTTTTTGTTTCTTTTCTTTTTCTTTTTTCTTTCCTTTTTTTAACTAAACTGAATAAGCTTTGTTGTCTTTGCCTATTGTGGGCTCCCTCTGATGTTGCTGAGCAGACCAGAATACAGTACCTTGCAATCTTTGTTAAGAAATCTATAGAAAAATAGGTGGCCTGTTTTGTAATTTGTTTGATCCTCAAAAAAAAAAAAGAAAAAAAAAGTCATGCTTATGTAAACAGAAATTTAATACAGTAAACAGAAGAAAAATGTATGACAAGTAGCTTAAAAGCTTAGAAAGGGACTACAGTTGTTTTTAACACTTGATAGGTAAGTGTGATTTACTATTCTGTATCTGAACTCTCATAACCTGAACTCTCAGGGGTCGGCAACCTCTGGCATATGGCCTGCCAGGGTAAGCACCCTGGCAGACTGGGCCAGTTTATCTGCTGTGTTGGCAGGTTCGGCCGATTGTGGCTCCCACTGGCCACGGTTCACCGTCCCAGGCCAATGGGGGTGGCGGAAGGTGCCGCGGGCCGAGGGACGTACTGGCTCCTGCTTGCAGCTGCTGCCATTGGCCCGGAGCAACGATCCGCGGCCAGTGGGAGCCACGATCAGCCAGACCTGCGGACGGGGCAGGTAAACAGCCTGGCCCACCAGGGGCTTTCCCTACACAAGCGGCGACTCCTATTTGAGAAACCCTGCATTATTAGATGTTGAAGGCTTTTGCTAATTCTCAGTTTTACTACTGAACTTCAGACAATTTTTTCCTTGTGCCTTAAACCAACAAAATAGAGTGAACAGGTTATGGTTTGACAATTTTCTCTCCCTAAAACAGTATTTTATTTATAACCTAAAATTGTTCTTTTCTACATCTGTAACAGCTAGCCGATGGCGGAGCCTCTTCTCTACACCTGTTTCCTTGGCCTTTCCCTATAGTCCTGTTGCAAGACTCACCCCATATAGCAATGGCTTTAATACTCCCAGCTTCTCTAAAACCTCCAATAAAGCAATACTAACACCCGAAAGACCAGGTAATCCTTAACTTTTTAGTGATTTATGATCCTTACAAAATTGCTTTACTCAATCTTATCTCACTGTACTTTAACTGCAATACCTTGTACCTGCCTAGGATGTATAAACTATTAGCTTACTGGTGAGATTTCAAGAATTTTAGGCCTATCATTTAATTATAAAATGATCATGTAGTGGAGTCCCACCTTTATTTTACGCAATGAGATGGCTGTCCTCATCATTAGCAGAGTTTCACTATAACTAGCAAAGATTTACCTGACCAAAAAATTTGTCCCCGCTTGTTGCCCCCTTGAAAGGGGCATGGATAATTGTGGGTGGCTGGGGAAGAGGAGCTTTGGAAGGACATAATTGCATTTCCAAGTGGCCAAAGGAGCAAGTAGCAAAAGGATAGTGTTCTTTTTTCAGTGCAGGGATCAGGAGTTCTTCTTCTGCTCAACTGCAGTGGGGGTGGAGGAGATAATCCCCTTGGAGAAGTTTCAGATGCTACTGGTAAGTGGTGACAGCTGTAGTCCAAGGGGATTAGCACCAGAAGGGCATGTTGATCTGCACTGGCTCCTTTTCCCTAAGATCCCCCAAATCAGAGTCCAGCTAGTGCAGAGAGCCAGACTGGGGGAGTTGGTCATCGTCACAAGGAGACTGGGGAGCAGTAGTTCTTTACACTGAATGGAAACATGATGCATTTCAGAGACTAATCTCCTACTCTTGCTCTTCATGACTGGGCACTGGAGAACCGTGAATGGGCCCTAGAAAGATAACTGAAACCTGTGTTTACACAAAGACAGACAGTAGCCCATCCTGTTGCTGTGCAGTTGTAGACAGATGTCCTGTGGGTGGCTAAAGCACCCATTCAAGCAGAGAGAATTGATTTAGGCACCTCCTTTGCTGCTTCAGCTGCAGCAGGCTCCCCTCTGGCCCTACTACCGTCTAGATCTGCTTCTGTAAGCTCTTTGGGGGTTGGTGTTTTTCTCCTCTGACCTTCATAGTCCATGTAATAGTTCCTCTGAGGAAACTAGTCAAGAAAATGTGTAAGTTTAAATTCTAGTTTTGGGAATCTGGAACAAGAGAAGCTAGGTTGAGGCTGAGAACGTAGTGGTGGTGGTTGACTATATTTATTATACTGTGGCAAATAAACTATCTTTCCCCCACAAAATTCATTATGACTTATAAGCTGTGACTACAAAGAGATGAATAGACCCCCGCCCTCACAAACTCTAGCCAGACTGCATGTGGAAGCATTGACTATACCCCAGCCACACCATAAAATCCAGAAGAAATAGAATCCAGCTTTCTTTCCCGTTGTGTGGTGTTTGTGGAAGGGAGTGTTGCCCTATGTATTTGTACAGTGCACTATGGGTCCCCAGTTGTTGTTGTCTTTTGGTACTACTGTAATTATAAATAATTTAAAAAACAATAAAATTTAAGTACATGAATATAGATTCATAGACTCTAGGACTGGAAGAGACCTTGAGAGGTCATCGAGTCCAGGCCCCTTCCCTCATGGCAGGACCAAATACTGTCTAGACCATCCCTCATAGACATTTATCTAACCTACTCTTAAATATCTCCAGAGATGGAGATTCCACAACCTCCTTAGGCAATTTATTCCAGTGTTTAACTACCCTGACAGTTAGGAACTTTTTCCTAATGTCCAACCTAAATC
>NC_133769.1:290381003-290396603 GCF_003597395.2 Chelonoidis abingdonii | reverse complement strand
AGTTAGATGCCTGCAAGTCACCAGGCCTGATGAATGCATCCTAGAATACTCAAGAGCTAATAGAGGAGGTATCTGGCTCAGCTTTCTTTGGAAAATCATGGGAGAACGGGAGAGATTCCATAAGACTGGAAAAGGGCAAATCTAGTGCCCATCTATAAAAAGGGAAATAAAACAACCCAAAAAACTACAGACCAGTTAGTTTAACTTCTGTGCAGGAGATAATGGAGCAAGTAATTAAGGAAATCATCTGCAAAACATGAAGTGTAGGTGATAGGTGATAGCCAGCATGGATTTTGTAAAGAACAAATCACGTCAAACCAATCTGATAGCTTCTTTGTAGGATAACGAGCTTGTGGATAAGGAGAGCGTGGTGTGGTATATCTAGACTTATTAGGATTGATACGTCCTCGCATGATATCTTATCGAACATAACGGATACAATATAGATAGGACACTATTAAGGTGTGGTGCATAACTGGCTGGATAACCGTACTCAGGATAGATTATTAATGGCTCCCAGTCGCTGGAGGTATACTATAACAAGTGGGGTTCCACAGAGGTCTGTTTTGGGACGGCTCTGTTCAATATTCTAATCAACGACTTAGATGTGGCATAGAAAGTACGCTATTAGTTTGCGAACGATACCAAACTGGGAGGGATTGCAACTGCTTTGGAGGACGGTAGAAATTCAAATGATCTGGACAAATTGGAGAAATGTTGAAGTAAACCGGATGAAGTTCAAGTAAAGACAATGCAAAGTGCTCATTTGGGAGGAACAATCAGTTTCACACGTACAGAATGGGAAGAGACTGTCTAGAAGGAGTATGGCAGAAAAGAGATCTAGGTCATAGTGACCACAAGCTAAATATGAGTCACAGTGTGATACTGTTGCAAAAAAGGCAATGTTGGATGTTCTGAGATGTCATTAACAGGTGTGTTGTCAACAAGACACGAGAAGTCATTCTTCCACTCACTCTGCACTGGTTAGGCTCACGACTGAGTATTGTGTCCAGTTCTGGGCACTGCATTTCAAGAAAGATGTGGAGAATTGGAGGAGGGTCCAGAGAAGAGCAACAAGAATGATTAAAGGTCTGAGAAATGACTATGAAGAGGCTGAAAGAATTGGGTTTGTTTAGTTTGGAAAGAGAGATTGGAGAGGGACACTGATAGGCAGTTTTTCCGTATGCTAAAGATAGTTGATCAGAGGAAGGAGAAAATTGTTCACCTAGCCCTAATGCACAGATAAAGAACATGGGCTTAAAACTGCCAGTCTAAGGGTACTTCTCCTCCTTTACTGTAGGGGGTGATTCCTTCTCTCCTGTATCAAGAAGAGCATAATGGTTACCTATTACCATGGCGGGAGGGTTCGCAGCAGGGGTGGAGCATTGCCAGCTGCCATAAGTAACCAGCTGCCAGTGTCCACCCTGAGCCATCTCCTCCTCCACCAGTGGTGTGTCAGCAGTCCTGTGAACTGCCTCAGCTGTCTCCACATGGACACTGTCCAGGAATTGCTCGTGGATACGGATGCTCCTCAACCTAGCCACCTCCTCCTGTAGCTCTCCCACCTGCTGCCTGAGAGATTCCACCAGTAGGCACCTTTCACATTGGATGCCACCCCCTCCCCAGCCTGGATATCAGTAAGTGGAAATTGCAAGCTACAGTCTTTGCAAAACTACACCGGAATCTGGGTAGAAGCATCCATGCTCTGTTGCTCTGTCTGGCTACAGGCGCAGGTGGAAGAGACAGAAGCAGTGCTGGCACAGGTCTTGCAGGTCTTCCTAACCATCGTAAGCCTCCCTCTGTCAAACTCCCTCTCAAATTCCTCTGTCTACAGCTCCCTGTCCGCTCTGCTTTAAAGAGAGAGGTTTTGGATGTAGTTTGGTTTATAGGTTTTCAAGGGATTAACGGGTCACGGATAGGACCAACAAGAGACCCCCGCTCCCTTCCTACTCCCCTTCCAAACTCCCTTGCGAAAATCCCTGTTAGCAGTCCCCTGGTTGCTTGTGCACGGCTTTATAAAGCCCTGGCCTGAGTGAATGCCCTGCCCACTGGTTGAGGCTCAGCCAATTACCAGAGGCTTCTAGCTTTCAAACCTTCCTTTGTCGCTCAGCCTCCAACTGCCAGCTACAGCACACAGTCTTCAAACAACCAAAACAAACAAACAGACTGACAAACACAAGCTCAGCACACAGCATGTAACCCCCGAACACAAACAAACACACACACTGCAGTCACATACCCCACAGATGCTGTATTTGCTCCTCCTTCACCTGGAGAACTCCCTTACAAAACTCCCTGTTAGCAGCCCCATTGGATTCCAATATGACTTGGAATCATACAAGAAGCTGATCTGTTGAAGCTGGTGATATATTTACATGGTTACTTTTCAGAGTAGAACTACACTTTAAATAAGAAGGACTCAAATGTTTGAAGTGTTTGGGGATGAAAGCTAGCCCAGTCAATCAAACTATGATGGATTAATTGTTTGTTGTCTTTGCTGTACCTAATTTGGGAACAAACAGGGATTTGCACTCCAGGATTGTATCTTCACCTTTCAAGAGCACTAAATCAACTAGCAAAATGTTAGTAGAAAGCTATTTATAGTAAATTTCCATAAGGTTTCAATCTGTACAAAATATTTGGAATGCAGATCCTTTGTGACATAGATAATGTACATATTTACTGACTAAAGAATCTATTTTACTGTATAGGTTACATTTCTAGAAGTTCTCCTCTCAGCCCGCAGTCATCAATAGACAGTGAACTGAGCACCTCCGAACTGGAGGATGATTCCATCTCCATGGGATATAAACTACAAGACCTCACTGATGTTCAGATCATGGCTCGACTGCAGGAAGAGAGTATGTGGCTTTTTCCTTAAATTATTTTTTTTTAATTTCAGTTACACAACTTTCTCAAGCAAACTTACCATTTGAGTTGAAACTTTTCATGCTTGGTCTCCGCCAAGTGTAAATTTAATAAAAATGTCTTATCTGAATGGCAGGAAGAGAAATGCTTTTCACCTGTGAGGAAATGGTTTGAATTTGTTGTTGTGCTTGGATAACTGAGAATGAATCTTTTAGAACTTCAAACTTGATCTGTATGTGTTGAGTGGAGGCTGTCACCTCTGTCTCATTGGAAGAAACTTCAATGTAGGTGTTTTACAATCTCTTTCTGTTAATGCAGCACAGTGCTGGGGTTTTTATGATGGGGGGGAATTGAGGGAGGACTAAATCATCCCCCTCATGCACAAAATCTGTTGAAAGGGGGAAAATACACTTCATGGATTTTTGGTTACCTTGTGAGGTTCTGAAATAGATTCTCCCCTGACCCTAATGTTTGAGGTATTCAAGAGCTGAAGTTTTGAGTTGCGTGCACTGTGGTGATTTATGCACAAGCCTCAGAGAACCAGGCTGGTTCCAGCTTTTTTGCCGCCCCAAGCGGTGAAGGGAAAAAAAGAGAGAGAGACCCAACTGAGCTGCCGCCGAAGTACTGCTGAAGACTGAAGCAGAGCAATTGGGTTGCCGCTGCAGAATTGCCGCTGCAGACCTGGATGTGCTGCCCCAACAAAAGACAGACTACTGCCCCTTTCTATTGGCAGCCCCAGGCACCTGCTTCCTTTGCTGGTGCCTTGAGCTGGCCCTGCAGAGAACAGCATAGTAGTTTTAGGCTACAGGTTGAATTACTAGCAATTTGAAAAATATGTATCTTTTTAGTCACAAATAATGATAAATTTTACAAGGAAATCATTGAGATAATGAACATAGCATTGCACCACCCCCTTTTTTGTATCAGTCAAGCTGGGTAGATGAGAGAAAGGGAGATGAGAGAAAAAAGGAGACCGTAATATAGGGAAGAGGTGTTGAAAGCCAGATGGGAGTAATGGTGAAGAATGGCTAACTGAGAATGCATATGTAAAGCAGACGATAACACTCAATGAAATCTGGCTGGAGCAATCAGACTAAACAGGCAAGAACAATCAGAGTGGTGAAAATAGGAGAACACAATCACACCTCCAAAATCAGGCCACAGGTAAATATACTGGAACAAAGAAGAATATATTTTTCCTCTAATTCAATAATAATTATCTTTAAGTGTTAGTTGTAACAAGAGTAGGTACAAAATTTTCAGACAAATATAATTTTTATATTGATGGCTGTTCCTTTAATACTTTGGAAACAGGAGATGGTAAGCGCACACGCGCGCGCACACACACACACACTGTCTTTCACATTCATTTACAGAGCTCCCATTTGAGGAGGAATGCTCAAGATGATGCGGTATCAAAGTCCTATGTCAGATCTAAGAAATCTTCATAAATCTAAGAAAAAGTACTTTTCACATTCCAAATCATCTAAAGAACATTTACACCCAGCCATTCTCAGAACTTCTTGACTCCCAAAATTGTGTTGTGTTATGTTCTACATAGCAGGGGTGCTCAGTCTGACACTTGCAGGAAAGTGTCAAGGACTCACAACCAATATGTCCTACCCATAATATGAAGAGCTTCCTGGCATGAGTCATGATATGGAAAATTTCAAGAACCACTTGCTCCAGACTACTCATTTGGTTACAGATTTAGGAAATATTATTGTTCTGCTTGTTAACAATGTTGCTACACTATCTTAACAGCTTAATGATAACCATTTAAAACATCTTCAGCTGATAGAAAGTGGTAGCCCCATTCATTACCTTGAATGAAGTGGTGCCAGTTTACACTAGCTGAGGCTCTGGCCCTAAGTATAGTTCAGTTACAAGTATTGATCGTCTAGTTAAAAAACAAATACCATTTTCTTAAAATTTACAGGTCTTAGACAAGATTATGCTTCTACTTCAGCATCTGTATCAAGACACAGCTCAAGTATCTCTCTACATTCAGGAAAGAAAGGGACGGGCAGTGATCAGGAATATGATCGCTATAGCCTTGATGATGAAGAAGAGTTTGATCACCTGCCACCTCCACAGCCCCGACTTACTCGCTGTTCACCATTCCAAAGAGGAATTCCACACTCTCAAACTTTTTCCAGTATTCGAGAGTGCAGGAGAAGCCCCACTTCACAGTATTTCCCTCCAAATAATTATCAGCAGCAGTATTATTCTCCTCAAGCCCAAACGCCAGAGCAGCAGCCAAATAGGATTAATGGAGGTAGGTTATATGCCTTTCTGATTAGTAGTTTTGGGTTTTTTTGGTCCCTTTGTACTTTACAAAATTGTCAATACTATTTTAAAGGTCAGATTAAATAAACCAGTGAAATGTGTCTGAATTGCAGCAGTGAAATCTCTCAGTGAATTATTGTGATATGATATTTGATCTTTGTGGACAGAAATTTAAATCTTTTAATAGCATTGTGTCTTTGAATCATTTCAGGTAGATTATTGTTAAATAACTTGAAGTAGAGTCTGTTTCCTGAACAGGTTGCGAAAGTGGTTGTTGTCTAAAACAAGTTTTAAAATGCTGCAAGTATAGGCACAAGGGAAGCGGTTGGGAGACATTTTTATGCTTCCCCTTGATATGATTTCTTCCTCTAGTTCTATTACTCACTTTCCTTACTGCCTGACTCTGCCTAAAATGAGGAACACTATTATTACTGTCATTCAGAATTGCATAGTGTTATCATAAAACCCCTCTGTTCAGCCCTCTGCTCTTCACTCTGAGTTTCAGGCATGCTGGGGAGCATTGATAAAACAGGTAGGTAAGTGGTGCTCATTAATCCCAGGCTGCCAGCAGCCATTACTGTTTTTGTACCATGCCTAAGGCTGATATCCTCCAGAATCTCTGAAAGAGACTTTTCTGGTGATGCTGCAGTATTAAGTTTTGAAACTCCTTGTTCCTTCTCCCCTTTCTTTCCATCATTATCATGGTGCTGTTGCATCTCCTCCACCCTGCTTCAAGATAATGTCCAGTTTCCAGTCAGGATCTTATTTGTAACATCCCAAATTATTTCCCTCCCTTGTGTAAGAAAACAGACTTTGTGTCCAAAACAATTAGTTATTTAGAGTGCTACAGGTACACACATTACTTTACTGACAAATAGTACATGACAGGTCGCTGCCAAAAGCACTTTACGCTTAAGTTGGACATGGCACAGGAAGGAGAACAGATAAGTGTGGAGAGTGTAAGGGAAGGATGAGGTTACAACACTATTAAATGGTGTGTTTGCTTGTTTGTGCAAAATAACACATCATGTTAATTTCAATTTTATTATTTTTGATAGTTAAGGACTTGCAGGAGTAGGAGTCAGCATTAAAAGGCTAACAGAACAGGGTGACAGAAATGGAGAGGAAGAGTGTATGGAATCAATGATGAATGTGCATGGGATGTAGTGCTAAGCATATTGAATATGTATGTGCCCCAGATCCCTTGGCAATATCTGTTTCATGTTCCATGCCAAGGTTAAGGACATCTCATAAACCACTTACTCTTGAGACACTATGGCAAAGTGTCCTCTATGCCTTCCAGCTAATAAGTGACAAGTCACTTGGCGGATGCCAGCACTACCGCCTGGGTGGCCTTTCTGTCCAAGAGTGCTGATGTGCTGTATGATCTACCAGATGTCACTCTATAGATAAGATACAGCTTCAATCAGCTGCAGAAGGCTTTACTGTCTCATAGAGCTGCAGATCTGTTGCAGCCTGTGTAGTGTGGAATTCTAACTCCTGTTTCAGCTGGTATATCCTTCATAATATGACTCTTAGGCAATTATAGTCCAGATAAATTGAGTAAATATCTATACTGAGAGCAGGGCCAGCTCCAGGCATCAGTTCAGCAAGCAGGTGCTTGGGGCGGCCAAGGGAAAGGGGTGGCAAGTTGGGCTCCTTGGCAGCAATTCGGCGGTGGGTCCCTTGGTCCCTTTCAGAGGGAAGGACCTGTTTCTGAATTGCCGCCGAAGAAGAAAGTGGCGCCGTGGAGCTGCCGCTGATCACGATTTTTTTTTTCCGCCACTTGGGGCGGCAAAAACCCTGGAGCTGGCCCTGACTGAGAGGCTCTTACCTTTTTGGTTGTTTTCTGTTAAGAGATAAGGGATAATGTTACTTGCCTCCCTTTGTAAATTGATTTGAAATACATAGCTGAAAAGCAATCTATAAGAGTGAAGTAGTAGTGTTATGGCCACAGAGTTCTGTCAGCATTTCTCAAAATCCTGGCCATGATTTCATTCTCTTATCAGAACTCCAAGCCTTCAAAATTCAAGTAGTGGGCCAAATAAGTGTTTGTCAGGGTCAAACCAGTATCAAACATAGTGTGTGGCACGTTGATGCTGCTACTGGATGCCAGGAACATTGGGAGATTGCGATGTAAGTGAGGCTGGAGCTGGTAAACCAGCTACGTGTCACTTGGGAATGTGGTAGATCCAGTGCCGCACATAATTTATCAAAACCAAATAAGCAGTGTGCCATGTTGCGGCAAGTCAGAGAAGTTACCTTCCCTCCCCTTGCCCAAAGCAAATCAGTTGGTGCTCTTGCACGTGAAGTCAGTAGATTGGCTACTGATTTACATGACTAGCAGCTGAGCTGAATAGCAAAGGAACACTGCAGTGCTGCCCACAGAATGTGGAACTGCTGTAAGACTGCATTTCTCAAGAATTACCTGCAATTTGGCACTTTCAGTTTGGGCGTGTACATGCTGTTGTGGCTTAAGTCCTAGCCCGCTACATAAGGAGGCAGTAAATCAACCAACAGCATTATATTCAATTTGGCATTCAGCAAGAGAACTGTGGGGTGACTGATGGCATTTAGTCTCCAATCCAATGTTTCACCAGGAGTTGGCTGGGTCTTCAGCATGATTGTGATCTTTAGCCTTTGCTAGAGGAAGACTGATGGTGATGATAAGCAGAGATGCTGCTGCTGCTGCCCTGCCTGAAGATCAGATTTTTTGAAAAAAAAGAAAAATAGTATCCAGACTGAAATACCTGGTCTAACTTTAGATCTTTACTTTTGCAAAAATCAATGAATTAGTGTTGGAATTTTTGCCAACAGCACAAAAAGAAGCACAGGAACCTCTGCCTTCACTGCCTGCTGCCCTTTTTACTTATACCAACATGAGGATGCTCTGTGTGCAAACATAAATCTTATACTCCTGTGGAAGGATTGTACTTCTGAAAAATTGAATTAGAATTCTGCTATATGTGAGAACCTTTCTTTAACTGTGGCCATGGTATATCTGATCCTATGGTGGGGACCGGAGGTTCAGACAGCTGGGGAGCTAGAGGATCTATTGTGACTTCTGGAACAAACTTTCAGAGCAAACCTGTATTGTTTTGGGGAAAATTGCTTACCTTTGTGACAAAACATTCCCAGGTAGAAATGTGTATCATGAAACCAAATAGTTTCTTTCAAATCAAATAAGTTTAATTTAACTTTTTTGAGACATTTTTGTTTTTCAGTGAAACTGCCCCTTCCTCTTTATAATTAATACATTTTGATCTGCTAATGTATCGTTTAAAGACCTAGGAATTGGAAGATATGGAGGAGTAAAGGAATACTCCTCACTCTCTATTTTAATTACTGCAGTCATTGCTGCTAAGCAGATACTTACTGTAACAAAGCTTTTCATATGTAAGGCAGGTGGTAGACAGAATTTATGTGTAATCCTCTTGATTTGCAAGTGAACAGCCATTTAATCTGTGTACCTGCTCTAAATCTGCATTTCATGAAGCCTTTTTAAACTGAGCGATGACAACTGTTTGTGAATAAGTTTATGGTTAACAACTTCAAGAGTTGCTAACTTACTCATTAATGACAAGAATGTATTTAAATTGGTTGATCTTATGTACTGTAATAAGCACTTGAATCATCATGCTTTTAAAGGAATAAACTGGTGTCCATTTCACATTGTCCAGTACGCAGAAATCACTTTGTTGTGACACAAAGGATCGTCTTATTCTCTCCTTAGTTTGTAGTGTGTGTGCGTGTATATTGTTGGGCTGGTGTATTCTTTTTGGAGTGTTTTAATTTTCATGCCCTTCATTACATCTTATTTTCTTCTGAAACTGGAAATGACAGCATTTCAGTTCTGCAAAAAAGAATTATTTCCATGGTGTCGCCAGGCAGGCAGGACCCAGGAAGTGCAGGAGATTGATCTGAGATTCTGGTCCAGTTTCAAGAACAAAGTTTATATAAACTTACAATCAAACATTTGAAATGCATTCATTTATTTTAGAAGAATTTTTAAGATCATCACCATAATAATTATTATTATTATTATCTCTCCTGGTGGGAGGGATAGTTCAGTGGTTTGAGCACTGGCCTGCTAAACCCAGGGTTGTGAGTTCAGTTCTTGAGGGGACCATTTGGGGAACTGGGGTAAAAATCAGGGGATTGGTCCTGCTTTGAGCAGGGGTTAGACTAGATGACCTCCTTGGGTCCCTTCCAACCCTGATTCTATGAATATAATAATTTTCCCTTAGAAAAAAAAATTCCAACCCAGGAAATAATTTGTTATAGAAAGATAAGAGTATCAGAGGGATATCCGTGTTAGTCTGGGTCTTTAAGAAGCAACAATAAGTCCTGTGGCACCTTAAAGACTAACAGATGTATTGGAGAATAAGCTTTCGTGGATGAATACCCACTTCGTCAGACAGGACTGTCCCTACGTAAAAGGATAAATGGACACAAGTCAGATATTAGGAATGGCAATATACAAAACCTGTAGGAGAACACTTCAACCTCCCTGGCCACACAACAGCAGATGTAAAGGTAGCCATCTTACAGCAATAAAAACTTCAGGACCAGACTTCAAAGAGAAACTGCTGAGCTTCAGTTCATTTACAAATTTGACACCATCAGATCAGGATTAAACAAAGACCATGAATGGCTTGCCAACTACAGAACCAGTTTCTCCTCCCTTGGTGTTGACACCTCAGCTGCTAGAAGAGGGCCTCCCCCTCCCTAATTGAACTAACCTCGTTATCTCCAGACTGATTCTTGCCTGCATATTTATACCTGCCTTTGGAAATTTCCATTACATGCATCTGACAAAGTGGGTATTCACCCACAAAAGCTTATGCTCCAATACATGTTAGTCTTTAAGGTGCCACAGGACTCATTGTTGCTTTTTAGAAAGATAAGAGAAAATAGTAATAAAGTACATCCTTCATCGAATAGCAGATTGCCCACTCCTGCGCTAACTTTTTGGGCTGAGGGCCACGTCTGGATGGGGAAATTATATGCAGGGCTGGGGCAGGGGGTTGGGGTGCAGGAGGGGGTTCGGTGTGCAGAAGGGGGCTAAGGGAAAGGGATTGGGGCAGAGGAGGGGTGTGGGGTGTATAATTGGGTTCAGGGAAGGAGGTTGGGGTGTAGGAGGGGTGCACAGTGCAGCAGGGAGCTCAGGGCAGGGGGTTGGGTTGCAGGAGGGGTGCAGGCTCAGGGAAGCAAGTTGGGGTGCAGGAGGGGTGCGAGGTGCAGGCAGGGGGCTTAGGGCAGCAAGTTGGGGGCTGGGGTGCAGGAGGGGTTCGAGCTCTACCCTGGTGCTGCTCACCATAAGCCAGCTCCCGCTCCCGTTACTGTTCCCGGAAGCGCTGCATACCCTGAGGGAGAGGGGGTGGAGGGTTCTGCATGCGCTGCCCTTGCTGCACCTCCAGGCACCACTCCCCCTGCAGCTCCCCTTGGCTGGGAATGGGGAACCCTAGCCAATGGGAGCTTTGGGGGAGGTACCTGCAGGTGCGGCAAGGGCAACACATGTGGAGCCCTCTGCCCCACCCATGCCCGAGGGCCGCTTCTGAGAGTGGCACAGCTTCACAGGGGGCAATCCTGCGGACTGGATCCAAAGCCCTGAGGGGCCGGATCTGGTCCGCGGGCCGTAGTTTGCCCACCCCTGAGCTAGCGTATTTTGGTTATTTTTTAATACGTATGTCCCCTCGGTTTTTTAGATACTTCTAAACCCTCGCTTAGTTGCCACCTTCATAAGCATGCCACACATATTCCAGGTTCCTTTAAAAGCTGTATTTTCCTTTTGGCTGCATACACTCAACAGCATATTGCATATTTATGGTTTCCCTCCAGACATCAGTTCAGTATAAAGAGTAGACTGTATAAATTGTTCTAGACTCCATGAAAGAGAAGAAAAGGAAATGTATCCCCGTTGCCTCTAAAATGCTGTTAAGAATGGTGGTTCATGGGGAGAGGGCATGGAAGGATTTGACCATAAGAACCTGTCAACCGGTAGAGAGGGTTACAAGAATATTTTGATCCTACTATGTACCTTCTGATCCATTAGAGTACCATGTAGGATCTTAAATGAAAGCAAGGATTATTGTGAAATGCATGTTCAGATACTGTGTAAAAAGTGTGTATGTACACACACACAGACACAGACACACACACACACACACACACGTTCTTATAGTTTGAATCAAGGTGTTAGTCACCAGCAGAGGAGAAAAACTGGTTTCTTGCCAGACAAAAGGTGTTCATCCATCTGGTCTGTTGAAATGCAAATTGTGTATTGTCTCCTTTACAATCTCCAGTCTGAGCCAAATGCAGATGAAGGATTATGAGATTTAACAGGAAGAGAACAACAGCTGGGGGAAAAGAACCTTGTCTGGAGGTGCACTTCAAAGGCTTACTGGACTATAACAATGGAATAAGGAAAGCACCCTGTTATCCTGCACCTAGGAAGTAATCGGGCCCTGTGGCTACATTCTTGAAAACACTGCAAGGGGCATTTGTGGTGAGCTGAACTTATTTAGATTGCAGGTTAGCCTGTTAAGTTTAGTCTCTAGAATGCTGTAGTAACTTGCTGTTTCCATTATCCTTACTCTTCGTCTCTCAAACCATGATCTTTATTATCAAATTTGGTGCTGTGGGATTGACAAGGAGCTGATCCTGAGCTGAATCATACAAGCTAGTGTGTGCATTGTTCCCTTGGGGACAGCAAAGCTGTTATTTCTGTGAGTGGAGAAGGGTCTGGACGCTACAAGGGAATACTTTGAAGGAATTTGGGACCTGGAGTACACCTACTGTTAACCTGCAAGGCAAAGTAAGGGCTGGCATAGCCCAGAAGAGATTGTTTGGGTGGCTGACAGGCTAGAGACGTCAGGAAGCTGATACCCAGTTAAGCACAAGCAAATTTCTATCACGCTGGAGGCAGGGGTTTAACGATGTGACTCTGAGTCACAGGCACCCTGAAAATCATCACAAGGGGTAATGGAAGATTCTTTTGTGTGTGCAACTATTCTGTTTTAACTAACAGTTTTCAGCCTGTAATTCAATGATACTTTTAAATAAAATGAGGTATTAAAAAAATTAACAGAATGCAAGTGTAGATATAAAAAAATGACGAATAAATGCTTCTTAAAGGTGAATTGAAAGAATTCTTTCTACCTACTAGGATCTGAGTTGAGAACCTTGTACTTTTTGTCTCTCTCTTGTATCGGTTGATGACATCACAGACGTATAAACCATACACTGAGATATTAAGAATGTCATAACTGTACCTAGTGCAGTGAGGAAATTTGAACACTGGTCTTGGCAGATAAATAAGAGGAACTAATTTTCAACTCATCTGTACACCATATTAGTAAATCTGTTTGAGATAATTACTGATGGATTGAGTGAGTGTGAAAACTTAGGTTATGTCTTCCCTGCAGAGTTAACCCAGGCTTGTACTTGGGTGTTGTTCCTAACATGGTTCCCATCCACACAAAATACCTCTGACCTGAGTTTGGTAGCGCTCTGTCAGTGGCTAGCTGGCCTGTTTGGGGCTATAGTCTGAGTGCTGCTTACACTCAGGTTGGTCAACTGCCTTCTTTGCAGTGTGGATTCAGGGTAATCAACTTGGGTGTTGCTAGTTCTCCAGTGCCTTCCAACAGTTATCCCAGGATGGTGGTATTGTACAATGTATCTACTCCCTTCTTCTGCACTGGAAGTCAGATACCAGCTTGTATACCCCATTTGACATTGAAACCCACGTTTTATACCACGTCTGTGCTGATAGATTTTTTTACTGCACTTGAATAAGGGATGGCTTTCAGGAGATCAGCCCCTCGTTGTACTGCCATCTGGCCAGAGGCTGACAACAAGATTGTGGTGGACTTGTGCTATGAGGTCAGTAAGAGCCATAATTTGGTGAGCTGTCCCTGAAACATACACTTCCATGAGGCCATCTCCAGGAAGCTGCAAAAGCAGAGAATTCATCAGACAGGACCTCAGTGCAGGGAGAAAAGTAAATCCTTCAAGAGTGAGTGCTGGAAGACTGGAGGTCAGAACCCACAGTCTCTGGCAACTCACCAAGAATGTGCCCAGGAGGTCACTGATGGTCAAAACCTCTGGGGGATAAGAAAATGGACCAGGGATGACCAGCTGAAGGTGATGCAGCAGGATTTTTCCAGCAGGATGGACCTGCTCTTGCAATTGTAAAAGGAAATGCTGGAATGAGGCCCGCAGAACCAGACTGCAGCACAGGCCATGCTGGAGATAGAGGAAAAGATGGCAGTGGATTTAATTGAACATGAGTGCGTGTTAAGTGAGTAGGACCACCAGCAGCAGAGGAAACTGTTTGTTTGACTGGCTGCTGGGTGTGATGGCTTGCAGGCAGCAGAACATACCAGCTCAGACCTTGCCCTGGTCGCAGTCCAGTCTGCTGTAATGGCCTCCCTCAGGGCTGGCTCTAGCCATTTCACTGCCCCAAGCACGGCGTCACGCCGCGGGGGGGCGCTCTGCCGCTCACCGGTCCTGCGGCTCCGGTGGACCTCCCGCAGGCGTACCTGTGGATGCTCCACCGGAGCCGCGGGACCGGTGGACCTTCCACAGGGATGCCTACAGGAGGTCCACCGGAGCCGCCTACCGCCCTCCTGGCAACCGGCAGAGCGCCCCTTGCAGCATGCTGCCCGCCCTGGCCTTCCTCCTCACTATCATATGGTACAACCACTAGACAGTTCTGGGGAATGAGCCAGTTAATGCAGTCCATGAATGGAAGTGTGTATGGGCAGATGTACCCAGAGCTCTTCATCCTTGCGTATCCACAGGGGACAAAAAACAAGTACACTGACAATATGCAATTCAGTTACATGGAATGTTGCACTTCTTGGCTCTATTTTTATTTGTTTTGTATTTATTGCACTTACTTTCTTATTTCACTTTCTTTGGTTTGTGGCAGCTGAACTGCCCGTGTTGTTGACTTTTAATAAACTGTGTTGCTGTTCAGTCCCTCAGTATGTGAGTACTTGGGGAAACAGTAAAGTAATCTCAGATCAGTGGTACATAAAATTGATGCTCTCACGAGTAAATTGATAGAGCACACTGATTTTTGTCCTCACGTTTCCCCTTTCCTCATTTTCCCGCTCCAAACCCAAGCTCTGGGCACACAAGGCATATCTTCTTTCCATTGTTGTGGACCCAGCCCCACTTACCAGAGGTGAACTTTCTGGCTGCCTGTACAGTGCCTGTGAACCAGTCGGGTATCAAACCATGCCTCGTGGTATCCTCACATATATTGTACAGTGCATAGCACGCCCCAGTAACATGAATAGCATAATACCCACTGGTATCCAGATGGTTTTGTAGGCAGCACCATCTTGCTTTCAGTCAGCTAAATGCACATTCCACCATCATTCTGCAACCTCTCAGTCTGTAAGTTAAACCTTCCTCTGCCAAGTGCTCTCACATCTGGGTAGGGCTTAATAAGCCTGTACAGCAGAGGATAGGCTGGGTCTCCCAGAATAACAGTGGGCACAGACTGATCCATATTGATATCCATATTATTGGGCACAGATTGATCCATGGTGATATCCATTTTAATGGGTGGGAATAAAAGTCCTGTTTGAAAATGCCAGATCTCTGGCGTATTGTGGCATCATGCATCCTGCCAATGCATTCCATATTGGTGTCCATGGACTTTCCTCTGTTGTTGACCAAGGCCTGCATAATGAGCAAGTAGTATCATTTCAGGTTTACATATTCATGTGCACCATTTGGTCATAGGGGGTGGACTATAGGCACATGTGTGCCATTGATCGCCCTAGAATGGTTTGGGAAGCTCATGCTCAAGCCCTGCTATTATTTTGGGACTGTTAACCATCTTCACCCGTGGATGAATCAGAGCAATAATTGTCATGAAAACATCCATAACCATAGCACTAACAGTTACCTTGCCAATGCCAGTCTGATTAGCCACTGACCTATAGCAAACTGGGGTAGCCAGCTTCCAGACAGGTGATCAGCTATATTAACTATGAATTAAAACATACGCTTTGAGGTAGTTCTCCTAGGTCAGTATATAGATCCACTGGCAAGGGATTGTGGAAAAACTTTACCATGCCTTTAATATGGCTAAATAGTGAGCTTCAGTTTTCAGGGCTCTCAAACAGCACCTTTAATTGCATTAAATTCTTTCCTAACAAGCCTCTTATTTAAGTTTTGATTTATAAATGATAAAAAATTATAACATTATACTTAAGGAAGATTACATAAGAACATAAGAACGTCCGTACCGGGTCAGACCAAAGGTCCATCTAGCCCAGTATCTGTCTACTGACAGTGGCCAATGCCATGTGCCCCAGAGAGAGTGAACCTAACAGGCAATGATCAAGTGATCTCTCTCCTGCCATCCATCTCCATCCATCGTCTGACAAAGAGAGGCTAGGGACACCATTCCTTACCCATCCT
>NC_133769.1:290350358-290378074 GCF_003597395.2 Chelonoidis abingdonii | reverse complement strand
TCCTAGTTTAAAAACTGCTCTACAATCTTTTTAATGTTTAGTGCCTGCAGTCTGGTTCCACTTTGGTTTAGGTGGAGCCCATCTCTCCTGTATAGGCTCCCTCCATCCCAAAAGTTTCCCCAGTTCCTAATGAATGTAAACTCCTCCTCTCTACACCATTGTCTCATCCACACATTGAGTCTCTGAAGCTCTGTCTGCCTACCTGGCCCTGCGTGTGGAACTGGGAGCATTTCTGAGAATGCCACCATAGAGGTCCTGGATTTCAGTCTCTTCTCTAGCAGCCTAAATTTGGCTTCCAGACTTCATAGTGATAGCTAATGCTAAGCTATTACCTAGACAAACATCGCTTTTCTATGTGAAGTATGATGTGTGGAGACCTCTGAACAACTTCGATAACCTGAGTAGCTTATTTTGGTGGGGAAATGTTTTTCAGTGGTGTCCTCACCTCTCTTTTCAAGGTGGGAAAGGACAGTGGGGCCAAGTGACACAGTAAGCAAATTGGGCCTTTGAAAGCACAGCGTTTGATGTGACTCCATCCAGGCCCTGTTTTTGAAGTTGATATAACTGGTAAATTAATAGTTGATATATGCACCTGTTATAGTTCTGGGTACTGTAGTTATAAAGACAATAATATTACAGTTGCTGTTGGTGACTATTAATAAAGTGGTTCGGCAGAACTCCATTGTCACTGTTTGTCTCCGAGTTAGCAGCTTCAAGGATTAGTAGTGCTCATGCTTGAGCTGAACTGGATCTGTATTTAAGTGAAGTGATCAGTGGAGACTGAACTATGACAAACTAACTCAATTCACTGTGACTGATATGGGCTTGACTGTAAATCCTGAAATTCTTTATCCATGAATCTCTTTAAGCTGATTTGGAATGGCATGCAAACGGTTTGCTATGTTAATATATTAGTCAGAAGAGTTCAAGCGGTAAACAAACAATATTTAAATCTTATCTTCTCCCATGGAGACACCACATCTATTGTTGAAATAATTTTGCTAATTTTAACTGTCTTCAGAAGTCAGTCAGATGTTTGTGATGGAAATCTTGACATGACTATGGAAATGATTTGCTTTTGCTTCAGATAAACTCAGAAGAAGTATGCCTAACCTAGCTCGGATGCCAAGTACTCCTACCATTAATAACAATGCTAGCTCGCCAGTCTGTGTGAGGAACAGTCAAAGCTTTGATTCCAGTTTACATGGAGCCGGTAATGGGATTTCCAGAATACAATCTTGTAGTAAGTATACATCTTTTACTGCTTGTTGTTGTGCTGAAACTCACTGCTTTGTGCAATTGTGGAATATTTTACCCACAGCTGTGTAGGTGGTGCTTTGATGTTACATTCTCAGGCTTCAAACCATGAGCAGCAGGTATAAAAATTTTATTAAGGCTAATGCTAAAAAATTATATAGTACACAGGTTAAGAAGAGAGTGTATGTACATCTGGCTACGGTGCTTAGATTATCCAAAAATACAAAGTTTGTTTTAAAGGTAATACGATGCATATAACACATAATCAGCCATAACTCAAATTTAGGTGAATAAATTTAACAATACGGTTTAGATATAAGCATCTAAGTACATTGCTCGTGAAAAGTTATACAGAGAGTTGGTTGTGGAAAGCAGATATACCAATGAGTGAAGATTGTCCCTCAGTAACTGAGAATTTAGGGTAGGTTGTCGTTTAGAAAATAATTTTTAGTGCCCTAGCATGTTAGCATGTGTTTGTGGACCCAGGCTGGGAAGCTTGTACCCAGATGAAGTATACATGCCTTAGATCGGTGGTTCTCAGCCTTTCAGACTACTGTGCTCCTTTCAGGAATCTGATTTGTCTTGCATACCTCATGTTTCACCCCACTTAAAAACTTCTTGCTTACAAAATCAGACATAAAAATACCAAAAAAAGTGTCTCAGCACTCCATTACTGACAAATAGCTTTTTCTTTTTTATCATATAATTATAAAATAAATCAACCGGAATATAAATATTGTACCTACATTTCAGTGTATAATATATGGAGCAGCATAAATAAGTCATTGTATGTAATTATAGTTTGTACTGACTTCACTAGTGCTTTTAATGTAGTCTGTTGTGAAGCTAAGCAAATATTTAGATGAGTTGATGTACTCCCTAGAAGACCTCTGCATACCCCCAAGGGGATGCATACCCTCAGTTGAAAACCACTGCCTTAGATGTTTTAAATACATGAGGCCCTATGGATGTTTAGTTTCTATCTTGTGGATCACAAAATGTATGCTGTTGTTGCACACCAGAGGGCAGAGTCGTGTAGAGAATCTCTCTCTAAAGCTTTTGGATGTTCCAGCACTGATTTGAAATGATAGTTTATGTAACATGGTATGTGGAATGGGCTGTTATATTCAGGAGGCTTTTTATAACTTTTGGCTGTTTTTATACATCAAGCATATACCTGTACAACCTTTTTTGTAATGCCAAGATAATTCTCTTATTACAGAAAAAGTAGCATGTGGTTTATAACTACTGATTTTTTTAGTGATCTCGGAAAAAGAATAAATTATGATTTCAGCAAGCCTGTCATGTTAAAGCTATAATTCAGAGGTCGGCAGCCTCTGGCACACGGCTCGCCAGGGTAAGCACCCTGGTGGGCCGGGCCAGTCTGTTTATCTGCCGCGTTGGCAGGTTTTGCCGATCGTGGCTCTCATTGGCCTCAGTTGGCCATCTCAGGCCAATAAGGATGGTGGGAAGTCACAGCCAGCACATCCCTTGGCCCACACTGCTTCCCGCAGCCCATGTTGGCCTGGGACGGCGAACTGCAGGCAGTGGAAGCTGCGGTTGTCCGAACCTGCCAATGCCTCAGGTAAACAAACTGGCCCAGCCCGCCAGGGTGCTTACCCTGGCAAGCCGTGTGCCAGAGGTTGCCAACCCCTGCTATAATTACATTAGAGAGATTTGGCTTCTAGTTACCTAAAATAAGTATTGAATCATTGCAAAGCAAAAGAGGAGTGAGAAGTAGGGGTGGGATTTTTGTCTGGTGATCTTATTTTTGTTTGGTAGTGGTGTTTTAAAATTTTTACTTAAATTGGATTAACAGATGCAGTATGTATTTGTATTGGATCTAAATATTTAGCCTGTTTTACAGCTGGTTTGACTGAAACAAAATGTCACCTCCTCTAATGACAAGTGCATTTAGCACTGTACAGACTTATTTAGAAATAAGTGCCAATACTTGATACTATGGGTTGTGTACTGACATTGTATACTACTTTTGTTACCATCCTTTTACAGTTCCATCTCCAGGACAACTTCAGCATAGAGTTCATAGTGTGGGACATTTTCCTGTGTCTGTCAGACAGCCTCTCAAAGCTACAGCGTATGTAAGCCCAACTGTACAAGGCAGCAGTAGTATTCCCTTATCCAGCACCTTACAATTATATTCTAACAGTGGAATCCCCATGCCAAACAAGATTGCAAATCCTGGGACTGTAGGACGTAGTGCTCTTCCAAGACCATCATTGGCCCTAAGTGGGAGTAGTATACCCAGGAGTAAAATTGCACAGCCAGTACGAAGGTAAGAGAATGTTCTTATTAATGAAAAGAGTTAAATGCACCTCCTTTACGCATAGATAGCCTTGGCTTTGAGAACTTTTTTAAAAAAGGAGAAAGAAAAAAGTCTGAATTAAGGCTTTTAAACAGAAACACTTTTACAGGCTACTGATGCTGGGCTGAATTTTGTCCTCTTCTCTAAACAATAAAAACTGCCCGTTCATAAACCCCAGTGAACCTTAACAATTCGTGATAACCACCTGCAATGTTAAATAATCACATACAGGTAACAATGAAATTCAGTGAGCCAACAGTACATTTAAACAACTCCCATTTTACCTCCACTTTCCAAGAACGATCTCAACCTTCCCTGCAAACCCTGTCAAATAATAGTTTGTGCAGTGTGCCCCAAAGGTAATCCAGTTCCAGTTATTTTGAATAAATGATGTGAGCAAATTCAAATATCCCAGAGTCCCCACAGAGAAAGGCTTGCTGAGAGTCCCCTCCTTTTTAAAACAAGAGGGTTGTACCTCTGACTGCAGCTGTGGCAGAATGGCCCAATGAGAGAGGCAGTGTGTCAGGTAGGCAGTTCCCACACCATGTGGGATTGTGTAGGTGGTGACCAATACCTTTTAAATTCCATCTGGAGACCAATAAGCAACTAGTGCAGATCCAGAGCCCTAATGTCATCTGTTCCCAGAGAAATGTTCTGTTTAGCAAGTGAGCTGCTACATTCTGCACCAACTTTTGTTTCCAGATGGTTTAAAGGTATAGCCCAGATAGGGCAAGCTTGAGGTGATAGTCTGTGATGGGATGGGATGATCTATAACAGCAGCTGGGGGTCTAAAATAAACCTTCAGTTATGAACTCTTATGACTGATGGGGGATGGATTCCCTCAAAAATACTTTTGCCATCTCTTCCAGCTGCTTCCTCCAATCCACTGTACATCACCTTGGTCTTGTCTGGGTTGAGCTTTGGCCACCTAACTGGTCCAGGCCCGAATCTCAACTAGATATTGGCTAGATCCAGAAAAACACTTTTGCTGCAGTGGAGTTAATCTGGTTTTACACCTATGTAAATTAAAACAGTTTGGCCCAGTGTGTTGGTACAAAGGAGACTTCGAAAAACAACTGTCAATTTCCTCTTACATTTCCAATTTAACTTTTTGTGCTGTTGTTCCCTGGCGGAACTCACTCTCTCTTCTGGAATAGGAACTGTTTATTGTAAAAGTCTGTCATAGGGCAAGTATACCCCATCATCCTGGGGGTGGGGCAATGGTGTGGTAGCCCCACAGTTAAGTCAGTATGGCTGCCCTCAGCCTCAGGGTTGTGTGACCCAATGGCTAGAGTCAACAGGATTTCCCTTGGCTGCAGGGCAGTGCAGTCTAATGGCCAGAGTCAACAGGACTCCCCTTGGCTTCAGGGAAGTGAGCCTCATGGCCAGAGTCAATAGCAAGTGGTCTGGTGGGCTGCCCCACAAAGGTGGCAGCTGGGGTAGGGGGACCCAGGTCCACTGGGTCCCAGCCCAGGGCGCTGGTAATGACAAATGAGTCTGCCACTAAGTCGAAGGGGAATCTGCGCATAACACACCGACTGCTGCAGGGACACTGGCTGGTCCCTCCCTGGGCTAATTCTTTCCATGACTTCTACAGTTGAAGTCAGGGTGTCTTCGGAATCTCCAGGCTTGTCAGATAGTGACTGCAATCTCCTGGGAGCGGTGTAGACACCTGAGCGCTTGTCCAGGCCATGGCGTCTCCTGCTCTCGCAATCCAGGATCCTGGCTGGAGCCGGTGAGGTGCATCCTTCCTCCTCAGTGGTCAGCACAGACTGAGCTAGGCTGCTCCCTTTTATACTGCAGCAGGAGTTGGAGCATGCCCATCAGGGATGAGGGGGTGTGGCTTCTGCCACCAAGAGGTGCTGTGTTAACCCTTTTTGCCCCAGTGTGGGGCAAGTACGACCCATCATAAGGTCTCTGTCTTCTTTCTAGAATTTTCCTTCCATGTCTTTTGAGAAATATTCAAACAACTTATTATAGAGAAAAGTAAGACAAGCCACATGTGAAGCTGTCTGGAATAGCTCGCAAGTGTGAGTGCCTACTTCAGGCCAGACTGTCCAAAGGAGGGGATAAACCCCAAATTAGTTGTGAGTTCTATATTTTAGATTTCACCAGCCAAGTAACAAGTGTGAATACTTCAAGCACTATAGGAGCCTAATCATGAAGTCACAGACAGTCCCCTTGGGTGCTCTGGTCTATCTTGCCACCCAGACAAACTTGCCTTTGTGATAGATGGTCCCTTACACCAAAAAATCACAATAATATTCGGGTTACTCTCAGTCCCAAGGGACCAGTTGCACCTTAGATGTCACACCAAAGACAACGCTTGTAGCCAATCCGATGATAAACTAACTAAAGATTTATTAACTAACCTTGTACATAACTCATTTCTTTTTCCTTAAAGTATGTAAACATACTCACACAAATGAGTTAACCTTAGGTTCCAAAAGTAATAGAAACTGCTGCAAAATGCAAGCTTTCTATGTCCTCTAGAGCTAACCCAATCCAAGCAGCTTTGGGATCCCTTGCTTATGCTAAGCAATATTGCCCTCTCCAAATTCCAAACAGCATAGTGATACAGTTCCTTCCAGTTACAAATTTTTATGCCCTCCCCCCCTGAATTTAAACTGATGGGAGAAGTGTTTGTGCCCCTGTGGTCTTCTTGGATGGTGTGGGGGGAGCGGGGCAATAAACATTTTTGTCCTTTTGATGTTTCACAATGGCTCATTTGGTTTCAGTGGCCTTGTTGTGTGCAGGACCTGCACTTTACATTAATTAATGCTTCTTTCCTATTTGGTGAATTACACAGTTACAGGGATTTACAGTGCAAACACTCCATATCACTTTTATGTCGTGGGGTACAGATGTTATAAGCGAGATCAATACATGCAGCATCCTACAAACATTTCATCAAGTCTAAACACATTCTTATAAACTGAACATCTATTTTAACAATGCTAACACTGATGAGCCAGACTGGTTTCCAGTTATGCATTTGTCAGTGAGGCCCAGGGGTCTTGGCATAAACTGACACCTGGTCTGTCAGCATCACACCACATTTTATTGATTTTAATAGTAACCTTTAGAGATACTCCACTGGGGTAGAACTGTGTGAAACCAACTGGGTTAGGTTCGCCCAAATTTCACTAGATCTTTATGGATAGTGAGTTCAGTTGCCTGCACTCCCCTGATTCATCTGAAACATAAAAGTGAACCAGATGAAACTCGCCAAACCCAGCAAGCTTCTCTACCCATCCGTGCTAAGCAGATAGCCTACCCCATCTACCTTGAACCTTCCCTTTATTGGGCCCCAAAGGGCTGACCTGGTAGTCTTCTATCTCCTTCTTGCTGGTGTCTCTTTTGGGGGAGTGAGCAATTGGCTGAACTGCTCTCCCTTTCAGCCCTTCTGGGAGAAGATGCTGGCAAGCTTGCTTTTCCCCTCACAGGGAGTGTGTTTTATGTAAACAATCATCATTTTTGAGAAATTGAAAGCAGCTTTTTTCTGCTTACAACAAATGCAAATGCTTTGAGAGCTGCTAGCAGGCTGTTAGTTATGGCAGTAATTTTTCCTTTGAGAGAATTCTGATTAAGTGATTAGTTTAATTACACAAAGTGCCATTTAATAGTTCTGCATCCTTTCTAACAGTGCTGATAGGTTAAGTAATGTGGTGTTGCTAAACTGTATATGTCGGTAGTTAAAGGTTAAGTCCTACCAAATAAATTATTTCTCTCTCTTCTCCCTAACCCCAGTGCTTAATTAAAAAAGAATAGTTCACATAATTCACTCTGAATTCCATCCCCTCTTTGCTGCCTTGTTGCAACATGGACTGGGAATTATGGTGCTGGAAGTGCTTAAGCTGCCAGGAAGAGTCACAGGTGACATTGCTTGTGTGTAAGGGACATATCTTCTGCCTGGTGCCCTAAGGCTCTAGCATGGGAATGAGGAGGAAGCATGGAATCCTAGGGGGTTGGACACTGAGAGGGAGAAGAGTGTGTGAGGGGAGCCAAAAGGGTTATGAAAGAAAAGGAAACTGATGGAAGTCCAGTTCCACCTCCTAGTAACGGTATAGGGAGAGCTCCTGCTGCTGTTTCAATCTACTTTTAACCACTAGAGCCACTGTCTGCAGAGAAATGCAAGAATCAGCATTGGTGGCTGCCGTTTACTTACTGCTTCCATCTTCCTTGCAGCAGGCTGCCCCCCTCTTCCAGCTCAGGATTCCTGATGGGAGAGGAGCCAGTAGAATCAACAGTAGTTGTGGCTAGAGCAGGGGCGGCTCTAGGCACCAGCACAGCAAGTGCGTGCCTGGGGCGGCAAACTGTGAGGGGCGGCATACTAGTTGCAGTTATGGTGGCAGTCAGGTGTGCCTGCAGGAGGTCCACCATTCCCGCAGCTTCGGGTACGAAGGCGCGGGACCGTCAGATCACCCCGCAGAAACGCTGCCGAATCCACATGACCAGAGGACCGCCTGCAAAAACGCTGCCGAAGGCTGCCTAACTGTCGTGCTTGGGGCGGCAAAAAACCTAGAGCCACCCCTGGGCTAGAGGGGGAGCAGGAAAGGGAGAGAGCCAGGACCTGAGAGGATGAAAACTGGCTTTACAAGAAGCAGTAGCAGGGAACTGGATCTGGCTATGGCTCCACCCCAGTGCATGTTGATGGCTGCTGGTGGCTCTCTTGGCAGATTTCATATCACCATATCCACTAGCATTTTGAGCCACACACACACACACACACACACACACACTAATTTCAGCAAAGTGATGTAATCAAAATATGATATCTGTAAAATGCACGTAGCCCTCCTGATATTGTTAAAGAAACAGATGGAACAGAGTTGGATATTGTGTCAAGCTAATTGTCCCAGGCAGGTTTTCTTTAAATGTCATTTGAAACACTATCCTCAGTAGTGTTTGGAGTTTTAGGGGATAGTTGATTGCTAAGGAATTTATAATAAAAATTAAGTTGGCTGTTATATTATGGTGCTAATGTTTCCCAGCTTTTGTTTTCTGATGATATGTTTTTAAAACTTGGAATAGGTCAATTTCAGGAAGGCTCCTCTGGACAATACTTATGCTGCCATTGGCAAAAGAAAAGTGCTATTTTTAGAATACACCAATTTGTTTTTTTCAAATACGTGTTGGGTGCAACAGTTCATGTGGGGAAATGCCCCTCCCCCCTTTAAACGGAAATTATTTTCTGTAGCCTGTTTGTACTGGGACATAGCTACTGTTTTTAGTGACAGAAATGTATTTGCACTGCTTTTTAATCCCATTAATCCTGCTGAGCCAAAACAGTTAAGGGAGAGGGAGGGAGGTTCTTTTTCATCTTTTGCATCATCAACAGAATTGTTATAAATCCCTTGCCTTTCCCACCTGTATGAACCTATTGAAAGAGGTGAGATTTCACAGGTATCACAGAGGGCCTCCTTTACAGGACTTTTATTACTGGTGTTATGTGAGAAGGAAGTAGTTTTTGTGGGCAGTGGGGAGAGGGGAAAAGCAAGAAATTAGCTTTTTTACTTTGTGTGGGGAAGAACGGGATGAGCAGGGCAAAACATTGGAGTGAAGAGAGGAGTTGGTGGGAGTACGGAGGAAAAGAAGGATTGTCAGTTTGACATTTTCTGCCAGGCCACATTGTTCCTGCATCAGGTCAGAACCACATCCTACAGTTTAGGACTGAAATCCTGGTCCCACTGAAGTCAATAGCAAAACTCCCATTGACTTCAGTATGATCAGGATTTCACCCCAGGTCCTTAGTTATGCCATTTATAATATATTAGCGTAGAGCTGGAAATATGCCATGAAAGAGTGTGCATGCATGTGTATTTGGGAACACCTGCAAGACCAGCTTCATTACATATGTGATTGATGCATGTCTTACTGTTCTCTTACCTGAAATGTGCCTTATTTTTTAAAACAGTTTTCTTCAGCCTCCAAAGCCTCTTTCTTCTCTTAGTACTCTACGAGATGGAAATTGGAGAGACGGCTGCTATTGATGTCGGATGCCCCTGAACAACGGAAAAGAAATAATGTGGTTTCTCCTACCCAGCTGGCTGGGTAACTGTGTTACAGGAAGGGAAGGTCCCACAACACTATTTTCATTGAGTTTTAATATGTAAGAATATCCGTTATACCCTGTCATTTTTTAAAAATTAATATTATTAAAGACTAAATATTGCACTTAGTCATTTGCCTGGAAAACTGCAGTGTTATCAAACTAACATTTGCGGTACTGTCATTTAGAACTTAAGAAATTTTTCTATATGTGCAAAATATCAGACTTACTTCCTTTGAGAGAGCTAAGAAATGCCACTATTTCAAACAGCTTTGCCATATAGTAGGATAATTTATTCAGTGTACTCTGTAAAGATATTATGCATTTTGTTGCAACTTTGGGGCCTATGTTATATGCTTAAAATTTTTTTGTGTGTGTTTCCAAGAATTTTATTTTTTGACTTAATTCTGTTCACATTTGCTTGAACCACAGAAAGAGGATTTAATTTTTGTGTGTGCCATAAATAATAATTTTGGTAATGTACTATTTTTTAGCACTAGGAACATATCCTTCAAAAACAAACCATGGGCAATATGAAAGCAGTAATTTTTATGTTCCAAAGCACAAAAGAGTAATATTCACTGGAAACTCCATACAGCTGGGTCAACATAATATTGTCTTTCATCCATTTGTTCACATGTTAATTTATTATCCTAGTGTTTTGTATTTATAATAGCAACATAAACCACATTTCACTTAAAAGGTGCAATGGTCACTAAACTACGGTTAGTTTTTCAATACTTTATTACAGAAAATAAAATTGTAATGTTTTAATAATGGTTGCTTATGGGAAATGAATGAGTTTTAATGCAAATAAATCTTTTTGATAGACCTTTTACAAAATCCAATTGCACTAATCAATGCTTTCTTATAATGGCATATGATTGAATATTTGATTACAACTGTGTATACTGCTGTTTTGGAATGTTTCAGAAATAAATAGTCTATTTCAGCAATATCATGCTGTGCTTTAGCGTGCAATGCAGACGTGTTTGTATCTGTTTTTCCCCCATCCATGGCATAACTTCTTATTATAACACTTAGCTACTGAAGATTTTATTATTCAGCCTTTAGAACTCATTGAATTTTTTGCAAGAATATGCAAATCTCCAAGGACAATAAAAATGGAATCTCTTTTAGCCAGATGTTGCTTAGAACACATGCAAATTTCTTATTGCTTTTGGAAAATTATAAAATCTCTTGACCCAAAGCAAGGTCTACAAGTACACTATTTTAGTTGTCCTAATAAGAGTCAGAGCCCTTTGTAGTGTGATTCTGCTACTATGGAATTTGTCTTATAAATGTGCATTAGAGTATCTGGCTTCCTTAATTTGCTTTTAAAAGGTAGAAATTTATACTTATGAGTAAAATATACCAAATGTGAGTGAATGTATAAAACTAATGGCATCATGTCTTCATACAGCCAAATACAATAGCTCAGAGGTGCAAAATGAATTTTAACTGTTACAAATCCCAAATGGATAAGCATAGAATTTTTACTCAATTTTTACTCATTGAGTTTCACTCAATTTTTTTTTAAAGTCATCCTACAGAAGATAAGATTGAGAATGGAAAATTTGGGCTCCAAAGGTACATGTTTTAGAAAACTGGATATGTGCAAATCATTTTGTAAGACATTAGTGAGTTTATTTCAAAGTATTGGATGACAAATAAAATATCTGTTGTTTTTTTAAAAAAATGTGTAATAGAAACTGTGTTACAAACGGTAATACTTCGGTTGTGCACAAGAGGACAGTATGCACTCTGAAAATACTTTACTTTTATTAGGTAAACCTTGTGTGTTCCACAGACTCTTGGTTTAAACTTTATGCTAGTGCTGGTTATATATGATGTTATCAAATTACCCAGCTGATTATTATCTGGATTTTTAAAAAGTCACATTAGCGTATGTGTAGAGAACTGGAGAAACAAGCATCACCACTATTATGAAACTTATTAACTCTTAGAGAAAATGGAATAGGGCACTGTTTTTCAATTCTGTCTTGAACTGCTCAAGGTTTATTTAACACTCGCAGTTTAACAGTGCATCCCTTGCTCATGTAAGGGTTCTCTAACCTTATAAAACTATTGCCTCCTAGTTATAGTTAGTCCTTCAATGTCTTTTCTGACACTGCCAAATAATGCTCACCAAGAAATCCAGGTTACAAAGAGTTGGATCTGTTCTAATCGCACCCTGTTCCAGTCCACAGAAACCAGTAGCTGGCATCTCCTGTGAAACTAGTAATGACTAACCAGGTATTGAAGAGTGCACAAGTGTGACAGATACTTCACTATAGCAACCCTCTGGAAGCTAAATGCATGAGATCTGCAGCAGGAAACCACCTCTGTCACTCTTAATTTTGCACAAGTCAGAATCTCCTCCAGGCAATGCTGAATGCTAACAGCTTGACTGTATAGTGCTTGCTGTCTCAAAAAAGGCAACATTTACCAGTTATTGCCTATTCCAGGTAAGGGAAAATAGTTTGGCATCTTTGTATGGTAAATATTTGATGAATGTTACCTTTTTAATATGAATAGATGTGTATGTACAATTACGTGGTATATGTGTTAATTGCCCGTTTCATTTCAAGTGGTTTCTTGCAACATGTGTTAACCCCTTCTGCTTAACAATCTGTCCCACCTTCTATTTAGCTGTCAAAGTCTGATTACCTTTCCCAGACCTGAAGAAGAGCTCTGTGACGCTCTAAAGCTTGTCTCTCTCACTGATGGACATTGGTCCAATAACAGATCTCACCTCCTCCACTTGCCTGTATGTACAATTAGGTAATTTAGGGTAGTGTACAGTTTTTTTTTAAATATCTTTTGTTATATTTAATCACAGGGCAGAAAATATATCCGTATTAGTGGGAAATTCTTGTTAAGAAAGGAGAGCCCCTCAGGGCCACAACCAATGGGAATTACTGCCGATCCCTCAAAAATTAAGCAGTTAGAGCTATCCTGAATTAATTAGTGCAGCACTAAAGTTAAAAGTGAACTTGAAAATATTGTTAAATATGTAACCCTTCTGCCCCTCTGAGTTGGCAGCGACAAGGACCGGGTTCAGCATCCAGGGATTCCGTTTCAATAACACAATGCAAAACCAGCTCAGGCTCCCACCCAGTGATCTGGGACAATTACATACCAACCCCCCCCCCCCCCCGGACCCCTTTAGGAGGCAATACTTCCTCTCTTGCAAGCACAGAGTCTGAGTGTAGCAAAATCCTTTTAATAAAGGAGGGAAATAATGTGGCATCCTATTGGGGAAACACCACAAACAGGATTCATGACAAACCATGAGCAAAAGAACCACCAAGTAAGTTTGGCAGTGTCCTTTTCCCCTTAGGGTCTTGAGTCCAATCACCCCAAAGTCCAGCAACCCAAAAGTCTCTGTCCCTGGTCAGTGCCGCCCCAGAGTTCAAAAGTTTATTTGCATCATTTTACCCCCCCCAGCCTGGGTGGAAATGGTGAGGCGGGCACATAGGGTATTAAGGAGCACCTTACGTGGGCCAAGGCTGACTGCCCCACCTCTCCGTGGAGTTCTGCTGCAGCGCTCACCATGACCAGCTCCACTCCACCAGCTGTGCCGTTCCTCCAGCTGACCCGTGAGCCGCTCCAGCCGTCCCCGCAAACTGCTCCACTCTGCTCCACTCGCTCGCTCACTGTTCCATGGGCCACTCCAACCATCCCACAAACTGCTCAGCTCTGCTCACTGTTCCTTGGGCCACTCCAACTGTCCTGCAAACTGTTCCTCTCTGCCAGCCTCTTAGCAATAGATCTTCAGGCTCCCCAACTAGTTAACACAGCAGTCAGCTCAGTAAGTTTAGCTATTTTAGTGAGTTCAGCTTGTAGTAGGGGAAGCTGGTGTACCATTGGTCCAAAGTGAATTCAGCTCAGCAGCCTCTAGATAGACTCCTAATGGAATCAAAATTAGCTCTGCTCTTCAACAGTGGAGAGAGGCAGAGGCACAACTGGTTTTCCATGCCCTCAAAGGGGCCCATACCAGTCCCCTAACCTCTCCCAATTCACTGGGTTTTGGAACCCATGTCCCTTGTCTAGCAACTGCTACTTGGTTGATGGTGAGACCCTCTGTCATAAAACAGTTTCATAGTCCTTCATTCACATAATCAGGGTAACAACATGTTATTCCTCCTGCTCCAATAACAGAGAAATTGGGGATCCCACAGCTGTCAAAGAGACCGTTTTGGGCTGCTGTGGACTCATGCTAAGCGGGGTGGGTATACCTTTGTAAACAAGATCAGCCCCAGAAATCCTTTTCCACACTCACCATAATTCACCAACAGATGTCAGGGTAGAGCTCATCCTGACTCTGCGTACACATACTAAGCTTTCTGTTCATGATAACCCCATCTGGAACACACTTGTGTTCCATGATATAACCAGATTTGCAATTGCTTCTGGGAGCAATTCAGGGTATTGGGTTTGACCTATCAAGCCCTAAATGTGGCTCTTGGCTATCTGAGAGATTGGTCTCTCCTTGTGTGCTACAGCAGCCTTTGACAGAGCAGCACAAAGAAGGAATGAAGCCAGTGGCTGGATATGTTCACTTTCCTTTGGTCTGGAAACGCCTGAGTCAGCTGGCATTTGTGGCAGGCTGCCAGGCCTCATTGTTCTCCCAGGCTTGGAAGAAGGAGCTGGTCTAGGGAAGGTAGTGAGTGTGAATCCTGTCAGATTAGATAGGTGAAAGGAACAAAATCTGCTATTGGTTTATTTTTCTAAGATTTGTAAATACAAGTAACATAAAATGTGAACTTAGATCTTGACAGGTAAATAAAAGAGCCAACTAGTTTTCAGTTTATTTAGTTTTATGTTTAAGTAACTTTCTTAGTTTACACACTATCTGGATTAGAGTATAAAAGGAGAGTTAAGGCCAATTTGGAGGAGTTGGCATCTTAGGCTATGTCTACACTTCAAACTAGGGGAGGGGAGGGGAGGGTACGATTCCCAGCTCGAGTCGATGTATCGGATTAGTTCTCATCTACCTAAAGTGCTCAAAATACTGCAGTTGCAGGATAGGTGAGTCTCCCCCACTGCATGCCTGTCCAAGACTCTGGGCATGCGCTCAGAGTGGCTAGCCTGTCCTACCACTCACTCTGCCATGGCTACACTGAAAGCTAGCAGGAGTATGTCTCCTCAAGCTGGAGTCCCACCTCGAGCTCCAAGTGTAGACATACCCTTAGAAAGTAGTTCTATTTTAATATACTCCCAAGTGGGAGTAGGAGCAGATGCAGATCTGTAAAAATGACACTTTTAGTCAGGAGTAGGCTGGGCTGCATAGACCATTGCAAGCTGATTGAGCAGTGAATGGACGAAAATGGTGTCTTAATGTAAAATGTCCTTCAGATGCGGAGGATATGAGAGGTCCATCCCTGCTGATGATAACCCGTCCAGCAGCTTAAGGATTGAAAGGAGCTTGTGTCTGTATGAAGCCAACTTGAAGCAAATACTTCCAAAACCTTAATTGTAAAAAAAAATCAATGGAACTAACAATATGTGTACACATTCTCACTCTGGGTACATCTACAAAGGAAAAAAAGACCCCTGTATCAGTGAGTATCAGACCCAGGTCATGGCACTGGGCTTGCAGGGCTCATGCAGTGGGACAAAAACTAGCAGTGTAGATGTTGGCTTGGGCTGGAGCCCAGGCTCTGAAACCCAGCTCTGGGTACTCTGGGCTCCAGTCTGAGTCCAAATATCTACACTGCTAATTTTAGCCCCCCAGTGCAAGCCCCAGTAAGTAGCCTCAGGCACTGAGACTTGCTGTTGAAGGCTTGGTTTATTTTAATGTATAGATGTACCCTTACATTTCCTTTGATTTTATGCTATATTCCTTTCCCACACTCTCCATGTGTTTTTGTCTTTTTAAATTTTAAGTTCTTCAGGGTTGATACTGTGTCTTCCTCTGCCTTTGGCAAGTACTTGGTGTGTTTTGGGTCTTAGCACCATCTAAGTGATGATAATGGTCCTGATCCAGCAGTTACTTGGATACACTAGCTCAGACCCTGTTCTGTGGAGAGCTCCACTGAAGTCAGTTAAGCGCCACATTTATGCAGTGTCTCTCTAGTGCAGGGGTCGGCAACCTCTGGCACGTGGCTCCCTGGCGGGCTGGGCCACTTTGTTTATCTGCCGTGTTGGCTGCTTCGGCTGATTGCGGCTCCCATTGTCTGCGGTTTCCCATCCCAGGCCAATGGGGGAGGCAGGAATCCTCGATCAGCACATCCCTCGCCTACTCCGCTTCCTGCTGCCCCTATTGGCCTGGGACGGCAAACCGCAGTCAGTGGGAGCTGCGATCAGCCAAACTTGCCGACGTGACAGGTAAAGAAACTGGCCCAGCCCGCCAGGGTGCTTACCCTGGCAAGCTGCGTGCCAGAAGTTGCCGACCCCTGTTCTAGTGGATCCAATTGCAGGAGCAGACCCAATCATGTAAAAACTTAAGTGAAAATTAGGAAAGAGTTAATTACTGGGCCAGAGAGAGCAAGTTCCTAAATACACATAACTCAAGCATATTGTTTTTCTTCTATGGTCATAGCCAAAGGGTAACATTCTGTAATGTCAATCACGTTGTTCTTTCCACTTCACAGAGATCTCGCTCCATGTTTACATATTTAAAAGATTTTTTTCTCCTGTTCATATGGTCTTGATTTTTAAAAAATATTTAATAATGTTCCTGTTTTTTACTTTCCCCACCCACTTCATCATTAGAATTTCTTGTTGGAATATGTAAATAAAGTGATATTGTTTCACATCATAACCTGCCCTGTTGGATTTATTTTAGAGATGGACCTGAATCAAAATCCCAGAGTGGAACTCTGGATCCACCTCCAAATGTCAGTCAGAGGCTGCACAAATATTCCCAAAGTTGGGGGTGTTAAATCTGGACACACAGTGAACTTCCCAAAATAGCAAAGTATTAGCATTATTCAGCCTGTGATGTAAAGAAGAGATTCAGGTGGCAAAGGCAAATCTGAACCTGGATCTGTGCTGTGGTGTCTCCACCATAGGAATGTTTGGATACTTTTTCTGCTATAGCTGAGGTTGTAGTATAGACAGTGCAATGGTGTTTTCACTGCTGTTTTGTCTATCCCTGCTTAGAGGATGTTATAATGACTTTGTTTTCAAATACATTTGGCAATTTATTCCTGAGATATACTTATTCCTACTTGAACTTTCATATTTCTGAGCTAACAAAAATGATTGGAATTCTGTTTTAGGAAATCATTTGTGAATACTAATATTTATGTAAGGCTTTGATTTTAAGATTGAGGTACTCCAATCCCAAACATATTAAAACAAAGATTTTCCCCTAATATAATGCTGCTAATGTTACGTTAGGGGAAACCCAAGTTTCTTTGAAATGTAAAATAATTAGAATTGTAAGACAGTTGAATTATATCAATATGAAAATTTAGTTTGAGAGAAAGGCATTTTTCCAAGCAAAAAGGATAGTATGTATTTTAAATAAATACATAATACTCTCTGCAGTCATTTATACTACATTATACAAATCAATATTATAAATAATACATTATATGTATTCATATTATTTGGGAGGATGTGTGTGTGTATACATGTATGTGTATATGTGTGTGTGTCTGTCAAGCACTTAAATTAATTGTGATTAATTGCACTGTTAATAGAATACCATTTATTTAAATATTTTTTGATGTTTGCTACGTTTTCAAATATATTGATTTCAATTACAACACAGAATACAAAGTGTAGAGTGGTCACTTTATATTTATTTCTGATCACAAATATTTGTGCTGTAAAAAACAAAAGAAATAGTATTTTTCAAGTACTGTAGTGCTATCTCTTTTTCATGAAAGTTTGAACTTACAAATGTAGAATTATATACCAAAAAAAACCCTGCATTCAAAAATAATACAATGTAAAACTTTAGAGTCTACAAGTCCACTCAGTCCTATTTCTTGTTTAGCCAATTGCTGACAAGTTTATTTACATTTGCAGGAGATAATGCTGCCTGCTTCTTGTTCACAGTATCACCTGAAAGTTGAGAACAGGCATTTGAATGGCACTGTTGTAAGATATATACATGCCAGATGCACTAAAGATTCAAATGTCCCTTCATGCTTCAGCCACCATTCCAGAGGACATGCGTCCATGCTGCTGACAGGTTGCAGTGATACCAGCTCCATGTGGGAAGGGTGTCTCGGAAGAGTGGTTCGGGCCAGCCCTGTGCGTGGGAGGGGGGAAGGGAGGGGAGAAGTTTTGGGCTAATCCCACTTGGTGTCTCAGTTTCCTTTTTGGGAAATATGGTCACCTTAGCCATATATAGGGTACAGGAGGTAATTGTCCGGCTCTGTTCAGCAATGATGAGGCCTCAGCTGGAGTATTGTGTCCAGTTTTGGGTACCACATTTTAAAAAAGATATGGACAAACTGGAAAGAGTCCAGAGAAGAGCAACAGCAATAATAAAAAGTTTACAAAACATATGAGGAAAGGTTAAAAAAGTGGTATGTTTAGTCTTGCGAAAAGAAGATTGAGGAGGAATCTGATAAGTCCTCAACTACATTAAGAGCTGTTATAAGGAGATTGATGATCAATTATTCTCCATGTTCACTCAGGTAGGATAAGAAGTAATTAACTTTACCTGCAGCAGGGAAGGTTTAGTTTAGATATTAACTATAAGGCTGTTAGTAGAATAGACTTCTAGAGGAGAGTACGGAATCTCTGTCACTAGAGGTTTTTAAGAACACGCTGGACAAATACACGTCAGTGATGGTCTAGGTGTAGTTGGTCCTGCCTCAGCATAGGGGGCTGGACTAGATGACTTCTTGAGACTTACTTTCTTCAAGTATAGATATAAAATCCATCTAATCTGTTCATTGTTCTGACCATCACGGGCCTTTTAGATTAAAAACTCTTTGGGTCAGGAATCTGTCCTTGGTTTCGCCCATCTTATCTACCAAATTATCTATCTATTCTAGAGCAGCTCTAACTTGTTCCATCTGAAGCGGTTCCCATAGGACTTTTCTGCCAGTCCAGGATTGCTAGAGCACAGCATGCTTTGGCCACTCTCTCTCTCCTCCTCTTAGTTGCCCTGGCGCATCCTGGAATATCTACTAAACTGAAGGATGGGGACAGGGGCAGGATTGGGTTCACAGAGTCTTTAAATCACTCAGGGCTACCTTTGTTTAAGCTAGCTTCCTGACAGTCTAAAGGGGTGTGAGCAGGGCTGAGGATCTGTCTCATTGTCTTGATTTTATTGTTCTATTAAATTTTGAAATTACAAGTCAAATGAAATGAATTATTGCTTCCTCTTCCCAATCCCCTGCTTCTGGGGTATGTAATTAACAGGTTTAGCCTCCCCCATAGAGGCTCCCACTGCTCAGGGGACCTAGATAGGGCAAATGGTGACTTTTCCTCTTTGTCACATATGGAGCTGTTCAAAACTTGCCAGCTAGAAACAAAGTTGCTGTGGACTTCAGAAAATCATTTCTCCTAGTTCTCCTCAGTGACACGCATGGCATTGTTTTTAGGCTCTTAATCCACAGAGATAAAGGTCTGGGTAGTGGTCTAGGGAAAGTGTGGCTTCAAACAGTTTCCTGTGAGAGGATTTTAAACCAGAACCGAGAACCAACATTGTTGGAAGAAATGACAGATTAGTACCTGCTGTGCAAACTTCTGTTCAGTTTCTAATGAGTACTATTCATTAATGTTTCTCATACTCTTCCATTCCTGCTGCTCCCACCTTCCTCTTCTGTTTGGCTTATTTTATTCCATGACACAGATATTAGTTTACCCAGTGTACTAGTCTACTAGAAAAAGAATAAAACTTGTGATGTTCTATGTATTTCCTTGTGGATATCTCACCTTGCAAAAAAGATCCCCCCGCATAGTCATAGACCATGTGACCTAAGAGGTTTTGTTTTGAGGACACTAATAATTACAGGAGCTCATCCTCTCATAGATTATTAGGGTTGAAAGGGACCTCAAGAGATCATCTAGTCTAACCCCTTGCTCAAAGCAGGACTAATCTTCAACTAGCCCCCTCAGGTATTGAGCTCACAATGCTGGGTTTAGCAGGCCAATGCTCAAACCACTGAGCTATCCCTCCTCTCCTTTCATACAAGAAAGTTATTTAGAATTATATTTAATTCCTTAATGACACCAATGATTACACCTATCTGCAAGCATTAAAAAAAGAGTATTTGTATGACAGCAGTACTATGATCATAGCCCCATACTGGTTGGTGCTGTACAAACACATGGTAAGCTCTTCACAGCAAGGACTATTTAAAGGAACAAAATAGATGAAGAAGAAAAGTGAAGTGAGCAGGTCAGTGGTTGAGCAAAGAACAGAATCCAGGGTTTCTGAGTCTCAGGCTAGTGCCCTGATTGTAGTGGACTCTAGTCATAAATAGATAGCTAAGGGTTAATGTTTCTTTTACCTGTAAAGGGTTAACAAAGGGAACCAAACACCTGACCAGAGGACCAATCAGAAAACCGGATTTTTAAAAGCTCAGGGAGGGTATGTTTGGGTGTGTGTCCCTTTGTGTGTGTCTTTTGTCTGTCTCTCGGCTATGAGAGGGATCTTTCTATCTTCAAGCTTCTAATCTTCAGTTTCCAAGTTGTGAGTACAAAGGTAGAAAAACAATAGACTTTTATTGTTTTTTGTATTTACATGTGTGTAATTGCTGGAATGTTTAAATTGTATTTCTTTTTGAATAAGGCTGTTTATTCATATTTTTCTTTTACCTTTAAGCAATTGGACGCCTTATATGTTATCATTTGAAACGATGAGCATTTTCATGTCTTTCTTTCTTTTTATATAAAGCTTTCTTTTTAAAAACCTGTGGATTTTCTTTTAAGTGAGGCTCTAGGGGATAGAAATCCCTTTGCAAGATTACGGTCTCTCCAGGGAAAGACTGGGAGGGAAAAAGAAGGAGGGGGGAAGGTAAATTGCCCTCTCTTTTGTAATTCAAGAGTTTAAGTACAGTAATCTTCCAGATAACCATGAGGGAAGCCTGGGGAGGAAGTAAAGAGAAGACAAGGGGAGGGGGGTTATTTCCCTTTGGTAAGACTCAGGCATTCATCTTGGTCCCCCAGGGAAGGTTTTGAGGGAGACCAGAGTGAGCCAAAACACTGGAAATTTGGCTGGTGGCAGCACTATAGATCAACTGGTAATTAAGCTTGGAGTTTCATGCAGGCACCACATTTTGAACCTAAGGTTCAGAATTAGGAAGATGCTTATAATATGAGTGGCAGCGATTGGGAAATGATAAAAACCAGAAGCAGTAGGAATATTATTTTCTTTTCTCTGCTAGGGCTTTAAGCAGAGAAGAAAGGGTTTGGGTTATAAAAAGAGCCAGAGAGAATTTTTTTCTCGTTTCTCTCCTGCTCAGTTTGGCTTGCATTTTAAGCAAGGAACCATTAAGGTGACAAAAGGGTCTTTTGTTAACAATAGAATTCCAGCTGTGAGTAAAGTACCCAACAAAACACACATGCAAATAAAGTGATTTTTTGGGTTAATTTACATTAAAAGAGAGCTAGGCAAAAAACCCAGCAGACAACAGAGAGCCAGCAGTTCAGACAATAACACCAGAGGGCACCCCAACACAAGAAAGCAGGAACCATGAGTCCAAGAAAGCCTGAAACAGGAGCAAGCCGCAACAAGCCATAGACAAAGAAGATGAACATAGAAGATGGATAGAACTAACTAAGGCAGAACTAGCCAAAGAAGAGCAGCCCACCAAATAAAACTAAGAAGAAGAGGCAGCCCCACAGAAGAAAACTACAAGAAAAGAGGTGCCTACAGAAGGAAACGAAGAAATAGAGGCAGCCCACAAAAGAGAACAAGCAGACAAAGATCAGCCCTCCAACGAGAGAGGGAGAAACACCACCAAGACATGGTAAAACAACAAAAAGAAAGTGAAGAGAGGGAAAAACAGAGAAAGCATAACTGGAGTTAGAGCAGGCTAGGCAAAATGCTCCAGCCAATCCTAACAACCACACAAATGATTGTTCCACAGCACAGGAAATTTCCCACCTACAAGGCAGGTAATGACACTGAGCCTTCTTAGAAAATTTTGAAAGGGCCTGCCTTGGTACAGCATCTCTGAAGACCAGTACATGGTAGAGCTGAGGTCACAGCTCAGTGGACCTAGCAGAGTGGCGGCTGAAATGTCAAAGGACAGAAGTGAGTGATTATAAACTGTTTCAAACCAAGGCCAGAGTCAGAATGGGGATAACCTCAGATCATGCCCGTCACGTTTCAGAACCCAAAAGTGGAAACCAGATGTCATTTCCCAGAACATGCCTACTACGTTGGAAAGATATGAGGCCTGGATATCAGGAACCAATGTCAATCCCTGACGAACTGCACCTCTCAATACAAATGGAGCAGTTCTTGGATGGTGTTCCTGAGGACATAACACGGTACATCAAGATGAAAACTCAAAAATCTCACCGAGGCGGGAGAGATTGGAGCAGATGGATGGAAGTGCAGAAAGCAGACCACCTACTGTCAAGGAAATGAATACCAGGGGCACACCAACAATAAACCCTACAACCGAGGGCAACTCAAAACCCATCTACAACCCAGAAAAGCCACAGACACCTTATTCTTCACCTCACCAGTCTCCAGTAACTCACCTCGACCCAGTGACCCATCAGCTGGAAGATTGTAAAGTGTAATGAACTGAACATAAAGGCCAACTGCCCAAAGAACCCACCGGGTGCAAGTCATTACACCACATCACACCAAGATCCCAGGCCCAGATACCATCTCAAATCCCCTTGAGCGAAGGAAAATTGAGAGTGGGCGAAAGAAGGTTACTGGTGGACAGACACGGGGGCACAAGTGTCAGCTATCCACCAATCCTTCGTGATCCAAACTCATCAACCCAAAGGCCAAAGTGACCATTTACCCCTTCATGTCGCAAGCTGTAGACTTGCTACAGCTGAACTGCCTGTCCAGTACAAAGGCTGGTCCAGAATGTGACTTTGCAGTCTGACAATTATTCATCCCATGCTACTGGGGAAGACTTGCAACCATGTAAAGCGGGCCAAGAGAGTGGGAATGGTTACAGCGCAGCACAACCCAGGCAAGCTACCAGACCCCATTCTGTCCTAAGCCGTCCACAGAGGTGCTGCTGTGTTACCAAAACCAAAGAGGTAGTGGACCTGGATTCCTGCCAGTCACTGCAACGACCAGAAGCACTCCAGTCCCGGCCGAACTGGAACACAAGAGCACCGCAATTGCAACCACATCTTCAACCTCAACGCCAGAGGGCCAGCGACCTGAACTGCCAGAAGCAGCAGACAACCATACCCAAAAGGCTCAGCAAGCCTGAAATACCCCCAGGTGCACCAGCGGAGAATGGTCTCACAACAAACGAATACACCATCACTCATGTCCTAGAGGCACAAGCACCAAGTCCACATTCGAAGAAAACTGGTGTCCCAGCCTCAAGACATGTTCCAGACTGGCAGAAGCAGATGACAGCCTTCAGAAAGCTTGGCGGTGGCACGAGCACCCACACGCCTCTCAGCTCTTCTAACCGATCGTTTGTTATACGACCAAGACTTTTATACAAGGAGATTCTGTCTGTTGGACACAGAAAGAATGCCGCCAAAAACAAGTTGGTGTTCAACTAACTCGGGAAGCTCTTAAGCTTAGCCCATGATCATCCAGTGGCATGCTGGGTGAACAGAACCAAGACAGTTGGGAAAGTCCTCCACTGGAGGGATGGCAAGGACGTGCCCAGTATGTCCGGTCTTGTGTGTGCCAAAGAGTGGGAAAGCCCCAAGATCTGGTCAAGCCCTCTCTCCAGCCACTCCCATAATTGAGGTCCCATTTCAGCGAGTAGCTGTGGATACTGGTCGCTTTCCCAGGAAGACCCCAGAGGAAAGCAGTACGTACTGACTTTCGGGGACTTTGCTACATCGATGGCGCGAAGCAGTAGCTCTAGGCAACACCAGGCAAAGCTGGTACGTGCCAGCCCTAAAGACATTTTTGCCAGTAGGTTGGCCCTCCGAACTTTACAGATTGAGGATCTAATTTCCGGCAGGAACCATGAAAGAACTGGGAAACTCATGGGTGAATCACTTGGTTGCACCCACTTACCACCATCAAACAATGGGCCTGTCAAAAGGTTTAATGAACTTTGGGGGTCATGACCGAAATTTGTGAATGAACACTCCAATGACTGGGACCTAGTGTGCAGCAGTTGCTTTTTGCTACAGGCTGTACCACATCCTAGTTTAGGTTTGCACCATTGAACTTGTGTATGGACTAGTTAAGGGCATTACAAGTTGCTGAAGCAGCAATGGAGGGTTTACCGCTTCTCCAGAACTAAATTTCTGACTTGTAAGCAACCTCCAAGCAACCCTCCGACACTCTTTAGCCCTTGCAAAGGAAACCTAAAAGAACCCAGAAAGCAAAAAGCCTGGTATGATAAACATACCAGAGACGTTCTTCAAGAGAGAACCAGGTTATGGTCTAAAGGCACAACGCCCATAAGATGGAAGCATCATGGGAAAGCCATTCATGTCCAAGAGCACTGGGAACTGTGAACTACCTCATAGCATTCCAAATTCCTCACTAAAGCCAGAGTGTACCAGTTAATTCTCTCAAGCCCTTTTATTCCAGAGACTTACAGGTTGTCATACAGTCCAGGAGGAGATGACGCTGAGTGCCTGACAGTGTCTACTACAATGGGAAAAAAGACGGTGGCGTGGAAGAGTGAACCTCTCAACCACCCTGGAACGTCTGCAGCGGCGACAAATCAAGAGGTGTGCACCACTTCCCCATTGTTCTCACCACTCCAGGATGGACTGAACGGCATACACTCATTGACACAGGTAATGCTCACCCAATTAGAACACCACCTACTGGTGTCTCCTCACCCCAAGCGGCTATAGAACGGAGGATCCAGAACATGCTACAGATGGGTAATAATACGTTCATCTACCATTGCATGGGCACTCCAGTGGTTCTGAATCCCAAACCAGATGGGAAAACGCTTTTGCGTGGACTACGTAACTAAAGAGGTAAATCGTCAGAGAACTACCAATGCCACGCACCGATGACTATTGGAGAAGTTGGGACGTGCCAGTTCATCTCTACAATAGACTTACCAAGGGTACTGGCAAGTACGCTAGATGAACCTCCAAGGAAAGGTCAGCACGTCACCATGCAGGGTGTATGAATTTAATTACTTCCTTCAAGCTGCAAATGCACCCACCACCTCCAAAGCTGTAGATGCTACTAGCAGGACTGGAGAATATGCAGTTGCTACCTCGATGATGTGGCCATTTTTTCAGACTCCTGCCGAACACCTAGTATCACCTGAAGGGTCTTTGACGCATACAGGCAGGCGGACTAACTGTTAAGGCCAAAAAGTGTCTAATCGGCCAAAAAGAGTGACTTACCTGGACATAAGCTGGTTTGAGGAACATAACCTCACAGCCAGTGGAGGCTATCAACATGGCCTGTCCAAGGTCAAAGAAACAGGTCAATCCTTCTTAGGCTTGGCGGGTACTACAGGTGATTTGTACACACTACAGCCAAATCGCTGTCCACTGACCGATCTGACCAAAAAGACCAGCCAATACAGTTAAATGGACTATGAGTGTCGGGAGGCCTTTACCCAACTTAAGGCGACGCGCACGTCTGACCCTGTGCAAGGGCCCCAACTTTGACAAACCATCCTAGTAACCACCGATGCATCTGAGCGGGTTTAGGAGCAGTTCTCATGCAGAAGGACTCGGATCACAAACTTCCACCTGTCGTGTTCTCAGCAAGAAACTGTGAGAGGAAAGTCACTGGTCAGTCAGTGAAAGAGATGCTATGCCATTGTGTACACCCTGAAAAGCACGCCATACGTTGGGACGCGGTTCAAGCTACAAACTGCCATGCTGCTCTAAAGTGCTTCATACTGCCAAGGAACAACAAGAACTTCTTCGTTGGAGTTACTCTCCAAGATTTGATTTTGAAATTCACACTTTCGGGAGCTTCTAACAAAGTAGCTGATGCACTCTCCCGTGAGAGTTCCCAGAATACACTGTTAAAACTAATCCTTAAGATGTAGATCTTGTAGTTACATACTAGTAGTATGTAAAGAGTGCATTGTTTATTAATGTTTAGTTTAAAGTTCTAGGAAGAAATCACTGCCAGTGACGTTTCCCACTGTCTGTGATGTGGGCCGTTCAATAAACAGATACTAAGGGTTAATGTTTCTTTTACCTGTAAAGGGTTAACAAAGGGAACCAAACACCTACCAGAGGACCGATCAGGAAACCGGATTTTTCAAATCCCAGGGAGGAAATTTGGGGTGTTGTCTTTTGTCAGTGTCTCGTTCGTCTCTCGCTCTGAAGTGAACTTTCTCTCTTCAGGCTTTCTAATCTTCTGTTCCAAGTGTAAGTACAAAAGGTAGAAGACAATAGGTTTATATTGCTTTTGTATTTACATTGTGTAGTTTGCTGGAATTTTTAAATTGTTTATCTTTTGGATAAGGCTGTTTATATTTTTCTTTAAGCAATTAACCCTGTATATTGTCAACTGATGACACGAGAACAGTTATCTTTTTCTTCTTTTATATAAAGCTTTCTTTAAGACCTTTGGATTTTTCCTAGTTAGAACTCCCAGGAATTGGTGGGGAGAAGAAACAGGGACGAAGGGAAAAATCTCTTGTGTCAGGTTGCAAAGCGAACCTTTGCAAGGGACTCTGACTGAGGTGAAAGAAACTTGATCTCTCTGTGTTGCATTTCAAGGAACTGAAATGGTATCTCCTAGGGCCATCCAGGAGGGGAAGCCGGGAGGAAATAAAGAGGAGACAAGGGAGGGGTTTCCCTTTGTTGTAGACTCAGGGCATAATGAGTTGGGGTCCCCAGGGAAGTTTGGGGAGACCAGAGTGAAGGCAGGCACTGATTCCTGTCCTGGTGGCAGCTATCAGATCCAGCTGGTAATTAACTTGGAAGTTTATGCTAGCACCCACATTTGGACGCTAAGTTCAGAATTGGATTTTAGCTTATGACACATCATTCTGTGAATCAGTGACAGGAAGGACAGAAAGCTGGTCTCATGACTCCCAGCTCTGTGCTGAGCACTCTGCGTCCTGCAAAAGCTGTATTCACACATATGTTTGACTGCATTTGATCACAATACTACCTGTATATCCTGTCATGAATCAAAGAGCCAGGTTCTCAGAAATGCTAACGTGTCTGCGGCACAAATATGGTGTTGATTAGCTAAATAGTCTTCTTCTCCTCGAGAAAAGCGGCGCTGCGAGGAGGTGCTGGTTGCAGCTTCCGCCACCTCCCCATTGGCCTGGATGGCAACCGTGCCAAGTGGAACCACGACTGCTGAACCGCCGATGCAGCAGATAAACAAACTGGCCCCTCCGCCAGCATGCTTATCCTGGCGAGCCGCATGCCAGAGGTTGTCGACCCCTGCAATATACAGACACACACACAAATTCCCCCAGAGTAAGGTGTTAAAAAAACCCACTTCCTCTTTCTCTGTCTTTTCCCCCAGAACCTAGCTGGGGCAGTCAGACACCCACACCTCTCCCCCAAGACAAGCTGCAGGGCACCCAGTGCTGATGACGAAGCGGGGGGGGGGGGGGGGGAAGCCATGTAAATTACTGGGCCCAGCGTCTGGAAGAGCCTGGCCAGGGCCTGGTGTCTGCTTCCCAGGCTTCATCGGCCCTGTTTAGCCGATCTGCCCTTGCTGAGTTGCGTGAAAAAAATTTTCACAAGGCGCCAACCTGCTCTTGGCGGCTCTGGGGCACCCCAGCCCGGACAGCTGCACCCCTGTCCCCAGAGCCCACTGTGGGGTCCCTCCCATCCAGACACTCACACCCGCTCGCTACAGAGCCCAGGGACCTAGAGGGAGAAAAACCTGATGCTGGTCCCTTTTGTAGAGTTTCCTATGCCCTGCCACTCCTTCCTTCAGGATGTACCAGAACTGCAGCTGCCAGGAATTCTCCAGTTCCCTCCCATAGCAGTGTCTCTACAGTATATGTGAGCTGCGCTCTGCCTGGTCCAATGGCTGCAGCCCATATTTGGTGGGAGGGGAAAGGGAAAGAAATTTGCACT
>NC_133769.1:290283807-290342715 GCF_003597395.2 Chelonoidis abingdonii | reverse complement strand
GTAATTCCTGTCTGGTGGCAGCGCTATCAGATCCAAGCTGGTAATTAAGCTTGGAGAGTTTATGCTAGGCACCCACATTTTGGACGCTAAGGTTCAGAATTGGGATTTATGCTTATGACACCATCATTCTGTGAATCAGTGACAGGAAGGAACAGAAAGCTGGTCTCATGACTCCCAGCTCTGTGCTGAGCACTCTGCGTCCTGCAAAAGCTGTATTCACACCATATGTTATGACTGCATTTGATCACAATATCTACCTGTTATCCTGTTCATGAATCAAAGCCAGGTTCTCAAGAAATGCTAACGTGTCTGCGGCACAAATATGGTGTTGATGTAGCTAAATAGTTTCTTCTCCTCTGAGAAAAGCGGCGCTGGCGAGGGAGGTGCTGGCTGCAGCTTCCCGCCACCCCCATTGGCCTGGGATGGCAAACCGTGGCCAGTGGAAGCCACGACTGGCTGAACCTGCCGATGCAGCAGATAAACAAACTGGCCCCTCCGGCCAGCATGCTTATCCTGGCGAGCCGCATGCCAGAGGTTGTCGACCCCTGCAATACAGACACACACACAAATTCCCCCAGAGGTAAAGGGTTAATAACAACAACCCACTTCCTCTTTCTCTGTCTTTTCCCCCCCAGAACCTAGCTGGGGGGGCAGTCAGACACCCACACCCTCTCCCCCCAAAGACTAGCTGCAGGGGCACCCAGTGCTGATGAGAAGCGGGGGGGGGGGGGGGGGGGAAGCCAGTACAAATTACTGGGGCCCAGCGGTCTGGAAGAGGGCCTGGGGCCCAGGGCCTGGTGTCTGGCTTCCCCGGCTTCATCGGCCCTGTTTAGCCGATCTGCCCTTGCTGAGGCGTGAAAAAAAATTTTCACCAGGGCCCAAACCTGCTCTTGGCGGCTCTGGGGGCACCCCAGCCCGGACAGCTGCACCCCTGTCCCCAGAGCCCAGCTGTGGGGTCCCCTCCCATCCAAGACACTCACACCCCTCGCTCACAGAGCCCAGGGACCTAGAGGGAGAAAAAACCTGATGCTGGGTCCCAGGTTTTTGTAGAGTTTCCTATGCCCTGCCACCTCCTTCCTTCAGGATGTACCAGAACTGCAGCTGCCAGGAATTCTCCAGTTCCCTTCCCAATAGCAGTGTCTTCTACAGTATATGTGAGCTGGGCTCTGCCTGGTCCAATGGGCTCTGCAGCCCATATTTTGGTGGGGAGGGGAAAGGGAAAGAAATTTGGCACTGAACATGTAATTCTGCACAAATTCTGCTTTGCACGGTGGCCCAGATTTCCTCCAGGAGTAATATTATATACTTAAAAATCATACACAACTTTTTTATTGGTATAAATATATTTTTGAAAAATGTCAGAGTCAGGGTATTTAGTAAGTTACCACCAATGGTTTAAAGTGCATTTTCACAGAGAACAAGACTGCAAGTTATCTTTTCACAGGGCAAGAGGAACCTCCCTTCCTTTCACACCAGTTACTCTTGAAGACTAAATTGTCTTTCTGCTTCCTCCCTTTTAGATTTCATTTTTAAAGCTGCCGAAAGTTAAGATAAACAGGAGCTGTCACACTAAAATATGACCCATTGATTTTGCAGTGCTTCATTTTCTACTGTTGGGCCTATTTGTGCTGCCAAGGTTGTTTGTTGTCTTAAAATATAAACAGCTGGGTATTGCTTCTTAATTAGAATTGATTTGCTCTAAACAGAGTTGCTTCCCAGTTGCTTACACTTTAGCTATGGTTGTCATTTTTTGTAACCAGAGACGTTATGCAGGACTTCCAAATCTCTTCATCCTCATTATGCTTTTTCCATTTATATAGTGACTTTCATCCTGAAGGGTCTCAAAGCTGATGTATACCATGCCGCAGAGCAGTAACGGGAGATTTTGGCCAAGCCCCGGATAAAAGAGCAAAGCTTTACTTTACTTTTCTGAAATGTGTCACAGGATCTTTAATGTCCACTTGGAATAGACAGGACCTTGTTTTTAATGTCTTGTACAAGACACCTCGCACACTCTCAAATATACTATAAATTACATAGAACTTAATGTATCTATCTCAGAAAGATGACTGGCCAAGTTAGCACTACTAGGATCTTAACCTATAGTTCCAAAAAGCCAGCATATTTCAAACTATATGCTTAGACTATAAATCCCCTCCCACCTTTGTTTTAGTGAAACTCATAATGTCAAATAAAAGTTCTTTTCTAGACATAAGGGACATACATTCAAAGCTGGTGTCATTCTATTGTCTTTAATGGCCATGCAGCAGGGTTAAATTTGGCTCAATGTGGGCTGCATGTTTTCATATCCACTTATTGAAATCAATCACATTTTCTTAATGGAGGGGAATATCTTTTCAGATAAATCCTTTTCAAACTCTGAGTTTGGGGCTTGGATTTGGGTAAAATGGCTGAAAACATTGCTCTACAGCCAAAATGCTTCTGAAATAAGTGTAGTCAAACTTTACTAATTCTGGGTCACTGAGAACGAAAATGATGCTTAAAATTGTTGATTGGCTCTAGTCAAGCGTTATGTTCTTTACATGATAATATTTCACCTGTCCTGTTTTATGAAACACTTTAAAAATCAGCAAAAGGCTTTAAAAAAAATATATTATGAAACAAAAGGCAAAAAACTATTATGTACATAGTTTAGTCCTATTCGGTGTCTACTCGGCACTTCTTGGCTTGTCTCTTGTATTCATTAAATGGAGCATCTTTTGTCACTGTCCAGCAAATAGTCTGCAAGCATTGAGGGCTCCATTTGCCCTGAATAGCATTTCTCCATTGTTGCATGTCCTGGGAATCGCTCGCCATGCTCGTCGCTCACTACTCACCACAGTTTCGGTGGGAAAAAATCTAGATGAAAATGCAAAAAATGTATCTTTAGTGACATGTTGAACCAAGGCTTTTTGTATGCCTTGAGGAGGTTTTCCACCAACAACCTGTATTTGTTGCCTTGTTGTTTCCGAGAAAATTTATTGCACTACGGAAGGCCTCCATGCCGTCTTATCCTTGCCACGCAGTGCATGGTCAAATGCATCATCTCAAAGAAGTTCACGAATCTGAGGACCAACGACACCTTCTTTATTTTGCTTCACTTAACTTGGAAATTTTCCACGGAGGTACTTGAAAGCCGCTTGGTTTTTGTCAATGGCCTTGACAAAGTCCTTCATCAGACCAGCTTGATGTGTAAGGATGGTAGCAAAATCTTCCTTGATCAACAAGTGGTGGTGCTGACACTTATTTTCCTCCCAAGCTCCAATGACTGTCGGAGCAGCCAATCTTTCTTGATGTAGTGGGAATCTCTTGCACACATATCCCATTTGCAGAGAAAAGGCAGTACTTTTGTGTATCCAGTCTGCAGACCTAAGCAGAGAGCAACAATCCTTCAAATCGCCACAAAGCTGCCACACTGATGTTGGTCATAGTTATGCAGCTCAAAAGTTGTTTTCATGTTGTCATACGGTTCCTTCATCATAGACTGCATGACCAACTGGAAATTGATGGCAAAACATTGGTATTATGCAGCAAAACAGCTTTAAGACTCATCTTCGTAGAATGCAATGAACAGTCTCCACCAGTGATTTCCTAGATCCCCCCCGGGGGTGTATACCCCCCCTGAATTCTCCCAAATCCCCCTATTTGGGAGCTAGTTACAATACCAATTTAGGACTGTTTGGAAATCTGAATTTAAACTGAAACATTAATTACACACTTTAAAGCTTATACAGTGTATGATAAATTGTGTATCTGAAACAAAGTACAATAGATTTGAAAAGTATGAACAGAGACTAGCTCCTTGTCTTCCTTATATCAGTGTTATTTTTTTGATGTCAGTGCATTCATGATGTTGGCCAAACCTAATATATCAAATGATGATTTGTAAGCAAGTCTAAATGAAGCTCTCCCTGAAAGCTAGTGATGAGCTGGAGCTGGCGGGGCCAGATATATTTACATTCACACCTAATCACCTAGATATCCAGCAAACAGAGCTGTGGTGCCAAGTGATAGATTTTGGCTGGGGTTGGTTTACAAACCACTTAATGTGGTGGCGGGGCGGGAGAATGAAATGTTTTCTTATTGTATGAGTAAGGGCAGTAGACTGTACTTAGCCTGTGATGATTTGAAGGCATCAAGAGAGAGAGTGGGGATTTGTCCCTCTCCACTGTTTAAAGAAGAGCTGAATTAGGCTCCATAGATAGTCTTTTTGTTCTGTTAAATGACCACTGCAGTTGAAAATCACTGACAATCAGGTCTAAGGCTTAGTTCTGTGTGGGGACCCGGGACAGTGTTCCTGTAGGTACAGCATTTCTGTGGAAGAGACAGCCCAGACTGCACTAGCAGCGAGGTTCCCCCAATAGAACTCAGCTGAAATCACTGAGAGCTGATGGAACCTCAAGAACCACTCGCAGAGGTCACAGGGGCAGGTGGCAGCAGATGGTGATTGCGCAGGCCATTGGCAACAGAGCGGTGGAGTGAACGGTGGCACAACGAACAGTCATGGCCAGAGCAAACAGTGACAGCTGGAGGAACAAGCAGGTGCCTTTTGTCCCCACCTGGAAGGTGTACTCACGTGAAGCACTCTGAACTCTGAGTCTACTCTCCAATCTGACCAAGGACAACACCGGTGAGTGCGGTGCGGGAGGGAAAACTTAAATAAACATTTGTTTGTTGGACTACATTTTAGTCACTTTGCTCCAGAATGCTAGATTTGTGACTAAGAATGGAACTTATATAAATATGTTTCTAGTAGGCCAGATTTTTAAAATGCATTATTTGCCAAGGTTGTTATCTCACATGTTGTTGTATCTTGAGAAGTCATTATGTTGGGGAGTTTCTTACTAAACATTTTTATTATCATAATTAATTTTTACATAAGAATGGTCATACTGGCTCAGACCAACGGTCCATATACCCAGTATCCTGTCTTACAAACAGTAGTCAAAGGCTAGGCGCTTCAGATGGGAATGAACAGAACGTAATCATCAAGGTGACCATCGTCTTGCCCTTCCCACTATCTTCGGCAAACAGGCTAGAGACACTCAAGAGCATGGTATTGCATTCCTCCCTCATCCTGGCTAATAGCCACAGATGGGACCTGTTCTCCAGGAATTTATCTAGTCCTTTTTATAATCCTGTTATGTTTTGGTCTTCACAGCTGTCATAATGGATAGGTAGGTAAGGGTTAAGTTTCTTTTACCTGAAAAGGGTAACGAACACCTGACCAGAGGACCAATCAGAGAACTGGATTTGTTTAAAGTCAGGGGCGGGAATTGTTATCTGGTGTCTTTGTTGTTTTCCTTAGCTATGAGGAAACAAGTCTTCTTCTAATTCTCTCCTAATACTTCTTCTAAACATCTGTAAGTACCCAGGAACTGACAAAGTAATTCAGCTATGATGGTCTTTGGGTGTATTACCTGTATGTTAATTTGTTGTGCTGGTTTAATTGGGCTATCTTTTAAATAAGACTGTTTCTTTATATTTTCTTATAAGCAAGAGCCTGTATTGAGTTTCTTAATGCAAGATGATTGTTTTATATTTTCTTTCTTTTTTCTATAAAGTTTTCTTTTTAAAACTCTTGTGAAAGTTCTTTTCCTAGGGAGGCAAAGGAAAAGCCAGGCTGTGGGCTATTTTCCTATTTGGGTCCAGGGAAAGAGCAGACTACGGGGAAAGAGACGAAGAATTCTCTCTGTTCTCAGTGGTCTACAGTTTTCCTTCGTTCCTGGAGCAAGGGGGTGGCAGTGAGCCCAGCTGTGGTATCTTTTGCCTCATTGTCCTTGTGAGGGAAAAGCAGAAAAGCTGGTTTCTTGGGTCACCAGGTTTTAGCCGCGAGGCAAGCCTGAGAAGGTGAGTGGGGGAAGGGTTATTTTTCCCTGCTTTTAGCATCAAGGGATTGGGAATCTAGGTGTCCCACCAAGGGAGGGTTGGGGACACGAGAGAGGAAAGGGGGATCAGGCCCCATAGATTAATTCCTATCTGGTGGCAGCGAGAATATCCAAGCTGGTAGTGAGCTTGTGGAGTTTCAGGTAAGCCCCCAAACTTTGGACGCAAAAGTCCCGATTTGGGACAGGACCAGACTGGTGGACACTAAAGTCCAGGTCTGGGACTGGACGGCTAGATTACCACAACAGCATCCCCTGGCAAGAGTTCCCTGGGTTGACTTTATATTGTGTGAAGAAGTACTTCTGTGTTCTTGTGTTATGTGAAGGATTAAATAAATTTCTTTATTCACTTTCTCTTCACCAGTCAAGATTTGTAGACTCTATCATATCCCCATTAGTCATCTCTTTTCTAAGCTGGAAATTCCCAGTCATTTTCATCTGTCCCCTGGTTCATACCCCTGTTATTATAGTTGCCCATCTCTGTACCTTTTCCAATTCCAATATTATATTTTTAGGATGGGTGACCAGATCTGCACTCAGTATTCAAGGTGTGCACGTACTGGATTTATATAGAGGCAAGATGATATTTTGTCTTATTATCTTTCCCTTCTTAATGATTCCCAACTTTGTTACTTTTGTGACTGCTGCTGCACATTGAGTGGATGTTTTCAGAGAACTATCCACAGTGACTCCAAGATCTCTTTCTTGAGTGGTGACAGCTAATTCAGATGCCATCATTTTGTATGTATAGTTGAGATTGCTTTCCAATGTGCATTACTTTGCATTTATCAACATTGAATTTCAATTGCCATTTTGTTGCGCCAGTCACCCAGTTTTGTGAGTTCCTTTGTAACTCTTCGCAGTCTGCCTGGGACTTAACTATCTTGAATAGTTCTGTATCTGCAAATTTTGCCATCTCACTGTTTACCCATTTTTCCAAATGAATATGTTGAACAGTACTGGTCCCAGTACTGACCCCTCAAGGATACCACTATTGATCTCTCTCCATTCTGAAAAATGATATTTTATTCCTACCCTTTGTTTCCCATCTTTTACCAGTTACTGATCCATGAGAGGACTGTCCTCTTATTCCATGATGGCTTACTCTTCAAAAGTCATTTAAATTAAATACATTTTTTAATTTTTTTTTTTTTTTTAGAAATCTAGATCTGTTTGTGTTTTGGTGTAACTTGCATTTTCCTTACGTTAAATTTGCATAATCCAACAAACATTTACTTTATTCATATCTCTTTTATATATCTCATTGGACCTGACACCCCCGCTGTAATTCGAACACCCCCCCAATTTCAATTCCCGGGGAAACTGGTCTCCACTCATCTGGATCGTGAACGATGTTGAGGCTGCCATCACCCATCGATGTTGTTGCAGGCTACAAGATCACCTTCCATGAAGAAGATGGGACAAGATCCTTTTGACGGTACAGAACATGGAAACCCTACATCACCTGCCAGGAGATTCCACTGCTGTAGTCTGGAGCCACAGCTAGTGAAAAGACCTAGGTTTACAATTTATGATTAAAACTCTACTATCTACACAATATACATAGACATAAAATGTAAAAACTTAAATATCTTAGAAACAGTAGCCAATCAGTAGTTTTAATTGTCATATTTGAATTCAGCACATCAAAATACATAATAATTACCACATTCTATCTCTGAAGCAGACGACTTCTCAAAAATTGGAGACCAGTGAAATCAGTCTAGATAAGTCTGAGGTTATGCTTGCTGGCTGGGGAAAACAACCTGATGAAACATTAAAGGTTATACCCTTTGCCTTGGAAATTTGATACCCTTTTGTTTTACTTGGGTTTGTAGTGTGAGAGTTTTACTGGATCTCAGCTGCTTTTGCAGGACGGCAAAACAGTGATATTCAAGAGTGCTTTTTATCTTTTCTATGCCTGTGGCATGATTTAAAGCTCACTGAAATCAAAGGAAAAATTTCCATTGATTTTGGTAAATCTTGTGACTTGAAGCCCTCCTAGCGAATAGTGATTTTTGCTCACTACTGACACCTGTTGGTGAAATGGGAGATGTGTGACCCAGAGTTGTTTGAGAATTCCACTTGTGCAGAGGTTCTAGAGTGGAAGGGGCTGGTGAGCAATGGGAAATGACTGAATGGGCCAGGCTTCATTCACATTTCAGTTATGTGGCATTTTGGGATATTTTGGTTAAATTACTGTTAAGTTGTGAGTTTGGGTGCAATAAAATGCTGTTGTCTCTATTGGGAAATGAAAGGACAAAACAACTGCACCAAATATGCCCAATATGAGGTGTCATCCTGAGACAGTGGTTGGGCACAGTTGGGTAGCCATGCCTGGACAAAGCATGAGTGAAGAGAGAGAAAGGAAAGGAGCATGGGGTTCTAATTTTTTGTTGAGAGTGCTTCTCTGGTGACCCTGTAGACAGCAAGGAAGCAAGTGCAGAGATATTTGTGGGAGAAGTAGACAAGTGGGCATTCAAGGCTGACATCATTGGTGGCAAAAGGGGCAACACAATAATACTGTGAGTATCTCTGGACACACGTCATCCTTCTGAAGTGTTTGGAATGTGCCTAGCAAATAGTGGACACTGTTCTATTCTATATAGATTCTTACACTGTGCTCATCATCAGAGTATCTGAGTGCCTTCTGCTGGCGCATTAAGCAAAGTGACTACATACCTCTAGTGGATTGTTTGTTCTCCCATCTTCTCCCTGGGGGGAGGAGTGTGTGCAGTGAAGTGTCTTGTTTTGTTTGTTTAAGTATACCTGTTGCTATGTGTTTATTAGAGAAGACAGGTCAAAGAAATGCACTTTGCTCTTGGAGTAGAAAGTGGTGAGATTAGTGATGGGCCTTAGTTCTTGCAGGGGAGTTCATTCTACAGTTAATGACAGCCTCTCCCAAAGAAAGTTCTATCCCCTGCACAGAGTTTAACTCTTATTGTTGGAAGTTCCATTGTGCCAGAGAAGGGGAGTTGTGGATCAGTCTTCATCCTGTAGTTTTAGATGGTCTTTTAGGTATCCTGGGCCCAGGCCATGGTGTGTTTTGAAGATAAAGACTGAGTCCTTGAACTTGATTTGAAATTCTATGGGAAGCCAGTGTGGAGAGCAGCTAAATGAATAAATAAATAGCATTAACGATAAGAGACAAGAGAACGGCAATAGATGGGGCAGAGTTGTGGAAGGCCTTGAAGGTGGGGAGAAGCTTGTGCTTGATACTGTGAAAAATAGAACCAAGTGGATTAATTAGTGTGGGCTTGGGACAAACTCAGAGTGACAGGCCAGGAATATGGTCTTAGTAGCTGCATGTTACTTATCTGAAAAACATTGATTCCTGATTTCAAGAGATTAATTTCAACCTTGAATGACCATTGGTCCATGTTGCTAGAGTTCCCACATCAATCAGCTCTAACAGAGGCTAGGAGTTTACTGTCAGAGCCTAACTGAATAACAACGGGTTAATTTATCTACTTAAATCAAATAATTTTTCATTTTACATTCAAGTCTTTCAACTGCTGTCTTTTGGAATTATTCCCAATAATATTAATAACATTCCCTCAGCTCATTCATCATTTAAACATATAAACCAATTACACATTCATTTTGCCAAGATTTTGAACTGCATTTCTCTGTATCTTTGTATGTAGTCAGGCAAATAAATAGTTGAAAGTTAACAAATGCATCTTTTATGTTAATATATGCAGTGTTTAATATATCCAAATGCTGAGAGAAATGAGATATTGCAACCATTTCCCCCCTAGATTGTGAACAATGTAACTTGAGGTTTAATTAGCCATTTCATTTCAGGATGCAGGAATGATGCAAAGAAGACAGTCATTTTTGTATTGTTCCCCAAAGTAACTTTGTCAAATTAACGGACATGAAAATAAAATGAGCTCACTTCCCTATGTGAGAAATGTAAACTACAATGAAAAGATGGAATCCTGCTATCTTTAAACCTTGAAAGTATCCATTGCTCTAGTATCTAGATTACCATGTAGTAATATAGATTAGTTTTTCCTTGAATCTTTTCTGCATGCTGTGATAGAATAGCATCTTGTGAAAGAACTCTTCCAGACAGAGAACTGGCTGTGAGGGACATTGTGAACAATAGCATCTTGTGTTTACATGTGCCCCTCATGTAGTAAACACCACACTTGGAGGAAAGGGAGAGAGACTTTTTTTCCTGAATATGGGGCAGGGTTTGTGTGTGGTTCTTGCTTTCTTTCTGAAATGCTACTGTCTGAGTTATTCCACAATTTTCCTTGCCTTTAATATGAGACTAGAAATGACAGACATCTGGAAGTCTCCTGAAATGACTTTGCTAAATAAACCATATGTTTTTGTAGCATCATATGGTTCATATTCTCCCTTCTCACACATTTGTTGCAATCTAGAAAAAAAGCAGAGATTTGATATGTGTCCTGCTGACGCATGTGAAGTGCACTCTTGGGCTGCTCCTGGATAGCAATGAGAAGGTAAACATCTTTTATGTCAATCTGTTTACCTGTCATGGAGCTGTCCTATTATGGACAGCTGGGTTACCTACGTATCTTCTTAGCAACCAGGTTTAGATATAATCCTTTTCTGATAACACACATCTTTGCCAATATATGACTTACTTTCTACCATCCTTGCTCTTTTAGGTTGTTTTCTAAAAGCACAAACTGTTAGCATTTCACCACGTTTCCTGTCTAAATGGAAACTTAAAGTAAGGAGCATTCATTAAATTTGTTCAGGCAAGATTAGATCTCCCTCTATATATAATCTGATATGTGCCAAATAACCAGCGATGATAAACTCAGGGAAAAACTTCATAGAGGTGGTATTCATCAAAGACTGGATTGTGGTGCAAGAAGCTCACTTGGGAAGTAGATGCTGGGAAACGCAATGATGAAACATGAAAGAGTAATAATAAAACACTATAATGAGAGTTAGAATAGGTCTATCTGGAAACTTCTGGACACATGAGCCAGTTCAACAATATATGAGTCACCTTTTTAAGAAACCACAAAGGGTTGTCTATTATCATTAAGAGTAATATTTTGCATGTATGTAGCACCTACCCTCATGGGATCTCAAAGTGCATCACAATATTAATGAATTGAGCTCACAACATCTCTGCCATGTAGGAGATTGCTATCTTCACTTTAAAGATGGAGAAACTGAGGCATAGAGAAGTTAAATAATTTGTCCATTGTTATACAGGAAGTCTGTGGTAGAGCCAGGAATAGAATCTACAGAACATTTCCCACTTCCCAGCTCTATGCCTTAACCACAACCATCCTTGAAATGTGCTGACTCTTAAACAGTATGGGCCAGATCCTCAGCCATTGTAAACTGGCATAGCTCTATTAACTTCAATGAAGCTATGTTGATTTACGTTAACCGAGAATCTGGCCCTATTTTTCCATAGTGATGTACTGCATTCCACCATGTGGATGACCTGACTCTCTCTCTCACTCCAACATTTGTCTAATGCAACACTACAGACAATTGACTGTCTTTTGTTTTATGGAGTAAATACATAATGTAAAATGAAATCATTATTTGTAGAAAGAATTGGATCTAGGGAAATAGTAATGGCACATGGTGGCTTTCACCTTTAGGTCATTGGTTAAGCTTGGCCCAGACTGGTAAGAAATCAAAAAGTATTTTGGTAGACATCTGGTAGACTTTCAGTGACCTATGTGATATGAGATAGTGGTTGGTGCTTCATGAAAAATGGCATTAAAATGCATCCTTCTAAAATAGAATCTGTGTAGATTGGCTACATTGAATGGACACAGGAATGAGCTAACCACCAACCCAGCACCCAAAAGTCCTTCCACTCAGAAATGGGATCCATTCGTGGCATTGGGGACATTGCACTGCCACTGAGCATGCTGTAGCTGTAGCTCTTCTATGGACAGAAGATTCCATTTTTTCAATCCTTTTTTAGCACTTTTCATAAGCACTAAATCTGGTTTAGAAGATCAAAGAATAAACCTTTAAATTCTGCTTTGGGATTTCAGACTCCTAAGTGTTGCCATTTTTTTGGCTAGCTCTGATATGGCTCATATCAACAACTTTCTATGCAGGTTTCAGGCACTTTACTCCTATGATTGTTTCTTTTAACTCCCATTTAAAAAGTCTCCTTTTTGAACTTAAATGGTACTGTGGTGAATTTCTTTGGTATTTTGCCCCACTAGAAAGATGTTAAATTTAATTACATTATGGTCACGATTGTCAAGTGGCTCAGCTATATTCACTTCTAGGACTAGATTCTGTGCTTCACTTAGGACTAAATCAAGAATTTCCTCTCCCCCTGTGAGTTCCAGGACTAACTGCTCCAAGGCCTGGTCTACACTATGCGTTTAAACCTAATTTAGTAGCGTTAAACCAATTTAACCCCGCACCTGTCCACACAACGAGGCCCTTTATATCGATATAAAGGGCTCTTTAAACCAGTTTCTGTACGCCTCCCCGATGAGAGGAATAGCGCTGTAATCGGTATTGCCATGTCGGATTAGGGTTAGTGTGGCTGCAAATCGATGGTATTGGCCTCCAGGCAGTATCCCACAGTGCATCATTGTGACCACTCTGGAAAGCAATCTGAACTCGGATGCCTGGCCAGATAGACAGGAAAAGCCCTGCAAACTTTTGAATTTCATTTCCTGTTTGCCCAGCGTGGAGCTCTGATCAGCATGGCTGGCGATGCAGTTCCAAGTCCAAAAAGAGCTCCAGCATGGACTGTACAGGAGATACTGGATCTGATCACTGTATGGAGAGACAAATCTGTTCTATCAGAGCTCCGTTACAGAAGACGAAATGACAAAGCATTTGAAAAAAATCTCCAGGCTATGATACAGAGTCCACAGACAGTGCTGTGTGACAAGCGTAACGGAAAGCCAAAGAATCAAATGGACGCTCATGGAGGGAGGGAGGGAGGGGGTACTGAGGACTCCAGCTATCCCACAGTCCCCGCAGTCTCCGAAAAGCATTTGCATTCTTGGCTGAGCTCCCAATGCCTGAAGGGTCAAAAACATTTTCCTGGGTGTTTCAGGGTATATGTCGTCAATTTACCCCCTTCCCCCCCCCCCCCGAAAGAGAAAAGGGGAAAAAAATCGTTTCTCGCCTTTTTTCAATGTCACCCTATGTCTACTGCATGCTGCTGGTAGACGGGTGCTGCAGGCACTGAACAGCAGCATCCCTCCTTCCCCGGTGGCAGACGGTACAATATGACTGCTATCCATCTCATCATCATCAGCCCGTGAGTGCTCCTGGCTGGCCTCGGTGAGGTCGGCCGGGGCGCCTGGGTAAAAATGGGAATGACTCCCGGTCATTCCCAGGCAGATGGTACAGAACGGCTGGTAACCGTCTTCATCATAGCAACTGGGGCTGAGCTCCATCAGCAGCCCCCCTCCCTTTCATGTCTAAAGAAAAGATTCTGTACTGCCTGGACTATCATAGCAGCAGGGATGCTGGGCTCCTCTCCCCCCACCCTTTAATGTCCTGCCTGGACTATCATAGCAGCTGGAGGCTTCCTCCCCCTCATTTTATCTCACTAAAAAGTCAGTGTTTCTTATTCCTGCATTCTTTATTACTTCATCACACAAATGGGGGGACACTGCCACGGTAGCCCAGGAGGGTTGGGGGAGGAGGGAAGCAACGGGTGGGGTTGTTGCAGGGGCACCCCCTAGAATGGCATGCAGCTCATCATTTCTGCTGGGATCTCTGGGGCTCTGACACGAGCGGCTGTGCTCTCTGGTTCTAGTAGTACACTTGCCCCATATTCTAGGCAGGGAGAATTACCTGGGGAGTCATCCATTTTTTGTCCTGCGCCCGGCCGACTAGGGAAGGCGGCAGGAGCACCCCTGACAGCAGCAGTACGGTACAGAAAACTGATACAGTTCATTCTCATCTCAGTTTAGCTGGCATGGCAGCGGGTGCAATAGGATGTGGTAATTCTGTTCTTTACTACCTTGCAAAGGCCCAATGAATGCTGCTGTGTGTAGCACTGCAGTACCATGTCTGTCAGCAGCATTCCAGTACACATACCGGTGACGTGAGCAAGGCAACGGGCTCCTGAGTGCCATGCTTGGCATTTTCCAGGGGCCATCAGGGGAAAAAGGTGGCGGAATGATTGTCTGCGTTGACTTTCCGGCATGGAAGATTGAGTGACGCATTGTACCCAGAATCACTCGCGACACTGTTTTTGCATTTGGGGATTCACCAGAATTCCATGAGGGCAGGGGGAGAGACTGCGGAACTATGGGATTAGCTACAGGATTGCTACCACGTGCAACGCTTCCAAAATCATGGCTAGCTCCGTACATGGACACACACCACTGAATGAATGTGTTAGTGTGGGCCGCGTGCGACTCGACTTTATACAATCTGTTTTACAAAACTGGTTTTGTTAATTTCAGCAAATATCTGTTCGTGATCAATCTAAACATACCGCAAGAAGCAGTCATTACTGGTGTCATAAAGAGATAGTAAGGGTTAATTTCTTTCACCTGTAAAGGGTAACAAAGAGAACAAACAACACTGACCAGAGGACCAATCAGGAACAGGGATTTTAAAACTTCAGGATGGGAATGTTGGGTGTGTCCCTTTTGTCTGCTCTCCTGTTCTCCGGTCTGTCTCTCAGCTATGAGAGAGTTCTTCCTATCTTCAAGCTTCTAATCTTCAGTTTCCAAGTTGTGAGTACAAAGGTAGAAAAGACAGTAAGCTTTTATTGTTTTTTTTTGTATTTACATGTGTGTAGTTGCTGGAATGTTTAAATTGTATCTCTTTGAATAAGGACTGTTTATTCATATTTTCTTTTAAGCAATGCTCTGTGTATTGTCACCTTAATGCAGAGATTAATTTTTTTGTCTTTCTTTCTTTATATTAAAGCTTTTCTTTTTAAAAAAAACTTGTTGACTTCTTTTTTCTAGTTATGGCAAGGGGATAGGAATCTCTGTGCCAGGATTACTGTCTCTCTCAGGGAAAGACTGGGAGGGGGAAAAGAAGGAGGGGGAAGGTAAATTGTCCCCTCAGTTTTGGTTCAAGGGGATTGAAGCAGGGAAATCTCCTAGTATACTCAGGCGGGAAATCTGGGAGGAAGTAAAGAAGCAGAAGGGAAATGGTTTATTTCTCCTTGTTTGAGAATACAAGGGATTTGGTTCTTGGGTCCCCAGGGAAGGTTTTGGGGAGACCCGAGTGAGCCAGGAAACTCGTGGAAATTCTTGGCTGGTGGCAGCCTATCATTCTGAGCGTATATAAGCTTAGAGGGGTCATGCTAGCTTCTCTAGGTTATGAACGCTAAGGTTCAATCTGAGTAGGAAGCTATGACAACTGGTATCTAGAAATGTTATCTCTGCATTCTGTCCTGAGGTGGCACGATCCTAGTCAATATTCGGATAGTGAAATCCCCCATTATTATAAGGTTTCTGTTTTTAAGCTTCTCTAATCTCACTGAGCATTTCATAATCACTGTCACCATCCTGCTCAGGCGGTTAGTTAGTTTGTTCCTATTGCTATACTCTTATTATTCAAAGCATGAAATTTCTATCCGTAGAGATTCAATGGTTGGTTTGATTCATTTAGATCTTTACTTATATGAGTCTGTGTTTTCTTTCAGATATAGTGCCACTCCCACCCTCCACCCCAAACCCCACCCAGCATGACCTACTATGTCACTCGTATTTTGTATCCTGGTATTACTGTGTGTGACAGAGTGTGATCTGATTTCGTGCCCTGCACACTATTGAAATAATCTTTTATACAAAGTACGTGTTGTGTGGTATGATTTGCTTGGTCATTATAAAATATGTGTGGCAACATGTGTGTGAAATCAGATTTCCGTGCTGTATGGTGTGTCAAAGTTAGACTCAGGACTCACAGTTTGTCAGATCACTCTGTTTTATTAGCACAGCGCTCTGCTAACATACCCAGATAATGTGAGCACAAACAATCAAACAACAAACTCTTATACACACGATAAAAGGGGAGGCATTTAGCAAGATAACAAAGGAAGCAGAATCTGATAAGTTTACCTGGGCTAGCCATGCATAATCTTATTTCCTTACTAACTATTACCGATCTTCTGTTAATGTTCGCCTTAGCAACTTGTTTATGCCAATGTTTCTTTTCCTGGACCAGTATTTCAACATTTCTTATTTTGCTTAAAGGTACATACAACATTTCTTAATTCATCTTATTTTTACCATATATTCATTTCTATTTCACAATCCCTCCTATTGGTCAAGCGCACGCCATGACAACAATTACTGGGGTCCACAAATTAACCGTTCCTTATCTCTCTTGTTCATCAGCGATATTCAAATCAATTATATTAGCACTCTGTTTTGGGCAATCACCTGGGTGACACAATTCTGGATACAACACTGAAAGCATACCAAAATACACTAAGATTCCAACAGGATGTTAGGACCCCCTGAAACAACCAGTTTCCTATGCCAGAGAAATTGAACAGGTTACTCAGCGCACTTCCACAAGAACTTGGTTCTACATGGGAAGATATGCGATTTGTTCTAAGTGGCTAGACGCAATCCATTACCTCATTGGTATCGTCAGGTATTAACAGACAACATTGTGTTCCAATGAGAGCACAGGTCCCTGTTTTGGCCACAGCACTATGTCCAATGTCTGACGGTTCTGGAGGGCACCTTTCGTATCGCCCTTCTTTGGCCAGGGCTCTTAAACTTTCTCCGGTTTATTTGCATTATTTTAACTACTGCTTGTAACCTAAGGAGCCTTTTTGCCTGGTTGTATTACTCCCCCAAGTGGGATAAAGGAACTGCCAATAGCCTCTTCCCAGGTGTCATTACTGTTCCATCTTGTGTTAAACAGACAAGGTCCTCCAGTGAGGTCTGGGGAATTGAGTGGATAGCCAGGACAGGAACACCAGTTTGAGAGTGCTGGCGATGTGGCTGCAGAACCCAGCATTTAGAAATAAAAAGAGTCTGAGCTATCCACACTTGCTGCTAGATAAAAGAATTTGTTTCCCAAAATTTGTTTTGGGGGGGGAAGCTTTTTTTTTTTTTTTTTTTTTTTTCCCCCCAGGGACCTAAAGCGACCACAGCAGGCTGAGGGAAGGACACCAAAACCAGAAAGCCGGCATGTTGGGGCAGGCGTCCCGTGTCTGGTTCTGACAACCTCAACTGAGGGAACTGCAGTCACAGTTTTATGTCCACCAGGCAGCAGGCGCTAGGCTCACTACTGCTTCTTCTTGGGCCTTGCTTTATGTACTCGTCTGCTTCTGGCAACCCTTATGAGAGCATAGATTGTAAGGTATTGCAGGCTGTTCCTCTACTTCTTCTTCTGGAGTCAAAATTGACTCTGTGTGGTCCTGAACAATAGTTTTTGTGCTGCTATTGTACTCTGTTACTTCTATGTACAATGAGAATGCAACACCATTTCTGTGTAAAATGGCTAGATGGTCTTTCTAATTGCCTTCTCTCTCTGGGAGAGGTCTTCCCATAGCACTGTGAAATGCTTCTTATGAAGAGTGCTTGATAAACAAGCCCTCTCCCAGCACTCCATCCCCTATGTCAGCCGTGCCACAAGGAATTCTGCCTGTATAAACAAATAGAACTTTGTCAATTTGTATTTTCTATTCCTTGTTGCAGCTAGAGCTATCTGCTATGGGTATGCATATACTGCATGCTAAGCCCTAGCTCTGACTCAGGTTTGAGCCCAAGCATCCCTTCTCTCCACACACACACATCAGTCTGACTTGGGTCTGCAAGCACTCAGGACCTGGATTGTAGGACCCCACTAAGGGAGTGGTCTTGGGTCCAAGCCCTGTTGCTTTACAATGTAGATGCAGCTCAAGCTGCAAACCTGAGTCAGAATATCTGTGCAGTGCAGTAAGGATGCATTAATGTGGCTGAGAAACCCAGGTCCAGCAATTGTAAGCCCAGGTTTACAAGGCAATGCGGACACTCAAGCATGGACTTGGAAACACTGAGTCCACAAGCCTGGGTCCCACTCGAGGTTAGAGTGCAGTGTAGACATATCCATTATGTCCTTCACTGCCAGCATCCACTTCTGGCTGAACTGTTGTGTTAGTAATAGTTGTTCTCACTCATGATACATTTTGTGAACATGCCTATGATCCACTCCATGCTGGTGTGAGTCCTCTCATTGCTGTCTGGGGTGAAAACCTCATCCAGGCTGATAAAATGTTTCTACAAGGACTGTATCTACAAGGAGAGAAATTCACTGATGGATTGCTATTATTCGGCATAGGGCAATGACCAAAACCATGGTAATTAATGAACCATCTATTTATTTTATAATGAACTGGATGCTGCCACTGGCACTGCTGATCCAGTTTATCCTTTGTATTAAAAAGCTGTGCACTCTCCACTTTTTCTTCCTATTTTAACGAGGAAAAATATGAGTTAACTACCATATTTTAATTAAGTAGTGTTTAAAAATGTGTTAGCATCTACTATAAGAAAGGATTTATCACTTTTGCAAACATGTTAGCTGGTCCTGGTTATTCCTAAGATTGTTAACTTACAAAGCAATTAAACAATATGGTCAAGAAGTCTCTGGGAAGTTTTGCACACTAGCATGAATTGCTACATTGGCCTCCATGTTGAAATTCCCTTCCATGCTTCTCACGTGACAGATTTTGAGATGAACATTCTGGAAAAAATAATGGTAAGTGACACATACAAAACATCTACTATCCCCTGCCCCAAATACGAACAACAGAGACATTATAAATATGGAGATATACCTATCTCATAGAACTGGAAGGGACCTTGAATGGTCATCGAGTCCAGTCCCCTGCCTTCACTAGCAGGACCCAGTACTGTCCCTGACAGTTTTTGTTTCTTTGTTTTTGTTTTTGTTGTTGTTTTGCTCAATAGCTACCCAGAATTCCTACATATTATATATAATGTGGATAGCATAGTGGTTAAGAGCGCCGCCCTTTGATAAGGGAGACCACCCTTTGATACGAGAGCCTGGGGTTCAAATCCTGGTTGGTACCCAACTTTCCAGTAGGGGTCCTTGGGCAAAAAAGACCCCCATATGCTTCAACTGCCTACCTCAAATATAAGAGTGACGCGAACTAGGAGAGTCATGCTGGCTCGGATGTCGCCCAGATTAACAAGGTCCGCGCCAGATGTTGAGGAACCAGGACAATCTGACGATAAGTGGGCTACTGGAACAAACCAGGTCGATGGACGAGACAGAGAACCTGGAATTGATGGAATGCTACTACAACAGTAGACCTAATGGAGAGGGATGTATTGAGGGGGGGCTATGGATGGACAAAGACCTACATCCCGCTACTGGAAAACAGCTAGTTACCCAACGTTTCAACATTAGTAAAGAGGAAGCTGCTCTCACAGCTTGAGATAGACCAACTCACATGCATCCCAGACCCAAGAAGACCTGGAAGAACAAGTGGATGTGCAGCCCCCACCTGAAGCTGAAACTTCACTGCCACCCTCCATTGCAGAGCACAGCAGCTGATATGAGTCATAAGATATGAGAAAACTAGCTACAATTAATCCTCGAGACCAATTACCAAGGCTCAGTGGAGAGAATACATCAAGATATATGTTAGAAGATGCCAATAGAGCCCTCATGACAATCCCTACTACCACCATACTCAACCAATGAACTGGTATACGCTACAGCCTCTGTAATCTGGAGATCTGGCTACACGATCAAGAAGAACAACAGTAGTACCCACCCTGGAAAATGAGAGTTTGGAGGATAAGATCAAGCGAATCGGAGAGAAGTTAGTCAGCTGGTGGGAACTACAGAGGTGTAGGGTTAAGGATAAGACTTGGCTACTGAAAAAAAATACAAGGGCCTGACTCCATCTGAACCTAGAGACTGCTAAACAAAGGCTCACAGCACTGGCTACCGGCTAAGGAGATACACTAGAGAAGCAGAGGCCAAAAAAGTAAATGCCCTGTTCTCCAAAGAACCATCAAGTGTACTCCCAACTGCAGTGCAACAACACATAACAGCAGAGCCCCGCAGCAGAAAAACTGAACAGTACTGGAAGAACATATGGAGAAAGAGAGAGACTCATAACACCAGTGCAAAGTGGCTGCAACCTGAGAACAGAGCAACAGCAATCTTCCAGAACAGAAACCAGTCACCATCACGCAGAGACATCCAGCAGCGGGTCAAGAACATGAAGAGCTGGACAGCACCTGGACCAGACATGATCCACACCTACTGGCTAAAGAAACTAACAGCAGTGCATGAACGCCTAGCAGCACAGATGAAACCTGCTAGCAGCAGGCTCCCACCCAAACTGGCTGACACACGGAAGACAGTGCTGATCAGAAGACCTGCAAGGGGACAGAACGGCCATACCTGCCTCCCCACAACTGGAAAGTCCTATCAGTCATCATAGCTGCCAAGCTACAGGACCACATGGCCAGTACATGAGCACAGCTCAGAAAGGCATTGGGAACAACACAGTTTGCTCATAGATAGAGCAGTCGCCAAGAACTCAAAAGGGTCTAGACAGGACAATCTGAGCACAGCCTGGATTGACTACAGGAAAGCTACGACTCATGCCGCACACGTGGATCTTGTGAATGCTGGCGCTATACAAAGTCAACAGGACACTAAGGACCTTCCTCAAGAACTTAATGGGATATGGAAGACAAACACTAGAAGTCAACTCAAGGCAGCTTGCACAAGTGGCCATCAAGTGTGGCATATACCAAGGTGATGCACTGTCCCGTTGCTGTTCTGCATAGGCTTAAACCCCTCAGCCAGATAATCACAAGGACTGGATACGGGTACAGGTTAGGAGTGGAACTACCATCAGGCCACCTCCTCTACATGATGACATCAAGCTGTATGCTAAGAATGAACGAGACATCGACTCGCTAACTACTGGACGGCGATTCACAGTGAGGATATTCGGGATGTCATTCGGACTGGAGAAGTGTGGCCGGGTGTAGTGGAAGAGAGGGAAGTAGTCAAGACTGACGGGGTGGAACTACCAGCGGGCCACATAGCAGACATACAGACCAGCTACAAGTACCTTGGCGTCCCACAGGCACATGGAAACCATGATGAGGAGGCAAGGAAACAGCAAACACCAAGTTCACCCAAAGGATAAGACAAGGTCCTGAAGAGCCAGCTCAGTGGGAAGAAAAAAAATCCATGCCATCAACGGATACGCCCTGCCAGTCATCAGATACCCTGCTGGTTAGTGAGCTGGCAAGGAGGAACATGGAGGCTGCCGATGTAAACCCGGAAGCTCCTCACAATGCACGGAGGTTTCCACCCCAAGTCAAACACCCAGAGAAAGCAGGGCTGTGTGAGCGGTCAACCACTGTCTGGATGAAACCCAGAACACCAGGAGTACATCAGTAAGAATGCCCCCAAAGATGAAGTGCTGAGAGAATGCCTCAGCAGCAGCAGACATGGAGGAAGGACCCAAGCAGAGAAGTCCCATGGCAAGACAAAGACCTGCATGGGATGTTACCATCGACAGATAGCTGAGGTGGCTGACATTGGGAAATCCTACCAAGTGGCTGGAAAAGGGCTGACTAAAAGACAAGCAGCGAAGGCACTGATCATGCAGCAACAGGAACAGGCACTGAGCACCAGAATCCCATTGAAGCAGGGGTCTACCACACTAGAGAGGACCCAAGGTGCAGGACCTGTGCAGAGCAGGGCCTCAGAGGAAAGGGTCCACACATAGCGGCAGGAGTTAAGATGCAGGCAGGAACAGGCATACGCTGAACGGCACAAAGCAAAGTGGCTGGGCTTGTGTTACAGGACATCTGCACCAGCGTATGACTAGACCCTCCCAAGACCAGATGGGAGATTCACAGGAGAGGTTGTGGAGAATAGCAAGGGCTAAGATCTGTGGGACTTTCCAGATCCAGACGCAGGCAGTACTGGTCAAATCAACCAGACATCGTGGTAATAGACAAGGAGCAGAAGACAGCGTGGTGATAGATAAGCAGTGCCAAGTGACAGCAATATCAGGAAGAGGCATATGAGAAGCTGGAGAAGTACCAGGGCCTGAAAGAGGACTAGAGGAGGATGTGGAAGGTGAAGGCAAAGTGGTCCCAGTGGTGGTTAAGGAGCACTCGGGCTGTGACTCCTAGCTGGGTGAGTGGCTCAGAGATTCCAGGAACAAACATCAGAGCTTTCTGTCCAGAAGAGTGCGTGCTAGGAACAAGCTAAGATACTGCGCAGACCTCAAACTCCAGGCCTCTGGTAGAAGACCCGGGTTGAGGAAGACACATACCACCCCATAGGGTGAAGAGGGGATTTTTTTTTTATGGAATTATATGGGACACAGGTACCACACTGTTACACCAGAAATAGTGTTGGTGAGACAGATCCTCAGCTAGTGTAAATTAGCCTTACTGATATCAGTAGACCTATGACAATTTATGCCAGCTGAGGGTCTGGCCTAATGACTAGATGCACTAAACTGAATTAATTAAAGTTAAAATAATTGCAAAGCACTGTTAAACCTAATTGTAACTGACTGAGTAGATGGGGCCAAGGATAGAGAAGAAGAAATACAGTAGGAAGAATATCACCGCTCAGACTTCCAGTGGGGGGAAAACAGTGATTACATGAAACCTCTTCATCAATTGGCTAAAATAATAACAGAATCAAACTATCAGGATGAAAATTTATGATGAGGAGTATCTCTGAGGTTTGTTTTTAGTCATTTAATAGCACTTTGATTTATCAAAATGTTGTTCAATGAATATCCACAATAGTTTTACTGTAGTGGAGATGTAATGGTTCTGATTGTGTTATCTGTTTCCTAGGGAAGCAATATTTGCATCTTGATGAATCCATCTTCCGGTTGGACATGATAAAGATCTGAATTAACTGACAAAAGACAAATTGCAATAGGCATGTAATGGCCACTCCTATCTCTATTAAACCTTTGTTAATGTGTGAAAGAGTGAAAACAAAGAGCTACTGTGCTCATTTCAAAGCATCCTTAAGGGCAGATACAGCTTGTAAGAAACCATTCTTTTGCTAATGGTGGCTGAGTTACTGAGAAAGCCCAGTGCTGTTAGTCTACTACAAGGATCTAGTGACTTTCTAATGACTGTCAAACGTTTGCAGCCATCAAACAAACAGAAGCTTTGTAATGACAAGACACAACCCTGTGGTCACATCTGCCAGGAGCATAACTATGCTGAGCCCTAAGCACTCCAATGACTTCATAAACAAATTAGAAATTTGACTCATGATTCAGAGTCACTTCACTCTTACTACATGACTTTTTCTTTTTTTGGGATAACTTGAGTGTTACTAAGACAATGTCTTGGATTGGTCTAAATATTTTTTCCAGTAAAATTGTCTAAGTTTTTCAAAGTCCTCAGTGTTCTCTGTCATGCTAAATCTTTTCTCATCTGAATCAATACATACTACCATCAGCTTACCACCTGCAAAACATAATGACTTTAATCTACATCACACTTACCCATACATTTCCTATGTAAATCTAAGGATTATGTTTGGCCTTTACAGTATCTGAGAGGTGCAACCATGCATGGTCACCCAAAGAGGAATTTAATCCAAGATACATGTTTCATTATACTTTTCAAAAGAAGACATTGGGTAGCATTCATTTTCGCCATCTAATGAAAAGGCAGACTTGTCTTTATGCTATTTTAACATTTTGTTCTCCGCAAATATGGACCAGGTGCAAAAACAACACTATAATACTTTCTCAGTGTGTTGTTTTACAATTGACAATATATGAGTACATCATCACTTAATCCAGGGGTCGGCAACCTTTCAGAAGTGCTGTGCCAAGTCTTCATTTATTCACTCTGATTTAAGGTTTCGTGTGCCAGTAATAATTTTAACGTTTTTAGAAGGTCTCTTTCTGTAAGTCTACAATATAGAACTAAACTATTGTTGTGTGTAAAGTAAATAAGGTTTTAAAAATGTTTAAGAAGTGTCATTTAAAATTAAATTAAAATGCCGAGCCCCCGTATAGGTGGCCAGGACCCGGTCAGTGTGAGTGCTGCTGAAAATCAGCTCACGTGCCGCCTTTGGCACCTGTGCCATAGGTTGCCTACCCCTGACTTAATCCCTATCTGACATCAGTTAGCTAAAACTCATATAACTATCTCACTTGCATATCAGGAGTTCCATCTTGCAGCCCCTACTTGGACAAAACTTATTGAAAGGAGTTTGGGCTACCCAAAGAATTCAGGATCAGGATCTCAGTTTATAATGTTCCTTCTCAGAGCTGAATATTCAGCATCATCCTTTCCTAGATAATACAATATTTCCAAATATATGTACAATATGGTTATAGCAAAATCAGTGGGTAATTATGCCTGAGGAAAGAGCTTAAGACCATGCCCAAAAAAACACTAATGCATATAAAACACAGCTAGCATGCCAAAGTAAAATAATAATATAATACAAAACAGCTCAAGATATAAATTGGAGAATTTGCAAATAGTTCTAAATGTCCACAATTTTGTCATAAGGTTTATGTCCGAATGGTTCCAAAAGACTAATTGCAATGTAGATCTTATGTTTCAAAATGCAATTGAAGCAAAAGTGAAGTAGACAACTTTAATTGTTTTGGGGGAGAGGAGGGGAGGAGGACTAGATTTAAAAAAAAAATAGCTGTTGAATATAGTTTTTACACTATCTAACATGCCTCTGATAACTCAGTTTATTCTCTTCACCCCAGGACGGGTACAGTCATCTGATGGTATTGACTGCTTTAAGCCCATCTCTTTTTCCCATTAGCAGCCATCTTGGTTACCAGGACTGAGTTGAAGTTTTCTTCTGCAGCAGGCTCTGGCTCCTTTCTTCCCTTGGTAGGAAATGACCCAGCAAGCAGAGTGTCCTCTCCTTCATGGCTGGTGAGTATTAAAGGCCAGAGCAGGCTAAGACTCCCCTGGCCCTGGCGGTGGCCCCGCCCATGTTCCCTCAGGAGACCTCACCATCCCTGCCCCTCTATCCTGAAGCTCTAGCTGGTGACCAGGAGGTTGGGCCTGCTGGTGGCCAGGGACAGTGCTCGGGCCAGCTTATGGTGGTGGGGAGGGGAAATGGGTCCCGGTGCTGGTGGGACTGGTGACTTGGGCTGACCCAGTGCTTGAGGGAGTGGCAGCTTGGTGCTTAGGAGTCTTTCCACTGATTTTAGTGGAATTTGAATCATGCCTTTACGTCTTGGTTTCTCTGTTGACTGGAGTGTTTTGTGATGTAGATACCTCTGTGCTAAGAACTGAATGGGGACTGTCGATTTAATTTACATTATAGACCACTGGACAAGATATACTTCTGTAATTTCTGCTAGAGCATAACAGTTTGTATTCTTCAAGAAAAGAAAGTGAAAATTTTTAGAAGTGAACAATTGCAGGCCTTTACTCTACCACTTTGCCACATATAGACCATACTGGCATTTCTGAAAATAGAAAGAGGTTATTATAGTTTAAAGACAAAGCTGCTGTTCATAATTCATAGAGATTACAAAGAAGTGACCAGAATGATAATCTAGTCTGCTCTCCCATGACACACGATAAACCTTTTGGTTCATTAAGCATATCTTCAGGTGATGGAGAATTCATGGAATTCTTTGGTAAATTGCTCCAATTGTTAATCATCCTCACTGTTAAATGAGGGTGTACTTTCATCTGCTTCAGTGTAAGTCTGTATCTGGCAAGATAACATATACAACCTAATACTTATCATTAGGATCTTCTTGTTTACATCTTTATTCTGAGATTACTGAAAATTTAGCATGTCATCAACATTCTTTGGGTCTTTTAAAAAGATGTCAGCTGCCTCATAGTGATACAAAGAAGTGCCAAAGAGAGAATCCTGACTCCGTGAAAGCTACATCTGTATGCTTAGACAAAAGTAGGTTTGTGCTTCAAACCTGTACAACAGTAGAAATCAAGTACTCTGTCACTAGCTTAACAACGACGGAGCTATTGAAAATTGTCAAGCCAGCATGAACAGAAAGAACAGCTTTGTTTTCCAAAGCTAGACAGAGGGAAAGACTTCAATCCTGTGTGATGTGGTATCTCAGAAATACTAACAGTATCAAGCAACAGGCTTTGGCTTCATACGAATTGGGAAATTGACCCATTGGCTAATTGACAATTACACCAGTTATACCAGTTTTATACCAGTGCAACTCCATTGAAATCCAGCATAAAACTAGTATAACAGAGTAGAGAACCAGGCCTCTAGAGTTCTGTCACAGACTTGCCCCAGCGGGCAGTCAGTCAGTAAAGGGAACGTCTTTCTTTTAAAAGTGCAATACACAGAAAACAGAATTGTAATATTGTCATGTAACAACATACCACACAATAACCTGATTTGCCTGGGTTGCCTATGAAATTTGCCCCCAAGTTATAATATCATACATTCAAGCCACTTTCTCTAAAACATCTGATACTGGCTGTTATTGGATTCAGGACTCCAGACTAGCTAGACAATTAATCTATTCCACTATAGATTAGTTTTGCTGCAGTTAAAACCAGACAATTCAGAACTTCAAAGCAGCCTCCCATAGCATATTCTAGCTTTTGATGAATTCAGTCCCATTTATAATAATCTATTAAAAAAGAGAGTAAAAGCATTAGCAATTCTGTTTCTCTGTATATTGATGCCAGATATGAACATGAGACTTTTGCTTTCTACACAACATTAAGAATGTGTATTTAGAACTCATTTCTATCATGCCTTACACTTTGCTACTTAATGCAGTTTGCTCTAATAAATGTATAGATAGGAATATCAATAGCAATAGATTATTAATTGATTTCAGAGCTAAATGTTTTTAACAGATTAATGATAGCCTTACTATATTACTTTTAAATGAATCTTTCAGTGGGTACTATTTTGGCATTGAAAGATAAACTGATTTTCTTCATTACTTTTTGTATTCTTCGCACTGAAATATTCCAAATTATTGTCTTTTTTATTTTTATTTTTATTCAGGGCTTAGAGTGTTCAAGTTAATAAGAAAAGGGAAATGGTGAGAGCAATCAAATGCTAGGTCTTGCTTTAATGTCAAGACCAATGGTACATAATGATTTGTGAGGGAAGATGTTTTGATGGACTGGAGGTCATGTTTACATATACTGTGTTTTCTTCCCAATTATTACCCCAGAGGTATAAAAAATACTTCTTAATATTATATGAAATGGGACCTGATCCAACTCCCACTGGAGTTATGCCATTGATAACACTGGGAACAGGAACTGGGTCGATAGTTACCAAAATTGGTTATATCACATTTAACAGTTCTCTCCTACAACAGAGTTTCCGATAAACAAAGTCCAAAATATTAAACCAAAATATTTTTCATCCTCAATTTACATCACAATGGTGTGCAGTGATGCATAAATAATGTATGTGCAGCACTGGTTTTGATTTATTCTAAAGCTGATATTTAAAACTGTATTTGTTATGATGATATTTGCAATATCTACTTTCCCTCGCTTTCATGGTTGTTCAGGATGGCATGTTCCCTTTAGCAAAAAAAGAAAAAACAGATAGAACCCGGGGGGAAACTTTTTGACAAAACCAAGTTTTTTCACAAAGTCACGTAGATTTTGGTGAAATTTTGGGTAGAAAAAAATTGGAAAACAAGTTTCAAAAACATGCAGTGTCTCATTTTGATATTTTTGAAACAAATGGTTTTGATTAGGGCTGTCAAACAATTAAAAATATAATTGCAATTAATTGTGAGAGTAAAAAGAGTGATTAATTGCAGTTTTAATCACGATTTAAACAAAAATAGAATACTAGTTTAAATTGATTATAAATATTTATAGATGTTTTGCTACCTTTTCAAATATATTGATTTCAATTATAAAACAGAATACAAAGTGTAAAGTGCTCACTTTATAGTATTATATTTATTAGAAATATTTGCACTGTAAAAAAGATAAAAGAAATAGTATTTTTCAATTCATGTCATACAATACTGTAATGCAATCTCTTTATCCTCAAAGTGCAACTAACAAATGTAGAATTAGTATTTTTTTTACATAATCGCACTCAAAACCAAAGCAATGTAAAACTTTAGAGCCTACAAATCAAAGCACAATAAGACATAAGAAAAATTTTGTGAAAAAAATTAAAATTTTGGCTTTTCATCTCCAGTCAAGCCAATTTTTTTTCAAAATCTTGAAATTTTTTGTAAAACAGAAAATTTGTTTTCAGACCAGCTCTAAAAATAGGAGTTCTAAGAAATTGTGAATAAAGTATAATCTGTAGTATAATCTGTCTCAGGCCAAGGTGCAAGTCATATCAACTTAATTGGAAACTAATGACTGTTTTCCCCTTGGGGATTAGTATGGAGTCATGGAAGGCTTCACCACTATGGCCTATTTCTGTGTCATTTTGCCCCTTATTTTGGAGCTTCTGCCTATCAACAGGAGTTGGAATGAATAATTCCATTTCACATCAGTACTAGTGGTGTTATTTAAACCCATGGTCTGATGGATTTAATCTGATATGTAATGTATTACTTTAGCCCAATTAGAAGTTCTATTGCTGGCAATCATGTTTGCATCAGATAATCCTGTTTCACGTCAGTTTAGATTGTAAACTCTTTGAGACAAGAACTTTACACTTGTATGTGTTTGAACACCACCGATCACAATGGAATCCCCATCCTGATTATTGTCTCCTGACAATAAATGTTAAATTAAAGATGATGAGGCTAATGGGGATATGACTTCCACTAGCTGATGAAAGAGCAAGGAGTTTAAACATTCACCAAATGACAGGATGAACACAGTGCTATAAATCTAACCTTGAGGTGACAAATGTATAGTTAACAATGGTGAAGTTTTTATCAAAAAGAAAAAAAACATTTTGCCAAATGCAGAAAAATAACCTCCCTATGTGACCTGTGAGTCCGATAGTCGCTGCGAGCTAAAAGGACCTACAGGCTATGAGATATAGGAACCCCATTAGTCAGCTGTGCAAATAGAATTTCTTCCCTTTCTGCTTATTGCTTCCACTGTCCTAAAAGTTTTTCTGATTGTAGTATTATTATTATAGCAAACATTAAAATATTAAGTGATAATTAATGCATGTTAATTAATACAAAGCTTTGGTTTTTGTGCTATTTACTCTTGTTATGAATTATTTTTCTTAGCTCACACATATATTCTAAAATATAAAGAAGCTTGTAAAATATTAAAAATTGATTTTAAAATGTTCAGGAAAAGATTCCCATAGTATAGTGTAGAAATAGGAATGGCCTATGACAGGAGTTGGCAACCTCTGGCACGTGGCTCGCCAGGGTAAGCACCTGGTGGGCTGGGCCAGTTTGTTTACCTGCTGTGTCAGCAGGTTCGGCTGATTGCGGCTCCCACTGGCCATGGTTCGCCACCCCAGGCCAATGGGGGCTGTGGGAAGTGGCGCGGGCGAGGGATGTGCTGGCTGCCACTTCCCACAGCCCCCATTGGCCTGGGATGGTGACGGCCAGTGGGAGCCATGATCGGCCGAACCTGCGGATGTGGCAAGTAAACAAACTGACCCGTCCCGCCAGGGTACTTACCCTGGCGAGCCGTGTGCCAGAGGTTGCTTACCCCTGTACTAGATCATGGCTGATAATAAAGCCAGTAATCCAGATGCACTGACATCAAAGGGAACAGAACAGAAGTCTCTTTGTGACAGGAGGGGTGGGAGAGGCAGAGTGGAAGGAAGAGGAGCACTTTCAAGATGGGATGATAACTCTGGTATGTTTAGATTAAGCAAATAGGTGTGTCTCTTTCTGTATCCTGCTGGTTTGCACATGAGGATGTTTAAAGAGAGAGTACAATAAAAGGTAGTTTCCAGTAACAGGGAAGAGAAATAACAATGTTAAAGTTATTATGCAAAAACAAACAATGGAGGGGCCATTAACATTTTTAACCAGGCTACGATGTGAAAAAGAAAGCATGTATATTGGGAATTGAGAGAGAAACGTAACTGTTTTTCAAAGCATTGCTGGTTATAATTTACTTGTGGTTTAGTTACATGGACATCTCTATAATAAATGTAATGCAAATATGTTTAGCTGTTGTTAACAGGTCACATTCGGCAGTCCTTACTCAGGCAACACTCCCGTTGAATGAATACAGTGGTACAGGAAACAGCAAACGGAGCTGAAAAACAGGGATGTTTGAGTGGCAATCAGCTGGAGAAGGAAACAAGGCTCTGTTCCTTCCAGACAATGAGAGAGAGAGAAAGTGTGTGTGTGTGTGTGTGTGTGTGTGTGTGTGTGTTGCTTACTGGTTTGTTTTCGTTTGCAAAGTATGACAGGAGGCAGTGTGCTGTGAGAGAGGCAGAGCCTTTGATCACAGCTGAATCTTAATTAGGGGGTGGGACTTCCCTAATCAGCAGGCCTATAAGGCAGCCGCCTGCCATCCAACAGCACAGGAAGCAGCAAATATAATTGAAAACATGGGCATTTGAGTGAAGGTTTGTAAGAAGAGTTTGGTGTGTGTGTGTGTGTGTTTAGTTTTTTTCTTTTCATTCCTGACAAGACCTTGGGAGGGATGGTTATGACAGCTACAGTGACAGTGAACCAAAGAATGGAGGAGAGAATGATGATGATTGGAGGTAGAAGCTGTGGGATTTACATGATTTCAAAGAGGGTACCTGAAAGGTGTTTCACGTGTATGTGATGCTGCCTGTAAGATCTGATGGAAGAGGAGATTTGGAGATGCAGCTAGAAACTACTGTTGATGTTTGAAGGGGATTTGAGCGAATGATGGAGGGAAGGAGAGAGGAGGCTGAAGAGAAACCTGAAGACTTGTAGATGCATGCTGGACCAGAGAACTGTGAGGGTAAACTGTTTGGATGAGGAAAGTGGCCAGTAGAAATATGTGAGTATGTGAACAAGGCAGAGGAAAAGATGAGCTAGTGAAGAAGAAACAGAGCTGAGGAACAGCTTCACTGAGTTCAAAACTGAAGGGGAGAGGCAGACTGTAATGGACAATGGGAGATGAAGGAAGAAGAGAAGAGCAGCTAGTCCTGCAAGAAGAGGGGAAAAGACAATGGAAATACCCAGAGTTTGGAGCCCTAAGGATAGAGGATGAATTGCAGAAAATTGCAAGTAAGAACAGAAGACATGAAGACTTGCCATCAGAAGGAACAGAAGGGGGAAGGCCAGAGAATCGCTCCAGTACCAGGAAAGGGCAGGTCTACTTGTCTGGGGACTTCCTATTAAGAAGAACAAACGAGATAATCTGAAAAACAGAAGGCTGTGCTATCTGCTGGGAGATGAGAGATGGGTTGTGGACCTAAGATTGAAGAGAATCATAAAAGAATTCACTGTTTGCTCTTCATGTGGGAACTAATGATACTGACAGATTCTTGCTAGGATGCATCAAAGAATATTACACTAGTCTAGGGGAGATGCTTCAATAAATGGAGGCTCAGGTGATCTCCAATGGTGCTTTAGGCTTTTTGGGATGTTCTCATGGGGTAGACGCCACCTGGGTAGGAAGGGAAATAGGCTTCTGGGATGTAGAATCATAGATTATTAGAGTTAGAAAGGACCTCATCTAGGCCAACCCCCTGCTCAAAGCAGGACCAATCCCAAATGGCCCTCCCAAGGATTGACCTCACAACCCTGGGTTTAGCAGGCCAATGCTCAAACCACTGAGCTCTCCCTCTCCCAGGTTAGCACAATTCTTTAAAAGAGCTTTAAACTAGGAATTTAGAGGAGACGGTTGGGAGATGCTCATGTAATCTTCACGCTTTATTCTAATACTGAGCAGGAGGAAAATCAAGTAAAAAGGTTACAACAGTGGAGAAAGGTTCAACAGAAAGTAGGAGAATGGAAAACAAGAGGAAAAATAGTGCTAATGTCACTGACAGTAACAATCAGGTAGGCAATACAGGCAGTAAAATGACTGTAACTAATCAGGCAAGGAATCTGGGTGAAGCCAAGCAGAAACAATGAAGATGGCTGTATATCAATGCAAGGAGCTGGGAAACAAAATGAAGGAACTAGAACTACTGGTGCAATAAGTGAAACTAGATATTATAGGGGTGACAGAAACATGGTGGAATAATAGTCATGAGTGGATTAAGATATTGAAGAGTATGTGCTGTTCAGGAAAAACCAAAATAAAGGTTAAAGGTAGTAGAGTAGCATAGTATATTAATGATGAAGTAGACTGTAAAGAAATTAGAAGTGATGGAATGGATAAAACTCTGGATCAAAATCAGTTTGAGGAAGAAAGGTTTTGTGTGCACCTATTGAGTGACACTTGCTTTAAGTATTTGTAATAACAGCAATAAAAACAAATTATATGTGCAAATAAAACTATATATATCACTCTCCCCTCACTTGTCATTTATCTTATTAGGTCATAATCTGCAAACACTTGCACATGTTAGTACCTTTCAAGGTGTAGGTAGTCCCACTGAACTCAATGGGACTACTCACATGCATAAGTAATTTCAGGGTCAGGCTTTTAGATTATAAAATCTTTGGGGCAGAGACTATATCCTCCTGCATGTTTTTACAGTGCATAGCACACTGGGACCTCTATGTTACTGCACTATACATATGAATTAATTATAAATATACTTTCTCAATGGAAGAATATTGCCCTAATTATTGCAGCCATAGTTTTGTGTATTGCGGTAGTGTATTTGAAAGGAATACACAGAGAACATATGAGACAATTATCAGAAATTTTGATCTTATAAAGGATGACACAGTACTGAGCCTGTCACTTTCCCAGAATAACATTTTTTCATCTGTGTTTTCTCCAAGGGGGAAGAAAATGGAAAAAGTTAAAGAAATACAAATGCATCATATTTTAAAGTTAGAGCCAAGCTATGGTTAACCACAGTCTGTATTAGGAAATTATTAGTTTACTTTCCTATATGAAATAGTGTCTCCCCATGTTATCTTTGGTGTATGACCCCTGAATACCTATCAGCCATTAAATACTTCTGCTAGCACTTTATAATGTCCAGACCTGACCTAAAGACTGCAGAACGGTAATAAAGGGATTCTAATCATTTAGAAGTGCCTGTACAGTAGAAATGCTTCCCACAGAGAAATATTTCTCCTGAGCTCACTGTTCACATTTGACGCAGGAGATGATAGTATCCAGTTAAACAGGCATGAAACTTGATGTTTGAATGATTTAAATCTCTACATTGAACTGGAATGGTGTGCCTTTACATGTCTTTGTACATAAAGCAGGGTTTTTTTGTATTTGTTTTATTCTAGTGGTGAAAGTGGTGGGGTGAGAGAATTTTGGGCATGCAGAGATTCTGAGACTTTTTTTAAAACAACAAGGGATCATACCATGCCATTGATTTTATTTTTTTTAAGGCAGAAGTAATATTTTTGTTAAGCAACAAGAAATAAAAATAAAAATAATTGCACCTGATGGAACTATGACTTAAAAAAAGATGATACAATATGTCTCCAAATTAAGAAACAAAAAAGGCTTTGTTTAGGTGGCAAATATAGCCTGAACTATTGCAGGACTTCTTTATCTTAAAAGAAAACAAGCTGATCACCAAATTCCTTGCCATGATAATACATAAAGAATTAGAGAATCCACTGGCTGCAGGTGATGAGGGAGAAGAGAAGAAGGTATTGGTGCAAAGGAGCTTGAAGCAGCTCCTGATTTTGAGGGGTCCGGTTCTACATTGTCTCCGGTCCTGGCATTGCCTAACAGTGACTCTAATCTACTAAGACTGGTTGTAGTCACAAAGGGACCATGTTGGGAGCAGCAGGCAGTGATATGGTCTTATAGGTAAAGATCAGCAAAAGAGCTGTATTTTTGATCTTTTTAAAATAAGTTGCAAAGGATCCTGGGATGTGGAATTATGGGAGAAAAATATTATCAGCTTCAAGACCACGAGTGAAACAAGGTTGGGAACTTCGTGCTATCAATAGACAGACTACAGGCTTTACAAACATGAGTAACAAGTTCCTGGCCTTAAGGAACTTGCAACCTAACTCTTGCAGTATACTGTACAACAGATAACTACTCAAACACTGACATGCAAATGTTATTGAAGTGGTAAGCATAGGAAGACATTGTAAAAGAAGTATACTTGGATACAATGGCGATTAGTGCATTACAAGAACCTGGGAAGAACAGAATTAAGAAGAGATTTGAAGAAGGAAAGTAAGTCTGCCTGGCACACAAGAAGTGGAAGATAGTTCTAAGTATGAAGCGTGCCTGGTGACAAGATTGGGTGAAGAACACTAGAATGGAAGCTTAGCAGGGTCGTAGGGAACAATTAAAGCAGAGATGTAAGGATGGAAAGAGTTGTGTAGAGTGTTTAGTGTGGGGGACCAGGAACTGAAATTTGGTGTGTGATAAGAGGAAATCAGTGACAGAAATTATAGAGTGGGAAGTGATGTTTGTGGGGAGTGTTACAAGTCATAGTTAGTTCACAATGTTTTATAGATGTATGTTCAAGATCTCTGAGTATAAGTTAAATGTACTGTAGATAAACAAGAGCAGTTAGTAGGACTGAGAGAAAAAACTGATGGAGGCTGAAGGAAGTTTTTCTATAGACATCTTGCTCCCATATAAAACACTATTTGTATGTTTCAGCCTGGTGGCAGCTTAAAGGGTCAAACTTATGAAGGCAAATTTTCTCTTCAAGGCAAAGTTTAAAAATAGCAGGCAATGCATTCCTTTCTTATTAAAAATATGCCAGTCACCTGTATCAATAACATTCATCCCTTTTGAAAGAGGGGAAGGAGTACAGAAATATTTCAAATAACACACAATCCATTTCCTTATCAAGTCCACAATAAGAGATTCCAGCACTGACTGATTCCATTCTCTACAGTCTCTCAGCCACATGTTTTAGATTGAAATCCTTCTGTACTGAATACAATTGTCACAATACCCTGCCGAGTCAGTCTGAAAATAGGCAGGTGTGAGTGTTGTCAGGTTCAATGAGCTCCCAATTCAGCAGACAAACAGCACCCTTAGTACAACAAAGACCCATTGTAGGGGGATAAAAGTGCAAATTTATGTTGTCTGTTCGTAGAGACGCAAGGAAGACAGAAAAAGTGGAAATAATGGATGACTTGTAAAAGCTGTGCAACATTTAAAAAGATATATAAAAGTAGTATGCCAGCAATAATACCATGATATTAACTGTCCTCACAGGCTTAATGATGAATGTTCATGACAAGCTCTGAAGGCCTCTAACAACAGAAGGGAGGTGTTACAGAAGTGCCCCATTGCAATGGCTATTAGCCAAGACACAACACAGTCATTGGTCAGTGGTATACATGAGACATTTAGAGGAGGGACCCAGTCTGAATCTCTGGACAGAAACCCAAGGCTGCCACTGCTTTAAATTAACACCATGACTGTTCCTGCTGAGATCCGTGGTGATTTCAGTTGCAGGGAGAGGATAATCTTATGGTGAAGGCACTGGCCTGAGATCCCTCCTCTCATTTCCAGGTTTCCGGAGCTTCCTGCAACTGAACTGTTTGGAGGCAAGCAAGCTTTTATGTTAATTTGATTCTTACCCCACTTTTTCATCAGCTAATTGCCTAATGACTTTAAAAGTAGCATTTATTACCAAAGGTACTATATTCTAAGACTTGAAAAGTTTATGTATATATATGTGCTCATCTGTTTCTCAAAAATAAAACTTATAGGCTTAGAATAAATTGCAGCTGCTGAAGCTGTAACTTTTGAACAAAGTAGTCCTCACTGAGAGATGAAAATCCAGCCACAATTTAAGAAAATTAACTTTGTATTTTACCATTATGAAATCATGGGTCAGCGTCAGATCACATTTACACCAGTGTATATAAGGAGTAAAGCTGTTTAAATAAATGAGGTTATTCTAGCTTGATGGTGACATTACTGATGTCAGATTCTAGCCCTATGTATCTGTGCATTCACAACAGAAGGTTTATTATTCATTTCTTTTAGGCTGCAACATTTTATGGCCACCACAGTATAGTTAAAACTCCTCCAGTGCAAAAGAGTTTCTTTTTTGTTGTCCTTTTCTTACAAATTCCCTCATAACTAGTTAGGAAAATGTTAGTTAACTAGAAAACTAGTTAACATTTTTTAAAATCAAACATCAGATCTGAGAAACTAAGCACCCCAAGCCACAGTTTCTTACAGCGATGATTACTCATCCATGCTGCACAAATGATATATTATTGAACAATATATTAAGGTACAAAATTAATCTATAAAGGTGTGACATGGTTTAGTTAATGGTGATACAGAAATTTAACTCTTGAATGCCAGCGTTTTGTGGGTTTAATTTCTCATTGTTAGCACTGAATTCACATACGTTTTTGGCTGTTAGAGCAGTGTTTCTCAAATGCGCCCACCGTGACTCATAGGCTCATAGACTTTAAGGTCAGAAGGGACCATTATGACCATCTAGTCTGACCTCCTGAACAATGTAGGCCACAGAATCTCACCCACCCACTTCTATAACAAACCCCTCACCTATGTCTGAGTTACTGAAGTCCTCAAATTGTGGTTTGAAGATCTCAAGCTGCAGAGAATCCTCCAGCAAGTGACCTGTGCCCCATGCTGCAGAGGAAGGTGAAAAACCTCCAGGACCTCTGCCAATCTGCCCTGGAGGAAAATTCCTTCCTGACCCCAAATATGGCGATCAGTTAAACCCTGAGCACGTTGGCAAGACTCACCAGCCAGCACCCAAGAAAGAATTCTCTGTAGTAACTCAGATCCCAATCCATCTAACATCCCACCACAGACCACTGGGCATACTTACCTGCTGATAATCAAGCTGTATCTTCTGGATGCGCTACCTTGGTGTTTGCTGGCACCATTAGCAGGGGATCAGCGTCATGCACCATGCAGCCTCCTGGGAGCTCCAGGTAGTGCATCTGCAGACTCATGAGGCCAAGGTGCGTGCTCAGCGAGGGAGGAACCTTCAACTCTGCATGCAGCTGATGAATTCCTGACTCACTTTCCAGGGGGCAGAGGAGCTTTGGAGTTGGGCTTCTGGCTTCAGAGCCCTTTCCTCCCTAATTTCAGCCCCGAGGCTCTTGGCTTCAGCTTCCTCCCACCTTGGCTACAGCTATAGGGTTCCATGCGTTAGCCCAGGGCGGCGGGGCTCCAGCTTGGAAAAACTGTTAGATTGTGAAAGTAGAATGAATTATATTGTGAAAATAGAAAGGATTAAAGAAATGCTGTCTGTACCTTTAAGCAAAATTGTTGGAATGCTGCAATCCAGGTGTCAGGAATACAGACATTAACATAGAACAATTGCACCGTTTAAGGGCAACTGGTGAAGTATTACCCTTAGATCGATAAGAGTTAGTAAGGAAGTAGAATATGCATGCTGTGCCCCAGGTGAATTTTACTGTTTTGCTTTCTTTGTTTAATTCCCGCTCTTTTATCTCTATAAATAAGATAGTTTGTGTCTTGCATGGTGCTTACATTATCTGGATGTTATTAGCAGAGCGCTGTGCTAATAAAACAGAGTGGTCTGACAAACTGTGAGTCCTGAGTCTAACTTTGACAAGCGGCCAGCAGCAAGAATTGGAGGCCGCCTTCTGAGGCCACCAAAAAATGTATTATGAGAACCCCTGGTTTAGAGCATATGAAATATGTTGCTTAGTGACAATGACGTTTCTTTTCATTGCAGAGTAACAGTGGAAGGCATATTTTCAGTTTCTCAGCCCCCATTGGGCTGAGCAAGAGCACATTCATCTTCAGAATCATGAAAGTGGCAGAATGACTGATGCATCTGGGAGTCATGACCCTTGAAATGTAGGATGGCTTTCTCTGTTTTATTTGGGTGCAAATACTGCAGTTTATCACTGTTTGTCAAATGTACAATTCACTGTCGATCATGTGCAGGTGCCTTTTGCTTGTTCTAAAATAAATTGGACACTCCACAAAGTGCTTGATTCTTCTAAGGAAAGGAGAATCTCATCCTTGCTGAGATGCTGTATTTTCCTTGTGGTATTTTGCCTTTTAGTATTTTGAAGTGATTTATGTATCTGATGCTTTGTGAAGGCTGAAACAGTAGAGTATATATTGTTCCCTTTGTATATCAGCTACATTTTCATATATTATCTCCAGTTTTCTTAGCTGAATATTGCACTTGGACTCTGATAGATGTAATATTCTTGCTTCCAGGATGTATTAGTTTAGGAGAAATACTTGGAGAGACTGCAGCTGATGGGGCCACATCACTTGTACTGTAGAGGAAATAACTGTCGTGTAAGCAGCCCACTCTTTTGTGAGTAACAGTTTAAAAAAACAAAATCCTATGCACATTGCTTGTCTGCAGCAAACATCTGTAGGTAAGAGAGTGCACCAGGATATTTCTCTCATTCCCTTTCAGCAGCTGATTGCGTCCACTTCACACTTGGATAACATAAAAGGAATTGTTTACAGGATGGGGGTCTTATCCTGGTAAGTATCTTTGGTTTCCTGGGAATCTTCCAGCTCTAATGCTCTGGTTTCATATTACTTTATTCTGCCTGCCTCAACCAGGGTTTCCAGATGTCATAGTCATGTGGACCACACAAAAAGTCAATATATAAAAATAAAATGAAAACTTCTAATTAAAATTACAGATAATCATTGCCTGGGTATTACAGAACTCAGCTTTGAGAATTCCTGGGTTACACTGTGTTCAAATAATATAGTAACTGCTTGTCATCTGTCTGTCTATACAGAGTGTCTATCACCACAGAATAATTCTTTTATTCTTTTAAAGGATCTTGAACTGCCATTGGAACTGCCAATCTACAGTCCCATATCACACAGAGTTCTGGTATTGTTTCCTATGTGGCTTATGTGTAGGGACAGGGTTAAAAAATTCTGCTACACTGAAGGGGAAGGAATTGATATCACTTGTCAGGTTCAGGTGGAAGTCCTTAATTAAAATGGACAACTTTTTCCCTCCACCTGTATAATTGACGGTAAAGAATGTGTTTCCTTATCTCTATTAATTGTATTTGACATCTGCAGGTAAAACCATGTGTCTCAGAGCTGCCTTCCTGCTTTTCATGAAGTACTGTAAAATCAAAGGATTATAAACACTAGAATTACTATTTGAAAGTCCCTGTAAATGCATGCATCTCTTACATTGCTTCCAAATGTATTATTTTGCTAGTTTTCCCTGCTATTAGTATATATCTTCTCTGTTCATCTTATTTAAGTGAAATTACAGAAAAAATCCTTTGATAAATGAAATCTTATTAAATTATCTTTCTATACTTATCTGTGTACTATCATTATCAGTGGGTAATAAGCATAAATCCAGTGGGATTTTCTGACTGGTGGTAGGATACATCAGAAGCAACAGAAAAAGCTCCCAGGAACAGAAGATGATGGCTTTGTCTATTTATTTATTTTAAACATTTTAAAAAGTCTACTCCAGCTTTTGAGATATCATTAAAAGCAGTATCTGTAGCAAAAACCATTAGCAGCACAATATCCAACAGGCATACAAGACAGTCAGCAAAAATATAACTAAAATTCCTCAGTTCCACCTCAACTCTCACAAATCCTCAAGGCCCCTGCAGCTCAACTTCCCTAGTGACCTGCCCAACAGTACAAATGTGAAGGATCATTACAGAAAAAAAACTTTGTCAATGACTCCGTCTCCTGCACACCAAGGCTCTTCAAGCCCCTCCACTGATTCCAGCTGTGCTAGTGTCACACAGTAGCAAGTTAGTCTTGAAAGATCCTAAGTGACATGAAGCCAAATTTTCCAACATGGGCACTGATTTTGGTTGTCTCAATTTTGGGGTACCAACTTCATACACTTTAGCTCTAATTTTCATTTCCCACTGACTTCTGTTGGGAGTTGTAGAAGATCAGGATTTAGGGCTTTCAAAGTGTCTAACCCACCACCACAAACTCCACCTGGAAACAACATGCAGCCAATGCAGATATCAAGATGCAGGCATCATATGCTCACACTGATATAGACAGTTAAGAAAGTTAAAAATAGTTTAAATATAGATAAAATAATTGAGTATCTTAAAATCATGTTACACATACTTACCCTTCCAGACTCTGTCAAGCAACCAAAGCTGATATACAAGCTCATCTCATCGGAGTCCTTAACTCCATACTCATATTGTTTGGAAACCAGAATTTCTTTCGATAGGAAATTCCAATATTTTGAAAAAAAAAATTGTTCTGAATTGGAGCAAATAAACCAAAATTCTCCACAAATTCTGGACATTTTTTGATTCAGTACCATTGAAATTTTGTTTTGATAATTTCAATTAATTTTGTTTTGACTTTTACATTAAAATATTAAATATTATATTTACCCTTAAATATGAAATAAAGCTAAAATATTTTAAAATACTATCCGTTAAAACAAAATCAATGATAAAGTCAGAATGACAGCTTCAGTGTTATCAAAACAAAACATTTCAACATGAATGAAATTAAACAAGAAAGTAAAAAAAGAATCCTTTAAACTTTTCCCATCTAAAATTTTGTCAAAATTGACACTTTCCCAGGAAACATTTAGACTTTGACAAAATTGCATTTTCTGACAGAAAACTACGCGGCCAATTATTTTTTTTTGGACCAGTTCTACCAATTACAGGACATTACCAGGTCAGAGGAGTGATCCTGCAAAATGCTGAGCATTTCCTATGCAGTGATAAACAGAATCAGTATTTCTGATGTCAGTAAGAGTTGAGAGTGTTGAGCATCTCAGCACTATTTTAGGATTGCCAGTGTACAGCTCTCTTGAAGTCAGTCATCAACAAAAAATGAGATTGAAGCTTTACATCCTCCAGTTAATGCCTGACCAAATTCTCAGTTTGTGAAGATCATTAATGGCAGCAGTGCTTCATTGATTTACAACACTTGACACCCCTGCCTCCATGTCTTCACGTGACAGCTCCTATTGAGAGAAAATGTTGGGGCAACGGCCTGCAATGGGCTACAAATCCACCGAGCACATACTGAAGAGAAGAAAATAAAGAAACTATCAGGGGCAGTGTTGAAAATGGCTGAGCAAATGGAACCCAGGCCTGCTTGGTGTGGCTGTCCCCCTCTACTGGCACCTAGACCAGCTAGAGAGTGATGAGTCTGATACCACCTGGGCTAAGTCACGTGTGTCTTTTAGCTCCCATGCATTAAACTCCAGAAGTCCCAGGCTTGATCCTGGCCCACTGTTGGCATTACACAAATGCTGCTGAAAAGGCTCTGAATAAAGATGAGATTCTGCGCTGTGACCCTAAGAGGTGCAGCACAGAACCCACAGGCTGAGTAGTCTATGATAGCTTTAACCCAGCCTTGCAGCGACCAGCTCCTGCACTACTCTGAGTGTTAGCTAGGCCCCTGACATAACTTAGGCAGCCCTGGGGGCTTAAGCGACAGCAGACACCTGCTGCTGGGGATGGCCCAGGGCCAGTGGCACCGGCTGAAGGGGGCTGCTGAGCAGTGGCTGCTCTGGCTGCCTCCAGGGACCACTGCCCGGGCCATCCCTAGGGTCCCCAGCCCGGGGCAGCCCCTGCAGTGGCTGATGCGGCTTGCTCTGCGGCTGCCCCAGCAGTGGCCGGTGTGGCTGGCTGCAGGGCTGCCCGAGTGCCTGGCTGCAAAGCTGCTCCAGCAAAGACAGGCATGATTGATTTTCAGACAAACAGTAAAAAACTTTGCAAAACATACTGAAGCCTGAACCATTTCCATCTTTCATTTAGTGGAATAACCTAACCCCCTCCTTATAAATCACTGATTTATAACTCTGAAATGCTTGATTCTTTTGACATCAATTTCATTGTAAAACAGCTTGATAAATGAGTGTTTGTAGAGAAAGAAAGATCAAAGAACATCAATGAAGCAACTAAAATATTTTTATTGGTAATTCAGTTTGTTTACACTGCAGCAACCACAAAAGTTGCTATTTTAGTGACCATAAAAAGCAAAATATATAATTATTTTACATGGTTATACACAACAATAAAGAAAAAAATGATTTTACATTTTCATGTAGGTACATACAACATTCCACTGCTAACCATCTGTGTCTTGGTATAGCCAGTACATGTCTATGAAAAGCTGTTTGGGATAGTTAAATACCAACAACATACAATGGACACTATGTACTAACACTGTATTTGCATTTGATTTTTTCTAAATGCAGTACCAGTGTATCAGTGCAATTCACCCAGCATGAAACCTATTTCACTCACATAAGGCACTATGTGGGTGGAGTGCAGAGATGATGAGGAGGTGAAAGCCAACCTCTAACTCACGGCCAAAGCACAAAGTTCCAGCGTAGCCCCCATGGATGGTTGACATCAAAGGCCAGGGCTTCCCCTACCCCACGGCATGGCCCTATCCATGTTCCGCCCTGAGGCCCCCACTCTCTCCCCTGAAGTCGGTGGCAGCTCAGCTCTAGCTGGTGGCCTGGAGCTTGGGCTTGCCAGCGGCTGGTGCTCAGGCCAATGGCTCGGCCCAGAGCTGGGGCTGGCTAGTGGCCTACGGCTTGGCCTGGTCACCGGCTTGCAGTGGCTGGGCTAGGGCTCCTCCAGCCACTGAGGGTGAGAGGACTTTGGGGCTCTAGCTGTGGGGAGGGGGTGCTGTGGGCAGAAGGGGCAGGGCTGGTGGGTTAGCATCCCCGAATGGGGGTTCACCCACTGCCCAGGGTAGGCCCCTCTGAGGTTGTTAATCTAGCTTGGGGATCAAAATAGAGTTCTAAGTTGCTCTGTGGCCATTGCACAGAGTACCAGGGCTGAGGAATGTAGGATCCTTTCTCTGGCTTCCTGTCATGTTAGCCTGCTATGCCAGGCTCTTCTGGGATAGTGCACAAACCTTTTTCATGGTACCTAATGGTGTACAGTGCCTCATATGGCTGATAGAGGATACACGAGATGTCTGCCAGCCTAGATCTTTACTCCAGAGTTAATTTCACTTCCTTTCACCTCATCGCTAATCTAGATAACTCCTCATCCTCGAAAACACATTTTTCATTTACTATTTATTCAAGGATGATCAGACAGGTAGCAAATTTCAGATAGGTATTTTAAAAGCTCCAAATGGCGGCCTAACTGCTCTTACGGAAGCCAATAGTTAAATTTCCATTGACCTGCCAACACTGAGCACTGTTGAAAATCCCATCCTTCATATCTTGGTTTCTAGCCAGAACACAGATTCTCTTGTGTTTTCCCTTGTATTTTTTTTTTTAACCCATGTAAATAGCAAGTTTTGTTATTACAGGAAAAATATAGTTGCTGGGAAAATAATGCTTTGTAAATACTGGAAATTAAAAAAAAAGTTTTCCATTAAGTATATATTATGTTTTTGAAAATTAGGCAGTGCACATTCCCTTTGTCTGCAATACCTAAATGTCTAGGCCTACAAGGGTTCAACTTAACAAGGAACTAGTCCAGGAAAAACAAAAATCATGTTACACAGTTGTAGAATACAGCAGCTACATTTCAACAGAAATAAAAATAATATACATGTACAATATTGTAATGATACAACTTTATGAAAATAACACTGACCAGTATCAAATTTCGGATTTAGTTGGTTACCCATTTTTAATATATGAAATGCGTTTCACAGGAATAATTGTTTTTTATTTGTATTAATTCATGTCTCGATGTGAAAATTGATAAAATAAAGAGTGTGTTGAACATTCATAATATTTACATGGTATACTAGCCAAATTATTGACTTCTCGTGCACAAGAAAAGGAATTATTTTTACTTTAAAAAAATATTTTTCTACTTTAGGAATTGGCAGAACACATCTTGAATGACTTCTTACTTTGTGTTTCTGATTAAAGAAACAACTCCCCATGTATTTAATTCTATTACGTGTATTGTAGTTGGGTTTATGGGCAAAGGGTGATGAAAACAGCAAACTAACAATGGAAAACTCACCCACGCACCCACCCCCACGATCCTCAGCTGGTGTAAACAGGCATAACTCCAGTAGTTTCCAATGGAGCAACACCCATTTACACAAGTTGAAGATCTAATTCAAACTGTTTTAATTCTGAGAATATCTAAGGCACTTTGTGGACAAGGTGTACGAGGGATGCTTACACTTGACATTTGGAAGGTAGGAAAATTCCTGAGTTTGACAAATACTGTATTATAATAAAGTATGGTATGTGCTGAAAACATTTCTCACTTTCAAAATGTTTTCTGTTGATATTTGTAGGAAAAGCTCATGATTTACTGCTTGAAAGGTGTTAATTTTTTTGGAGAATCTGCAACAAATCAATTGGAGATGCAAAGCCAAAGAGTCGTGCTTTTACTAACCCTAGTATTGGTAACTAGTACTAGCAAAAGACTTAAGGCCTGAGTTGCTTGGATTAAGCTATTTAAAAAAAGACAAGCATTAGTCTGCCATGCATACACAAAATGTGAACTGCTCCGGGCAATACACATCAAGTTTACTGCAGGCATCTTCATCTCTCTATATTCTTATAGGGTCCTGCCCATATTTTAATATTTTACAGTTAATTATACTTCACTAAAATATTTACAGAAGTAGAAACTAATCACAAATGCTATTACCACACAGAAAGAAAAAACATTTCATAACAATGTCAAGAATTACATGACATAGTACTAGCCTTTTAAGTACAGTTTGTGAATATTTTCTTAAAAACCTAGCAGAACTAAAAACAATTAGAACCCAAAAAGCTCTGTCTACCACTTTGTACTATCTGCTATATTAAGGGTTCTTTTCCCCAACCATCATTTAGATTGCTTCTGATTTTTCCCATGAGAAATCAATTTCATTTGTAATCTCTAGAAAAATAAAGTTGGCTAAACTACAGTCAATTACTTGAAGGCCCATTGTTTAATAGGGATGCTGTAAACTTGAGATCTAATCAATTTAAAAAATCATTCATTTCAGCGACTGTGCAGAATTGTTGTGGTTCTGCAATCATATTTTCCTCCATTTAAAAATGTTTTTCTCCTCTATCATGTGAAACACTATGTCAAATAACTGGAGAAACAGTGAAATGGACTATTAAAAGTGCTGCCACAAATGCATGAAATAAACAAACTGATTAGGGAGAACAATATTTGTAGTGACCTTAAATGTTACTTGTAATAGTAGCAGGTAAAAATATTTAGACAGAAGTGTGATTTTTAACTTGACTGTATCCTGTTAGTATTGTTCTCACCTAGTAGTGTAACATTCCTGATAAAAGTACTTTTTTTGTGTGTTTGTTTAAACTGTGCTATGAAGTATTTGGATTTGATTTTTTAAAAACAATTTAGACACTCAACCTGCTTAACAAATATAATACATTGAGTTATATACAATATTGGCTTCAATCCAACAAAAGATATGGTTTCCTATTTGGTAAAAATTGTGACTCTAGTTCCTAAGACGCTTATAATGAATACAAATGACTGATATATCGGAAGTGAGGATGGTCTGGAATTGCTGATCCAAAGAATTTAAGTGCTTTAACAATTAGTTGTTTCTGCTGTTGTTCTTCATGATACCATGCATAATTATGAATGTTATGTAACTAGGGGCAATCAATTTTTTATTTACTTTTTGTGCAAACAGAAAACTAGATTTTTCAAAAGTTCTACTATCTTAATTTATAACAGCAATTGTCAGTCAGACTCAAATAAAGGCACTGAAATTAATTTCAGAGGATACTTTTTTTATGATGAACTGTACTTATTACTGGAGCGGAAATTATCATATCCATGATCCTCAGCTTTGAACTTTAAGCAGGACTGTTTTTCCTCCAGGGACAGCATGTCTTTGGATTGGCAACAGCAACACAAACATGACTGTTTTAAATAAAAAGAATGATCATTTTACATCTTTCTATTATGCACATTTTTGCACAATGCATTGAAATATTGCTATTACCCATGCTTGACTGAGAATTTAGGGGCCATTATAACTCTGTTGTACAATAGGAAGAACAATCTGTAGGCCCCTATAAGCCTGGATTGAATGTAGCCTGCGATTTTTAATGTATCTGGAAATGGAATGAAAGATTTTGTATTTTCATTCTTCCTGTAATCCTTCTTTTAGTTTTATACCTACGGGTGTTATAAGACCTGAGTGCACCTCTCACACTTCATTGTGATTTTTACAAAAAATTGTGTGATTTCCCCCTTTCTATTTCAATCTAAAGGTAGGAAAGTGAAATTATTCCATTCAAGCCCTCTCCCAATGCAGGATTGGTCTGTGGGAGTTGGGGACAACTTGTAAACTGTGAAGAGTTCCCTGCCTCATGGAATTTTTCTCTCCCACTGCCCAGCAGTTTCCAAACTTAGGGCCTGATCCTACAAGTCTGTTCTGTTGCTGCACGCTCTTAATTTCAATGGGTGGTCCATTAGTGGCGAAAGCTTTCAGAATTGGGCCATCATTATAGACAGGACCACAAGAAAAGTTGGAGTCTGACACTAAAATCTCATTAAGAAGTAAAGACAGTCAATATTTGACATTATAGTCTCTAGAATCAGAGGAGGGAAATGAGACAAAAGTGGGCTGTAATTTGTTTGACCAAATGAAATTTCATCAAACCAAGATGTTATGAACAAGGTTTTTTGGTCTGAAAGGGGCAAGGGGAAGAAAGTGGTTTGAGCATTGGCCTGCTAAACCCAGGGTTGTAAGTTCAATCCTTGAGAGGGCTATTTAGCGATCTGGGGCAAAAAAAAAAAAAAAGTTGGGGAGGGGTCCTGCTTTGAGCAGGGGGTTGGACTAGCTGACCTCCTGAGGTCCCTTCCAACCCTGATATTCTATGAAAAGAAGGAAAGAACTAGAGACCCATGTAAGAATAGCCAAGTGAGGAAGGCACTCATGTGGGAAACCCAGTAGCTTGGTAATTAGGGAACTCACTTGCAGAGCAGGGATTGAACCTAGGTCATCCACATTGCAGGTGAGATGTCCTAACCACATGGCTATTCTGAGGTGGTTTGCTCTCTTTCACACAAAGTTTTTGAAGGTCTCTGTTTTGTTCCACAGATGACTAAAAATCTTGACACTGAAACCTTGAAACTTTTCATGAAGCAGAATTGTTTTCTGGCCAGCCCTAATAATTTGTCTTTGGACTCATGAAGTTTTAAGGCTCTGTATGAGAGGAACAAAGACCAAAAAGTACACTCCAGAACTGCCCTAAGAAAATGATTTATCAACCCACGTCGAACTATTGAGTGAGTTCTTGATTCAGCTCAAAAAAGGCAAATAGACAATAATTTAAAGAGCGCAAAGGGTGAAATGCACCATATGAACACGGTGCATCTTGCAGGATCACGCGCTGTGCAGAACGCCTGTACTAGGCCTATGCATTTTTTATAGTTCCATTTGAATCTGAAGGGGTAAGTCCTTTCTTAAGTGGCACATGTCCCTCTGCCTGGAATGAATTTCACCCAGAGAGAACATGTTTTTCTAACGTGGTGAAAAGCAGCCTTAGATTGCCTCTTACCTTAAAGCAGTTCTTGAATCTTTTGCTCACCAAATACAGGGCTATTGGGTTAATGCAGGAATTCAGCGAAGCCATGTTAATACCAATGTAGTCCAATACAAGAAAAAAGCTGTGTGAAAATTAAAATAAATGTGATTCACAAACTACTTACTGATAATGCTTATCGAAGAGTCACAGTTGTAAACGTCAGACTCAACCCTGGCATGATTTACTACCAAGTATGGTAAGAGTAATGCTGGCAAACCATGTGCATGAGTTATTCAGAGGAAAACATTGTGCCTTATAGCACATTTTTGGATAGTAGGACTCATTCTTTGTTATGGTGATTACAAAGGACCTGATCACCGGTACCACTCGGAGGGAGATGTAGAGGAGAATATCTTCATGAGGTTTTCTTCATGGAGATTTATTCCCAATTGTTCTAATGGGAAGAGAAGAGGGTTTTCTCCTTGCAGAATCAGTAATAAGGCCCATAAAGCCTATAGCAGGGGTTGGCAACCTTTGGCACATAGCTAGGCCGTTTTGTTTACCTGCTGCGTTTGCAGGTTCAGCTGATCACGGCTCCCACTGGCCATGGTTCGTCATCTCAGGCCAATGGGGGCTGTGGGAAGCGGTGTGGGCCGAGACACGTGCTGGTCACTGCTTCCCACTGCCCCCATTGGCCTGGAGTGGCAAATTGCAGCCAGTGGGAGCCGCGCTCTACTGAACCTGTGGATGCGGCAGCTAAACAAACTGGCCTGGCCTGCCAGGATGCTTACTTTGGTGAGCTGCGTGCCAGAGGTTGCCGACCCCTGTCCTACAGTATAAATTCTACAGGTTAGGACCATCCGTGTAGAGGACCTGTGTCCTTGGCATACCTCACCACGACCTTAATACGCAACTGCAATGAAGCTGTCCTGTGAGAACTTCAGCAAAAAGTTGACTCCTCTTTGAGGACTCCCCCTGAAGGGGGAAATTGCACTGCTTTCTGCCTTGGACTGCACTAGTTCACCCTTCAGTAGCTCAGGGCAGCAATGAGGGGATGATATGCATCTCCCTGACCCCAAACCCAGCCTACCCTGTCTCTCTGCATGGATCTCTAGACTGGTAGAATGCCCTTTTCAGGTTCCTGGGGAAGTAGGTGGGGGAATGCTGCCACTGAGGCAGACAGACCCCTTCATGTATAGATCCTGAGAATGACAGGGTCAATCTTGAACTTTGAGTTAAGTAAAGGGTTGTATTTATCATCAGATCACTGGAGCATTTCTTCTCCTTCCTCCCCCAGAGCCTGCCCATCTAATGGTGCTGGCCTGGCTAATTAGTAACAGTGCACTGCATAGTCATGGACAGTGTCCCGTCTAATTTTTCCCACTCCTGTGCAGAATGAATTTTGTCATGTGCACCAATATGGTTATATGTTATATACACCAATATGTTACACATCACCTCCATACTGGTGCACATTAACAAAATTCATGGGGCAGGCGTGGGGCCGATGGGTTTGGAGTGTGGGAGGGTGAGGTCTCCAGCTGGTGGTGCGGACTCTGCGGTGGGGCCCGGGTTGAGGGGCTCAGGGCTGGGTCAGAGGGTTGGGGGTATTTTCCTCTTATTCAGCCATAACAGTCTTACCTCAAAAGTTCACATCTATTGGGGTCTCTTTGATCATATACAGTGAGCTTCAAAATCCTACTTAGGTGAAGGGGGAGCCAACACAAGGCAAAGACAAGCACCAGACAGAACACAGTTTTGGCCACCTCACGTCTCTGGAAACAAAATTGAAAGGAACTGGGTTAAAGTTTCTCTCTTGACCTTTTATTATTCGCTTCTGAAACCAAAACATATGATACTGTAGAAGTGAAAAAATAAATATTAATGTGGTACATAGGTGAAGTTCAGTGTTCCCTCTAATGTTTTACATTGCTGTGCGGAATGAATTTTGTTATGTGCACCAATATGGAGGTGATGTGTGACACATCACCTCCATATTGGTGCACATAACAAAATTCATGTGGTGGAGGTGGCGCCAAGGAGTTCAGAATGTGGGAGGCAGCTCAGAGCTGGGGCAGAGGGTTAGAGTGAGGGCTCTGGCTGGGGGTGCAGGCTCTGGGGTAGGGCTAGGGAAGAGAAGTTCAGGGTTCAGGAGGGGGCTAAGGGCTAGGGCAGAGGGTTAGAGTGCAGGGGGGGTGCGGGCTCTGGGATGGGGCCAGGGATGAGGGGTTTGGGGTGGAGGTTGCCCTGGGGCTGTGGTGGGAAGAGAAGACTCTCCCCAGCCCTCTTTCGCTGCAGCAGTTCGGGGCTGGGGGAGAGGCACCTCTCCTGGACCGCAGAAGCTCCAGTGGGGCTGGGCTGGGCCGAGGGAGGGGCTCCTCTCCCTGACAGCTCCAGTGGGCCTGGAGAGGGGCTCTTCTCCCTGGTAGCTCTGGCATGCCTGGGCCAGGCGAGAGACTCCTCTCCCCTGGCAAGTCTGTGGCAGGTCCATGCTGGAGCCAGTGGGGTGTGGCATCTCTCCCCGCTGCCTCAGGTCTGCACTGGGGAAGACACCCCTCCCAATCGCGGGAGGTCCATACTGGGGGACAGACACCCCTCCCCACTGTGGCCCTGAGCCCCTGCGTGGAGTTTAATAAGCAGCTGCATGGCCATGCAGCTTAGAGGGAACTTAGGTGAAGTTTAGAACATCTTATTTTTTTAATATTTTTTAACTGATTTTGAGATCTTTAACTATTGTAGCTACTATTCACAAATTTTAATCATACCTATAACCTATCTGATTATGGATCAACTGTGCAAATTCAAGGGGTCAATACATACAATCACTTAAGTTACAGGTGGAAAAGAGATTAGTTATCCAGTCCATCCTCCTTCCAAGTACAGATTGTTTTCACTTGTATATTATCTAGTGCTTTTTTCTCTAGTCTGGTTTTAAAGAGCTCAAGAGACATAAATTACAAATATATTAATATAGGTGAACATTTCTTACTTACACTAATGACACTGCAAATTAGTGAACAAGCTAATGAACAAGAAAGCAAGGATTCCAAATATATTTTATTTTAAAAGTGTAGTTTAGGTTTAGTTACTTATGATAATTCTTCATGGTATGCTAGTAAATATTCTGTAATGTGTTTTGCAATGAAGTTTTTTGATAATATGATACCTGACTACAGCACTGCAACGTTGCAAACTGTCAGTTTTATCATGAGTCTCAGAATACTTGGTGTCTTTCTTAAATCCCAATTTCTGGAGTCATGTGAATGCATTGCAATCTCAGCTTTCATATAAAAACGTTTCTAGACCTTACAGTGGCAGGAAAAAAAGCTTAAAAATTTGAACTCTAACTGCAGAAAACGAAAACAACTCATAATTGAGTAAAGTCTCAGGATTTTTAAGACAATCTTTTTGGGGCCTTATGATTTTTGAACAGTTGGGGTTGGCAATACTATTCATAAACATCTAAGAAGCAAAATGGAGACTGCACTTTCAGTGTGCATTAATTATGTGGTGCTTGGATTAATGTAGGTTCTACTGTAATCTCATATAAAACTCAGCAGTGTTTTCACGTGCATATTTTTACCTGTTTTAAGTGGTCATTTAAAGCAATCTGCATTCCACTTTTCTTTCTTAACATCTCGCAGGTCATCAGAGTATAAAAAAGTGCTGTGATGGCCAACGGCAAACAGAAATAAAAGCTAAACAGCCACCAATCTTTAGCTGTCTTGTAAAACTAGGGGGAAACAATCAGACAAGTTAGGAGTTCAGTTTGGGGTGTAGTAAAGAGAACATTTATACATGAACAATGTGCAGCATTTTGCAAGCCTGAATTAACTATCTGTCAATTCTTCTACCAGCACTAATGAGATATAAGTATTATTGTCCCTTTTTACAGATGAGGAAACAAAGAGATTAAGGAATTTGCCCAAAGCCACACAGTAAGTCAGTGACAGAGTTTGTGTACACCCTTCTGCTAAAGAATGAATTTAATAGCTAATGGAAGTAAAACTTGCTAAGTTTTGTCCTTTTAGACTGTTGAGCAAACTAGATACAGGTATTGTTTAAGAGAAAGGACTTGTTTAAAAGAGAAAATATCTTACCTGCATAAAGGATGTTTTTTGCGTGGGATGAAGCATACAGATTCTAAGATGCTTTCCTTTATATTCCATAACAATCATATCAAAACCTATAGCTTCAGGAACAGCTAAGACTACTGACATAACCCAGATCAATACAATTTCAATGGCAGTCCACTTTGGTACTCCAATTCCTTTGATTCGGCTCCAGGAAGCAACTGCTCGATACCTAAATATCAATAGTGGACACTTATTAGATTAAGGGCTAAATTTTGCCCCCTGTTAAACTGATATAAACACATATCAATGTTGTCATATCAGTTGAATGAAGAGCAAAAGTTGGCTTATGGGTGCATTTTATATAATCAAAATGACTTGAAAAAAAATATAGAGTTTGGTAACAATGAAAACAGGTCTCACCTATCAATACTGAGGGCACACAAACTTAACACAGTGATCCCCACGGATGCCTTTTGAATGAAGGGTACCAGTTTACACATTTCAACTCCAAAGGGCCAGTCTGTTACAAGGAGCTGTGAAAGGAAAATACCAGGTATGATTAGCAATTTCAATTTTTATAATTACATTCATGTAACATGAACATTTCTCTTAGAGGATTTAAGGTTCAACGAGTCCCTCCAGGAAAGGGAACTTATATATTTGGTGTCAAGTATCAGAGGGGTAGCCGTGTTAGTCTGGATCTGTAAAAGCAGCAAAGAGTCCTGTGGCACCTTATGGACTATGCACTGACGAAGTGGGTATTCACCCATGAAAGCTCATGCTCTAAAACGTCTGTTAGTCTATAAGGTTCCACAGGACTCTTTGCTGCTTTTATATATTTGGGAATCACTGCCTTAGAATATATCAACAAGATTTGTATGATCATTATGCAACAGTTCTACCAGGCAATCCAAAGGGTACATCCCCTTGGCAGTCTTGATAGGAGCTGTGCTTAGCTGGTCTCAACTGAGCATCTCCTTCTTCTGTATGAATTAGCATGAACCATCATTGGAGAACTGGGATTATAGGTGCCGACTCCGTGGGTGCTCCCACGGGAAAAAACTGGTAGGTGCTGACCACCCACTGGCAGCCAGCTCCCCCCTGGCACCCTTACCCCCAGCTTCTTCAGTCCACCAGTGGCCCCGCCGATTAGCACCTCACCTGCCCTCCCAGCACCTCCCACCCGCCATGGAACAGCTGTTCCATGGCATCCAGGAGATGCTGGGGGGGGTGGACGGGGAGGAATGAAGGGTGGGATGCACTCATGGGAGGGCTCCTTCCTTCCCCAGCAAATTAGAATGTTGGCACTGCTGACTGGGATGTGCATTGAGGGCTCAGCCCTCACTTACTGGAGCATTAAGGATCCAACTAATTATCCTTCTGTTTTAATGTCTCCACTTTTATTTTTAATAGTAATCATCCTGCTGGTGGAGAAGGACCTTGGGATCCCATCTACCACACCCAGGAGGAAACGTAGGGTTGTGGTGATTGGAGACTCGATGCTGAGGGGGACGGAAGCACCCATCTGTTGCCCTGACAGGGCCTCTCGGGAGGTATGCTGCCTGCCGGGGGCCCGTATCCGAGACGTTACGGAGGGATTGTCGAGAATGTCGCCCACTGACTACTACCCCGTGCTATCATCCACATGTGAACCAATGATACTGCGAGAGGTGATGCCTCAGCAGATCAAGGTGACTACAGGGCTCTGGAAGCACGGGTGAGGAGTTCAGTGCTCAGTGTGTTCTCACTCGATTTTCCGGTCAAAGGGTAGGGGCCTAGCAGAGACAGATGCAATCCTAGAGGTGAATGCTCATGGTTGGCGGGATGGTGTCGTCAGGAGGGCTTTGGCTTCCTCGACATGCGACTAACTGTTCCAGAACAGGGGACTGACTAGGCGGAGATGGACTCCACCTGTCAAGGAAGAGAAGAGCATTTTTGGACGCGACTGCTGACCTAGTGAGGAGGCTTTAAACTAGCGTTTCGACGGGGTGAAGGTGACAAAGCCCAAGAGGTAAGTCTTAAAGAGGGAAATCCTGGAGGAAGGAGTGGAACTTGCGAGAATGCGGGGTTTGTAATGGCAGGGAGAAAAGAGAAAGTAATTGGAACTGGGAGGTGGGGATCAATCATTGGCCTTAAGTGTCCTAATGAAGCCCTTATATCTGAGGTTGTGTAGGAAAGAGAACACCAGGAAAACAATTCAAGGAGGAGGATGCAACGGGGAAATTAAGCAGCAGAGAGAAAGTAGGGGCAGTTGACTTGACATTTTAACAGTGCCTGTACACAAATGCGAGGAGCCTGGAAAACAAGAAGGAAGAATTAGTGTATGGCACAGACAGGGAATTAGCGATGTTTATTGGCATAACGAGAAATGGTGGGATAGCTGCATACCTGGAGCACTTGCCATGGATGGATATAAGCTGTTCAGAGAAGGAATAGGCAGGGGCGAAAGAGGGGAGGAGTAGCGGCTGTATGTAAAAGAGCTGTATGAATGTCAGAGCTCCACTAGCGAAACTGGAAATGAGGCCAGTTGAAATGATTTGGGTTAAATTTAGACGGGGAATGGTTCCAAGGGGATGTTATGGTGGGTGGTCTGCTACAGACCACCGAGACAGAAAAGAAGAGGTGGATGAGGCTTTTTCTACAGACAACTAGCATTAAGTCTGTAGATCACAGGTCCTGGTTCTCATGGGAAGATTTCAATTATCCTGATATCTGCTGGGAGAGAAATACAACAGTTGCAGAGGCAATCCAGGAAGTTTTTGGAGATCGCTGAGACAACTCCTGGTACAAATGCTGGAAAGCCGCAACGAGGGGGCTTGCGCCTCTCGACCTCCTGCTCATAAACAGAGAAGAGTTGATTCGGGAGTAAGGGTGAACGGCAACCTGGGCAGCAGTGATCATGACATGGTAGAGTTCAGAATACTGGTCAAAGGAAGGAAGGAGAGAAGCAGAACGCAAACCTGGATTTCAGAAAAGCGATTTCAGCTCCTTAGAGAAATGATGGAGGATGCCCTGGGAAGCTGAACTGAAGGATGGTGTCCAGGACAGCTGGCGTTTTTTAAAGAACGCTGCCTAAGAGCAGCAGGAGAATACCATACCGATGTGCATGAAAGAATAGCAACGTAGAAAATGCCCAGCAATGGCTTAGCAGGGAACTCAGTGGGTGAGCTGAAGCAAAAGAAGGAAGCTTAAAAAAATGGAAGCTTGGACAGATGAACCTGGGGAGGCATATAGAGATTATTGCTCGGGGCTGCAGGGATAAAATCAGAAAGGCCAAAAGGCAATTTGAGTTGAAAACAAGCAAGGGATGTGAAGGGATAATAGGTAGGGGTTTTAACAAGTATGTAAGCAACAAGAAGAGGACTAGGGATGGTGTAAGGTCCTTACTCAATGAGGCAGGTATCCTAGTGGGAAAGATATGGAAAAGGCTTGAAGTACTTTCCTTCTTCACTTCAGTTTTACAGCAGGAATCAACTCCCAGACTACTACACTGGGGAACGCAGAGAGGAGAGGAGGAGAGCAGCGCCACTGTGATAGAGGGTCAGTTAAGGACTACTTAGAGACGTTAGATGTGCACAAGTCTATGGATCGCGGACGACTGCATCCAAGGTGCTGAGGGAGTTAGCTGATGTGAATTGCAGAGCCGTGACGCATTATCTTTTGAAAATTCATGTGAACAGGAGAGGTCTCAGAGGATCTGGAAGAAGCAAATATAGTACCTATATTTAAGAAGGAAAAGGAAGATCCAGGGACTACAGACCAAATCAGTCTCCTCAATCCCTGGAAAAATCATGGAGCAGGAAAGCTGAAGTATTCCATCCTGAAACACTTAGAGGAAAACAAGGGTGATCAGAAAGTAGTCAAAATGGATTCACACCAAGGGTAAAATCATGCCTGACCAACCGATTTTGCTTTTTATGAATTGAGATGACTGACTTGTGGGATTGGGGGCAAAGCTGTTGATGTTGTAATACCTTGACTTTAGTAAAGGCTTTTGACACGGTTTCCCAGCAGCATTCTCATCAGCAAACTAAGGAGTATGGGGTTGGAGGAATGGACTGTGAAAGTGGACTAGAAAACTGGTTGAATCAACGGGCTTCAGTGGGTAGGTATCAATGGCCCACTCTCTGAGTTGGCAAACGCAGTAACAAGTGGTGTGCCCAGGGGTCTGTCTTAGGGCTCCGTTCTTATACAATGTCTTCTTAATGATCTTGATGATGGATAGGCTTGACATTAAGTAAATTTGCAGATGACACCAAGTTGGGGGGAGTGGTTGGACACGCTGGAGGGCAGGGATAGGTTCAGGGAGACTTAGACAAATTGGAGAAGTGGGCCACAAGAACTCAATGAAGTTCACAAGGACAAGTGCAAAGTCCTGACTTCGGACAGAAAACCCCATGCACTGCTACAGTTGGGGGACGTTGGCTAAGTAAGCAGTGCTGAAGAAAAAGGATCTTGGGGTTTACGGTAGATGGAAAGTTTGAAACATGAGCCTACAGTGTGCTCTTGTAGCCAAAAGGCTTAATAGCATAACTGGGCTGTATTAGTAGAGTGTTTGCCAGCAGATCGAGGGATGTGATTATTCCCCTCTATTCGGCACTAGGTGAGGCCGCATTGGAATATTGTGTACAGTTTTGGGCGCAACACTACAAAAAGAGGACGTGGAACAATGGAGAGAGTCCAGCGGAAGGGCAACAAAAATGATTAGAAGGACTGGAGCACATGACTTATGAAGAGAGACTGAAGACTGGCTTATTTAGCCTTGCAGAAGAGAAGACTTAAGGGGGGATTTGATAGCAACCCTTCACTACTTGAAGGGATGCTCCAAGGAGGACGGGAGCTAGGCTGTTTCTCAGTGGTGACGGAGGACAGAACAAGGAGCAATGGTTTGAAGTTGCAGTTGCAGAAGTCGCAGGCTGATATTAGAAAAAACTTTCTGACTAGGAGAGTGGTGAGTATTCGGGAATGGGTTTAACTAGGGAGGTGTAGAATCCTCCATCTTTAGAGCTATTTTAAGTCCAGCTAGACCGCACCCGGCTGGGATTATTTAGGGAAAATGGTCCTTGCTTTAGCAGGGGGGTTGGACTAGATGACCCTCATGAGGTCCCTTTTCAACCTTTTGTTCATGATTCTAGATGATTCTATGATTCTATTGTTGCCGTTATTTGGCTTGAGTGCTCATTGGCTTTCCCCTCTGCAAAATGCTCAGGACCAATCCCGTTTGGCAGAAATGCAGGAAGTAAATCTGACGATAAATCATAACTCAGAAAGTTCTATCACCTCACCAGATACAGGTGGGTCTTTTTTGTTGACATTCTCCATGAGATTGTATATACCACAATCTCACCAGCATCTCCAAAGGTACAGTAACAGTACCCAAGAGTAACAGTAATTTTATGCAGCATGGTTTTCAAAAACTTCAAAAAGCAGAGCTATGTGCAAAAATATGCAATGCACCTCTGTGCTGAATTCGATGAACAAATTGCACATCACAATCCATGTACATACATAATCTGAAAAGGCTAAATATTTTCCATCTGATGTACTTGAATACAAGATAGACAATAGAAGGCAAAGGATTTTCATTCTTTCATAGGACAAAGTGTTCAAAATAGAGATTTTTTGCCATAAACTATCTTAATGGACTGAGATGAATTACACAATAATTTAATTGAAGCACTTGTTAATATTTTAAGGTTATGTAATATTTTTTAGTTGTTGGATTGCCAGGAATTTGCTTTTTAGAAATATATGGGTTTCTTTCCTCTCATAACCAAGATGAGAATGTCTTATTTAAGTCTAGTCTTGATGAGAGATGTAATCTAGTTATGTTCAGCCAAGTTTAATTTAATTTTCACGTTCAGTTTTTAAATTCTTGTTTGTGTTTAAGATTATTACTTCCTAAGGGTATTAATGCAGACACCCTGAAAGGAGAAAAAGAACCCATAAACTCTAATGGAGAGGTGTTTGAATAGGTAAATAGTTTGTGGAACGTTACCCTGCCCTTGCAAGGATTGGACAAAGAAGCATGGACAGATGTGTTAGCTCTCAAGTGAGCTTGTATGGCCATTAGCACAAACATAAGAGGAGAGAAGCAAAAGTAAGCAGGAGTTGAGAATTGGTGGGTGCGTGGTGGGTGGTAGTCACAGGAATATGTAAAATAGTGAATAAGTGTACAGATAAGCCTGACAAAAAACTTTACAACTGAATTTTACAAAAATTTAATGATATTTTTACAATATAGTTGACACAGAATTAAGATCCTTGGAAAATGCATATACACGCATGTAGAAATTTCCATATCTAGTATGGTTAGAGACATAGGACCCCGCAATTTTGCATTCACATTGGGCCTTTGCTACAGGAGAAATTGACCAGAATAATACTGTGAAATAAATTATTTCCTGGAATTAGCTATTCAACGAGCAGCTCCCATGTGATACACTATTCAGAATAAGTCATTCTTATGTAATCGTACACGTACTGCTCTACTCGGTGGCAGCTGCGCTCAGGAGCGGGCGCTAGGGTTTCTGACACCCTGGGCCCCAGGACGCCATTTCGCCCGCCGCCCGCGGGTCTGGTGGACCTACCGCAGTTGTGCCGTTGCGGACGGTCCGCTGCTGGAAAGGCTCTGGTGGAGCTGCGGCATCATTTCCGGTGAGTTGGTCCGCTGGTCTAAAGCTCTGGTGACCTGCCGCAGCATGACTGTGGTAAGATCCTCCGGAGCTATTAGACCAGCGCACCGACAGCCGGCAATGACTTGCAGTAGGTTCCACGGACGCCCTGAGTGCCGCCCCCCCGGGCAAAAGTAGCGCCCCCCTCAAAAATTCTGGCCACCCAAGGGCCATTGCCTAGGTCGCTAAATAGGGTGCCGGCCCTGCTGAGCCTGTGTAGCTGTCAAAAAATAGCTAAGGGTTTAATGTTTCTTTTCCTGTTAAAGGGTTAACAAAAGGGAAACCAAGCACCTGAAAGAGGAACCAATCGGGGAACCGGATTTTTCAAGCTTAAGGGAGGGAATTTTGGGGTGTTTCTTGGTTTGGGTCTTTGCTGTTTTGGCTCTCTCAGCTTTGAGAGGGTCTATTCCAGTCCTTCTTATCTTTCTGTTTTCCAGTTTGTAAGTAAACAAAGTTACATCAAAAGTATAGTTTTTAAAATTGTTTTGCTGTAATTTGCATCTGTGTATCTGGCTGTGGAGTATTTATGTGTATTTTGGCTATAGTATTTAAATTGTATTGTATTTGGGGGTAAGGGCTGTTTATCTCTTTTCTACTGTTTATTCATTTTCTATAAGTTGAAAGCCCTGTAACATACCATCTAAGATTACAGAGAATGTTATTACTATTTCTTTCTTTCTTTTTTTATTAAAAGTTTTGCTTTTAAGAACCTGTTGATTTTTTTTCTAGTTTGGCCACAGGAAATTGGTGGGAGAAAGGAAAAGACAGGGGGAGAGGAAGCTGCTCTCTGTGTTAACTCTCCTAGTGTCCAGGGCGGGAAGAAGCTAAGGGGAAGAGCAGATAGAATCTTTTCTGTTTCCTTGTCTTTGGATTTGTCTCTTTGTGGAAGAGAAGGAGACATGCTTCTTGGGTATGTGATGTAAAGAGATTGCATCT